>NC_091286.1:609715186-610063311 GCF_032444005.1 Ranitomeya imitator
TTATTTTTTCTATAAAATAGTTTTCATCGTATAAAAGCGCCAAAACATAAAAAATGATATAAATGAGGTGTCGCTGTAATCGTACTGACCCGAAGAATAAAACTGCTTTAACCATTTTTCCAAACGCGGAACGGTATAAACGCCTCCCCCAAAAGAAATTCATGAATAGCTGGTTTTTGGTCATTCTGCCTCACAAAAATCGGAATAGAAAGCGATCAAAAAATGTCACGTGCCCGAAAATGTTACCAATAAAAACGTCAACTCGTCCCGCAAAAAACAAGACCTCACATGACTCTGTGGACCAAAATATAGAAAAATTATAGCTCTCAAAATGTGGTAACGCAAAAAATATTTTTTGCAATAAAAAGCGTCTTTCAGTGTGTGACGGCTGCCAATCATAAAAATCCGCTAAAAAACCCGCTATAAAAGTAAATCAAACCCCCCTTCATCACCCCCTTAGTTAGGGAAAAATTAAAAAAATGTATTTATTTCCATTTTCCCATTAGGGCTAGGGTTAGAGTTAGGGCTAGGGTTAGGGCTAGGGTTAGGGTTAGGACTAGGGTTAGGGCTAGGGTTAGGGTTAGGGCTAGGGTTAGGGCTAGGGTTAGGGCTAGGGCTAGGGTTAGGGCTAGGGTTAGGGCTAGGGTTAGGGCTAGGGTTAGGGTTAGGATTAGGGTTAGGGCTAGGGTTAGGGCTACAGTTTGGTTTGGGGCTAAAGTTACAGTTAGGGTTTAGATTACATTTACGGTTGGGAATAGGGTTGGGATTAGGGTTAGGGGTGTGTCTGGGTTAGAGGTGTGGTTAGGGTTACTGATGGGATTAGGATTAGGGGTGTGTTTGGATTAGGGTTTCAGTTATAATTGGGGGGTTTCCACTGTTTAGGCACATCAGGGGCTCTCCAAATGCGACATGGCGTCCGATCTCAATTTCAGCCAATTCTGCGTTGAAAAAAAAGGATTTTTTATTTTCACGGCTCTGCGTTATAAACTGTAGTGAAACACTTGGGGGTTCAAAGTTCTCACAACACATCTAGATTAGTTCCCTGGGGGGTCTAGTTTCCAATATGGGGTCACTTGTGGGGGGTTTCTACTGTTTAGGTACATTAGGGGTTCTGCAAACGCAATGTGACGTCTGCAGACCATTCCATCTAAGTCTGCATTCCAAATGGCGCTCCTTCCCTTCCGAGCTCTGCCATGCGCTCAAACGGTGGTTTCCCCCAACATACGGGGTATCAGCGTACTCAGGACAAATTGGACAACAACTTTTGGGGTCGAATTTCTCCTCTTACCCTCGGGAAAATACAAAACTGGGGGCTAAAAAATAATTTTGGGGGGAAAGATTTTTTTTTTTAATTTTCACGGCTCTGCGTTACAAACTGTACTGAAACACCTGGGGGTTCAAAGCTACAACAACACATCTAGATGAGTTCCTTAGGGGGTCTAGTTTCCAAAATGGTGTCACTTGTGGGAGGTTTCTACTGTTTAGGTACATTAGGGGCTCTGCAAATGCAATGTGACACCTGCAGACCATTCCATCTAAGTCCTCATTCCAAATGGAGCTCCTTCCCTTCCGAGCCCTCCCATGCGCCCAAACAGTGGTTCCCCCCACATATGGGGTATCAGCGCACTCAGGACAAATTGGACAACAAATTGTGGGGTCGAATTTCTCCTGTTACCCTCGGGAAAATACAAAACTGGGGGGTAAAAAATAATTTTTGTGGGAAAAAATTTTTGTTTTATTTTTACGGCTCTCCATTATAAACTTCTGTGAAGCCCTTGGTGGGTCAAAGCACTCAGCACACATCTAGATAAGTTCCTAAGGGGGTCTACTTTCCAAAATGGTGTCACTTGTGGGGGGTTTCTACTGTTTAGGTACATTAGGGGCTCTGCAAACGCAATGTGACACCTGCAGACCATTCCATCTAAGTCTGCATTCAAATGGCACTCCTTCCCTTCTGAGCCCTCCCATGTGCCCAAACAGTGGTTCCCTCCACATATGGTGTATCATCGCACTCAGGACAAATTGGGCAACAAATTTTGGGGTCCAATTTCTCCTGTTACCCTCAGGAAAATACAAAACTGGGGGCTAAAAAAATAATTTTTGTGGGAAAAAAATTTTGTTTTATTTTTACGGCTCTGCATTATAAACTTCTGTGAAGCACTTGGTGGGTCAAAGTGCTCACCACACCTCTAGATAAGTTCCTTAGGGGGTCTACTTTCCAAAATGGTGTCATTTGTGGGGGGTTTCAATGTTTAGGCACATCAGTGGCTCTTCAAACGCAACATGGCGTTCTATCTCAATTCCTGTCAATTTTGCTTTGAAAAGTCAAACGGCGCTCCTTCCCTTCCGAGCTCTCCCATCCGCCCAAACAGTGGTTTACCCCCACATATGGGGTATCAGCGTACTCAGGACAAATTGTACAACAACATTTGGGGTCCAATTTCTTCTCTTACCCTTGGGAAAATAAAAAATTGGGGGCGAAAAATAATTTTTGTGAAAAAATATGATTTTTTATTTTTACGGTTCTACATTATAAACTTCTGTGAAGCACTTGGTGGGTCAAAGTGCTCACCACACCTCTAGATAAGTTCCTTAGGGGGTCTACTTTCCAAAATGGTGTCACTTGTGGGGGGTTTCAATGCTTAGGCACATCAGTGGCTCTTCAAACGCAACATGGCGTCCCATCTCAATTCCTGTCAATTTTGCATTGAAAAGTCAAACGGCGCTCCTTCCCTTCCGAGCTCTCCCATCCGCCCAAACAGTGGTTTACCCCCACATATGGGCTATCAGCGTACTCAGGACAAATTGTACAACAACTTTTGGGGTCCAATTTCTTCTCTTACCCTTGGGAAAATAAAAAATTGGGGGCGAAAAGATAATTTTTGTGAAAAAATATGATTTTTTATTTTTACGGTTCTACATTATAAACTTCTGTGAAGCACTTGGTGGGTCAAAGTGCTCACCACACCTCTAGATAAGTTCCTTAGGGGGTCTACTTTCCAAAATGGTGTCACTTGTGGGGGGTTTCAATGTTTAGCCACATCAGGGGCTCTCCAAACGAAACATGGCGTCCCATCTCAATTCCAGTCAATTTTGCATTGAAAAGTCAAATGGCACTCCTTCGCTTCCGAGCTCTGCCATGCGCCCAAACAGTGGTTTACCCCCACATGTGAGGTATTGGCATACTCAGGACAAATTGTACAACAATGTTTGGGGTCCATTTTCTCCTGTTACCCTTGGTAAAATAAAACAAATTGGAGCTGAATTAATTTTTTTGTGAAAAAAAGTTAAATGTTCATTTTTATTTAAACATTCAAAAAATTCCATTCCTGTGAAGCACCAGAAGGGTTAATAAACTTCTTGAATGTGGTTTTGAGCACCTTGAAGGGTGTAGTTTTTAGAATGGTGTAATACTTGGGTATTTTCTATCATATAGACCCCTCAAAATGACTTCAAATGTGATGTGGTCCCTAAAATAAAATGGTGTTGTAGAAATGAGAAATTGCTGGTCAACTTTTAACCCTTATAACTCCCTAACAAAAAAAAATTTTGGTTCCAAAATTGTGCTGATGTAAAGTAGACATGTGGGAAATGTTACTTTTTAAGTATTTTGTGTGACATATCTCTGTGATTTAATTGCATAAAAATTCAAAGTTGGAAAATTGCGAAATTTTCATAATTTTCGCCAAATTTCCGTTTTTTTCACAAATAAACGCAGGTACTATCAAAGAATTTTTACCATTGTCATGAAGTACAATATGTCACGAGAAAACAATGTCAGAATCACTGGGATCCGTTGAAGCGTTCCAGAGTTATAACCTCATAAAGGGACAGTGGTCAGAATTGTAAAAATTGGCCTGGTCATTAACGTGCAAACCACCCTTGGGGGTAAAGGGGTTAAGACCAGGGAATACTGGTCATGCACCTTTAAGTCCAGGGAATACTGGTCATTCACCTTTAAGACCAGAGAATACTGGTCATGCACCTTTAAGACCAGAGAATACTGGTCATGCACCTTTAAGACCAGAGAATACTGGTCATGCACCTTTAAGACCAGAGAATACTGGACATGCACCTTTAAGACCAAAGAATACTGGTCATGCACCTTTAAGACTAGAGAATACTGGTCATGCACCTTTAACCCCTTTACCCCCAAGGGTGGTTTGCACGTTAATGACCGGGCCAATTTTTACAATTCTGACTACTGTCCCTTTATGAGGTTATAACTCTGGAACGCTTCAATGGATCATGGTGATTCTGACATTGTTTTCTCGTGACATATTGTACTTCATGACAATGGTAAAAATTCTTTGATAGTACCTGCGTTTATTTGTGAAAAAAACGGAAATTTGGCGAAAATTATGAAAATTTCGCAATTTTCCAACTTTGAATTTTTATGCAATTAAATCACAGAGATATGTCACACAAAATACTTAATAAGTAACATTTCCCACATGTCTACTTTACATCAGCACAATTTTGGAACCAACATTTTTTTTTGTTAGGGAGTTATAAGGGTTAAAAGTTGACCAGCAATTTCTCATTTCTACAACACCATTTTATTTTAGGGACCACATCTCATTTGAAGTCATTTTGAGGGGTCTATATGATAGAAAATACCCAAGTTTGACACCATTCTAAAAACTACACCCCTCAAGGTGCTCAAAACCATATTCAAGAAGTTTATTAACCCTTCTGGTGCTTCACAGGAATTTTTTGAATGTTTAAATAAAAATGAACATTTAACTTTTTTTCACAAAAAATTTAATTCAGCTCCAATTTGTTTTATTTTACCAAGGGTAACAGGAGAAAATGGACCCCAAACATTGTTGTACAATTTGTCCTGAGTATGCCAATACCCCACATGTGGGGGTAAACCACTGTTTGGGCGCATGGCAGAGCTCGGAAGCGAAGGAGTGCCATTTGACTTTTCAATGCAAAATTGACTGGAATTGAGATGGGATGCCATGTTTCGTTTGGAGAGCCCCTGATGTGGCTAAACATTGAAACCCCCCACAAGTGACACCATTTTGGAAAGTAGACCCCCTAAGGAACTTATCTAGAGGTGTGGTGAGCACTTTGACCCACCAAGTGCTTCACAGAAGTTTATAATGTAGAACCGTAAAAATAAAAAATCATATTTTTTCACAAAAATTATCTTTTCGCCCCCAATTTTTTATTTTCCCAAGGGTAAGAGAAGAAATTGGACCCCAAAAGTTGTTGTACAATTTGTCCTGAGTACGCTGATACCCCATATGTGGGGGTAAACCACTGTTTGGGCGGATGGGAGAGCTCGGAAGGGAAGGAGCGCCGTTTGACTTTTCAAAGCAAAATTGACAGGAATTGAGATAGAACGCCATGTTGCGTTTGAAGAGCCACTGATGTGCCTAAACATTGAAACCCCCCACAAATGACACCATTTTGGAAAGTAGACCCCCTAAGGAACTTATCTAGAGGTGTGGTGAGCACTTTGACCCACCAAGTGCTTCACAGAAGTTTATAATGCAGAGCCGTAAAAATAAAACAAAATTTTTTTCCCACAAAAATTATTTTTTTAGCCCCCAGTTTTGTATTTTCCTGAGGGTAACAGGAGAAATTGGACCCCAAAATTTGTTGCCCAATTTGTCCTGAGTGCGATGGTACACCATATGTGGGGGGAACCACTGTTTGGGCACATGGGAGGGCTCAGAAGGGAAGGAGTGCCATTTGAATGCAGACTTAGATGGAATGGTCTGCAGGTGTCACATTGCGTTTGCAGAGCCCCTAATGTACCTAAACAGTAGAAACCCCCCACAAGTGACACCATTTTGGAAAGTAGACCCCCTAAGGAACTTATCTAGATGTGTGCTGAGCGCTTTGACCCACCAAGGGCTTCACAGAAGTTTATAATGGAGAGCCGTAAAAATAAAACAAAAATTTTTTCCCACAAAAATTATTTTTTAGCCCCCAGTTTTGTATTTTCCCGAGGGTAACAGGAGAAATTCGACCCCACAATTTGTTGTCCAATTTGTCCTGAGTGCGCTGATACCCCATATGTGGGGGGGAACCACTGTTTGGGCGTATGGGAGGGCTCGGAAGGGAAGGAGCTCCATTTGGAATGCAGACTTAGATGGAATGGTCTGCAGACGTCACATTGCGTTTGCAGAACCCCTAATGTACCTAAACAGTAGAAACCCCCCACAAGTGACCCCATATTGGAAACTAGACCCCCCTGGGAACTAATCTAGATGTGTTGTGAGAACTTTGAACCCCCAAGTGTTTCACTACAGTTTATAACGCAGAGCCGTGAAAATAAAAAATCTTTTTTTTTCCCACAAAAAATATGTTTTAGCCCCGAGTTTTGTATTTTCCCAAGGGTAACAGGAGAAATTGGACCCCAAAAGTTGTTGTCCTATTTGTCCTGAGTACGCTGATACCCCATATGTTGGGGTAAACCCCTGTTTGGGCACACGGGAGAGCTCGGAAGGGAAGAAGCATTGTTTTACTTTTTCAACGCAGAATTGGCTGGAATTGAGATCGGACGCCATGTCGCGTTTGGAGAGCCCCTGATGTGCCTAAACAGTGGAAACCCCACAATTATAACTGAAACCCTAATCCAAACACATCCCTAACCCTAATCCCAACAGTAACCCTAACCACACCTCTAACCCAGACACACCCCTAACCCTAATCCCAACCCTATTCCCAACCGTAAATGTAATCTAAACCCTAACTGTAACTTTAGCCCCAACCCAAACTGTAGCCCTAGCCCTAACCCTAGCCCTAACCCTAGCCCTAACCCTAGCCCTAACCCTAGCCCTAACCCTAGCCCTAACCCTAACCCTAGCCCTAGCCCTAACCCTAACCCTAGCCCTAACCCTAGCCCTAACCCTAGCCCTAACTATAACCCTAGCCCTAATGGGAAAATGGAAATAAATACATTTTTTTAATTTTTCCCTAACTAAGGGGGTGATGAAGGGGGGTTTGATTTACTTTTATAGCGGGTTTTTTAGCGGATTTTTATGATTGGCAGCCGTCACACACTGAAAGACGCTTTTTATTGCAAAAAATATTTTTTGCGTTACCACATTTTGAGAGCTATAATTTTTCTATATTTTGGTCCACAGAGTCATGTGAGGTCTTGTTTTTTGCGGGACGAGTTGACGTTTTTATTGGTAACATTTTCGGGCACGTGACATTTTTTGATCGCTTTCTATTCCGATTTTTGTGAGGCAGAATGACCAAAAACCAGCTATTCATGAATTTCTTTTGGGGGAGGCGTTTATACCGTTCCGCGTTTGGTAAAATTGATAAAGCAGTTTTATTCTTCGGGTCAGTACGATTACAGCGACACCTCATTTATATCTTTTTTTATGTTTTGGCGCTTTTATACGATAAAAACTATTTTATAGAAAAAATAATTATTTTGGCATCGCTTTATTCTCAGGACTATAACTTTTTAATTTTTTTGCTGATGATGCTGTATGGCGGCTCGTTTTTTGCGGGACAAGATGACGTTTTCAGTGGTACCATGGTTATTTATATCTGTCTTTTTGATCGCGTGTTATTCCACTTTTTGTTCGGCGGTATGATAATAAAGCGTTGTTTTTTGCCTCGTTTTTTTTTTTTTCTTACGGTGTTTACTGAAGGGGTTAACTAGTGGGCCAGTTTTATAGGTCGGGCCGTTACGGACGCGGCGATACTAAATATGTGTACTTTTATTGTTTGTTTTTTTTATTTAGATAAAGAAATGTATTTATGGGAATAATATATATATTTTTTTTCATTATTTTGGAATATTTTTTTTTTTTTTTTTTTTTACACATTTGAAAATTTTTTTTTTACTTTTTTACTTTGTCCCGGGGGGGACATCACAGATCAGTGATCTGACAGTGTGCACAGCACTCTGTCAGATCACTGATCTGACATGCAGCGCTGCAGCCTTCACAGTGCCTGCTCTGAGCAGGCTCTGTGAAGCCACCTCCCTCCCTGCAGGACCCGGACCCGCGGCCATCTTGGATCCGGGGCTGGAGGGAGCAGGGAGGGAGGTGAGACCCTCGCAGCAACGCGATCACATCGCGTTGCTGCGGGGGGCTCAGGGAAGCCCGCAGGGAGCCCCCTCCCTGCGCGATGCTTCCCTGCACCGCCGGCACATCGCGATCATCTTTGATCGTGGTGTGCCAGGGGTTAATGTGCCGGGGGCGGTCCGTGACCGCTCCTGGCACATAGTGCCGGATGTCAGCTGCGATAGGCAGCTGACACCCGGTCGCGATCGGCGGCGCTCCCCCCGTGAGCGCCGCCGATCGCGCTGGACGTACTATCCCGTCCATGGTCATAGGGGCCCACCCCACATGGACGGGATAGTACGTCCGATGTCAGAAAGGGGTTAAGACCAGAGAATACTGGTCATGCACCTTTAAGACCAGAGAATACTGGTCATGCACCTTTAAGACCAGAGAATACTGGTCAAGCACCTTTAAGACCAGAGAAAACTGGTCATGCACCTTTAAGACCAGAGAATACTGGTCATGCACCTTTAAGACCAGAGAATACTGGTCATGCACCTTTAAGACCAGAGAATACTGGTCATGCACCTTTAAGACCAGAGAATACTGGTCATGCACCTTTAAGACCAGAGAATACTGGTCATGCGCCTTTAAGACTGGGAATACTGGTCATGTGCTTTTAAGACCAGGAAATACCAGTCATGTGCCTTTAAGACCAGGTACTTCCTTACCCGGGTACTGATGTAGAGTCGATGTGCCCCTTTAATGCAAAAATACTGTCACCCCAGTGTGAGCTGGCCGGGTGGACCAAGATGGCCACCGGGAGCTGCAGAGTTGATAAAATCTCGCAGAGAGCGAGAAGCGCCAATTTGGGGGGCGGAGCCACAGACACGATGTTGAATAGGCCCAAGCCGGGGCCTAAATTTCTGTAGCCGGCGGGCGTCACCAGTGGGTCGTTCCAGGCAAGACTTCCAGGATGCGGCCTACAAATCGGCCGAAGCCGGGGACTAAATTTTTGCAGCCATCCAGAGCGTTACCTCAGAGAGGTGGGCCACAGGGAAGTGGCTGAGGCTGCCTGTCAGCATGTGAATATCCCACTGAAGATGGATCCACTCACCATTGGTGCGCGTCCCGGCATGGAGCCGCCGCGGATGTGGGTTTCAGCGCTGTTCTGTGCAGCGTGGACGGTGCAGGGATAAGCGTCAATCCATCATCCGTTTGTTAGGCAGGTGGAGAGGACCCGTCCGCCTCATTGTGCCATCCGCTTTCACAGTGGTGGGACAGTGGGGGCTGCTCGGACGCCATAGAGAGGGGCCTCTGTACAGCCACGGAGTTCAGTCCGGGTGGACAGGACCAGTTGTCCGGCATTAGGCCTGGCTCCAGGAGAGGATACATGGAGGCGACACTCCATGTGGTCGCCTGCTGCTGGTGTGGGGAGATCGGGACCATGAAAGGAACCGTCGCCCCTGAGGTGAGCTCAGGCATGGCTTCCCACGTCGCAGGAGAGGGTACGGGGAGGTATACTCGCCGTGCTCGCCTGTTGATGGTTCGGGGGAGATCGGAACCTTGAAAGGAACCGTCGCCCTCTTCACTCCGTTAATTAAAAAATAAAAATTTACAGAAAAGTAAACAATAAAATAAAAACGTTGGGGTCTGAAACAGACCCATGTGCCTCCTACAGACACTAAGCAAGAACTGGTTAGCTGAGAGCCAGCAGGAGGGTGTATACTGCAGGGGAGGAGCTGAGAGCCAGCAGGAGGGTGTATACTGCAGGGGAGGAGCCGAGAGCCAGCAGGAGGGTGTATACTGCAGGGGAGGAGCTGAGAGCCAGCAGGAGGGTGTATACTGCAGGGGAGGAGCCGAGAGCCAGCAGGAGGGTGTATACTGCAGGGGAGGAGCCGAGAGCCAGCAGGAGGGTGTATACTGCAGGGGAGGAGCCGAGAGCCAGCAGGAGGGTGTATACTGCAGGGGAGGAGCCGAGAGCCAGCAGGAGGGTGTATACTGCAGGGGAGGAGCGGAGAGCCAGAGGGAGGCTGTATACTGCAGGGGAGGAGCCGAGAGCCAGCAGGAGGGTGTATACTGCAGGGGAGGAGCCGAGAGCCAGCAGGAGGGTGTATACTGCAGGGGAGGAGCCGAGAGCCAGCAGGAGGGTGTATACTGCAGGGGAGGAGCCGAGAGCCAGCAGGAGGGTGTATACTGCAGGGGAGGAGCTGAGAGCCAGCAGGAGGATGTAAACTGCAGGGGAGGAGCTGAGAGCCAGCAGGAGGGTGTATACTGCAGGGGAGGAGCCGAGAGCCAGCAGGAGGGTGTATACTGCAGGGGAAGAGCTGAGAGCCAGCAGGAGGATGTAAACTGCAGGGGAGGAGCTAACTTTTTTTGTATCACTTAGTGTCAGCCTCCTATTGGCAGCAGCATACACCACGGTCTGTGTCCCCCAATGAGGCGAAGGAGAAATATATATGTGCCCCATCTCCCCCTGTAGATGCCGACTACCACTCAGAGTGTCATAGCTAACATTTTGACGTCCATGTTTACTCGCTGTGTGATTTGTAATACATGATAATGAATACCAAAGATCAGCAGAAGGAGAATACTGAGCTGGGAATATATCATGTCCTTATATTACTTACATGTTTCTCATCCATCTCCTGATCCAGCCTCTCAGCTTTCTAGTTCAGAAAGAAAAAATAAGATATTATATGATCAGTCCCCAATAATGATAACGAGCCCGTTATATCCGAACGCCCGATGTACACACGTGAGGTCTCTGCTCCGTGTCTGGTGTTCCCTCACTGTCTCAGCTTTAGGTAACATTCATACATATATTTTCTCTCCATTATTTTAAAAGGAGTCTGTCACCCCCGAAATGCAAATTAAGCTACTTAAACATTTATATAGAGGACCCAGCCCCTGTATTAATCATACTAGCAATATACGTTCTACTGATGTAGTTGCAGACAATGTCCCTGTTACTCCATCTGACAATGTGGATGCTTTCGTGCCCCCCTGGCTCACTGCTCTGTTACACTCTCCGATCTGCATATCCAGCGCGGTCCCTGACCTTGATTGACGGCGCGTTCTCACAGCGAGAGCTCCCTAAACTCAGATCCCTGGTCGTGTGTGTGCGCACGGACACTGGAGGAGCCCAGCAGCGCTCACTGGGCAGAGCGGGCACACTCAGTGTGTATGCGGCCACACTCTGATCTCCAGCGCCTCTCTGAAGCTGCTCGCTCGCTACACTCTATAGTCCCCTATATACAAGTTTCAGCACCTGAATTTGCATTTTGCAGGTGACAGACTCCCTTTAAGGAGGACATGGCCGCCACTTCCCATATCATTCTCTATGATCAGTGATAAACATTCCTGTGTGGTAGAAGCCATCAATGATTTCCTCCCTCCTATCAGGACAGGTGTGACATCCTGGGGCAGTGATGGGAGGGCAGGGCTGTCTCACTGACTCCAGGACTCGGGTCTGTCATGGAGTTGGGGTCTTTCCACTTACACAATCTCTTCCTCCTCTTTCTCTTTCTCCTCATTTTCTCGTTCTTCTTTATTTTCTTCTCTGTTGGAAATAATAACATCATAAAACAATTATATCAATGTTTCTCCTGACCGTAAATTCATCCATGATCAGGTCTTCTGTGATGATTTACACTGAGATTATTATGGACATAATGTTAATCATTAGAAATAATGCATATGGCGGAGTTGTGTGTCCTAGGCCACTTTCACACATTCGTCATTCATGATCCCAGTGTGGACTGCGATGTACAGACCGACCGATGGTCTCCTGACCTAAACTCAAGAGCCTTATATGGTGCCCTCAGGTTTGGGTGAGGAAACCTATGTCTGATCTGGGCCTTGTGGTCTGTAAACCGACTGAGAAACCCAAACGTCTAAATTCAGATTTATAGGGGAAATTATTGGTGTAATATGGCAGCATATCGAGCATGCTTCTGTAGGCCTCTATGTAGCAGAGAAGGTATATAGCGGGAAAGTCTGGCCCCATATACTTCGATAGATCATAACCATTTCTCACATATTACATCATATGGAGTTGTGTACATGAGGCCTCAGTCATAGAATGTTCTGTGGTTGAGGTGACTCTTAGGACAATAGAGTTTCAGAGTCTCCTCCCATGGACCATATCATCTCTATACAATGCTGTACATTTAGACCACCGCTCCATATCTGCTCTGATAACTAGTGAAACGCACCCCATATCCATGTCCCCACATACTCCTTATGGAAATCCTGTACAACAAAAAAGTCCATATAATCCTCACATTATAGCTCCACTTACATGGCATCTCCAGCCTCCTCCTCAAGTTATATAGATATTCCTCCTGGTATTAAGTTCTTCCATGATCAGATCTTTATTGTGATCAGTAGTGAGCAGATCTGATATAAAACTGCCACTAATGACCTCATTGTGATTAATATGGACACAGACGGCCTGTAATGGCGGAATCCTATCTATACCCTCAGAACTATTGTGTTCCTCTAAGGACTGGATTATCCATTGGGCTCAGTCTGTTCCTGTAGGCGGTGTGGTAGAAGAGGCCGCTCCTCAGAGGACAGGACGTAGATTATAAATCACATTATATTACATTCTCACTGGTTTACAGTCATGTTCTTAGTCTTTCCCTGAGATAGTCAGGATTGTGTTCAGGACTAGATCTATATTCTTCTCATGATTGTAACAAGACACAACTCAGAATGATCCCTGGAATATTCTGTGGAATGTTCTGTGGAATATTCTGCGGAATGTTCTGTGATTGTGGAATAGGCTTCTCCTTTCCATTCTCTATACTTACAATATAGTGTCTGGTGTCCATTCCGAGATGTTTTTGCTATAAAAGAAGAAAAAACTCCAGTTACAATGATTGATTGAAAAACATGTAGAATATTTCATCTATAACATTATAACAAGTGTAACCGGGAATATTCTTGCTGCTTCTTATTATAAAAGATAATATTGTAAGACTAATTTGTTGTTTTTCGGCCCCAATAGATTTCTATGGGGCCGCAATAACTTAAGGTGCCCCGTGCGCCGTATGGCCATGAGAGCCGTATTTACGGCCGTGAAAAAACAGACATGGCCCTCATTGAAAATCAATGGGGCCGCAAACACACAGGAAGTTTTATTTTGCATTGTACTGTGACTTCCAGTTTTGCGGAATGCAGTTTTGTTTTTCCAATACTATTTCCATAGTATCGGAAAACTGAAAAATGGCGATCCGCAAGTTTTTTGCTGTCCTTTATTGCAGCAGACATTGAAAATTTCGGCGATACGGCCCACAAAAAAATCCCGCAATAACGGGCCGCCAAAAAGACGGTAAGTGTAAAAGTAGCCTAAAGGGATATCATGGATCCTTGATAAACGCTGGCTCGGCATGCTGTGATGACTAGCAAAATAACCAGTCCCCCAATATTTATGACCCCTTGTAATTCCCCTCCAAAACAGGTAAATTTCAGTATGTGGCATTGGCGTAGAGTTGGTTGCCAGTGCCCCGGGCAAAGCAGTATTTTGTGACCCATAACCCATGATTTGCTAACAATCCTTAGACCAGTATTGATCTTCTTGTTACCCAAACACGTGAATCGTATTTTCAGCCCCAAAAATATAAAATTATAGTTTTTCCTTGGATTGTTTGGAAAATTCTGTGCAATCTTCTGGGGATTAAAGATGAATGAAACTTGGCACTCAATTTTTGAGAAGAAAAGCTTCTTAGTTTATTGATGCATCCAGACCAACAAAACCGCTAAACGTTTTCGGTCCACACAGAGCTCTGCACTACTAGCGCTCAGGATCCAGCGCCGTTACTCCCTCCAGGCTTTGTGCCTCTCCTCTGGCGCTTCACCTTCCTTTGTGATCCTGCAGCAGACTGCAGCTCCTATATCCCGTGCTCTGGCTGACGCTCATTAGCTTCCTCATCCAGTCAATGTCTAAGAAACGCTCTGACGAAGGTCCGGTGTGGACCGAAAACGTTTAGCGGTTTTGTTGGTCTGGATGCATCAATAAACTAAGAAGCTTTTCTTCTCAAAAATTGAGTGCCAAGTTTCATTCATCTTTAATATACGGGGTGGACACCCTACTTGAGCACCGCCAACCCTCATATCTACTGAGTGCCGTGTTTCCTTACCGTACCCATCTTCTGGGGATTGTTCTGTGGAATATTCTATGTAATATATTCTGTGGACTGTTCTGTGGACTGTTCTGTGGACTGTTCTGTGGACTGTTCTATGTAATGTTCTGTGGAAGGTTCTGTGGATTGTTTTATGGAAAGTTCTGTGGAATGATCTGTGGATTCTTCTGTGGAAGGTTCTGTAGAATGATCTGTGGAATGTTCTGTGTAATATTCTGTGGCATGATCTGTGGAATGTTCTGTGGACTGTTCTATGTAATGTTCTGTGGAATGTTCTGTGGAATATTCTATGTAATATATTCTGTGGACTGTTCTGTGGAATGTTCTGTGGAATGTTCTGTGGAATGTTCTGTGGATTGTTCTGTGGATTGTTCTGTGGCTGTGGAATAGGCATCTACTTTCCATTGTCAATACTTACTACAAGGTGTCCAGTGTTCTGCAATCCAAGATGTTCGCACTATAAAAGAAGAAAAACACCAGTTACAATGATTGATTCAGAAATGTCTAGAATATCTCATCTATAACATGTGTCACCGGGAATATTCTCACAAGCACATGGATTGTATTTTGAGTAAACAAAGAAAAATAATAAAACATGTCATTATACTTTGCTCTTTGACCTTCTGTTTTTGTGTTTTGAATTCAGATATTAAATATATATTTTTTAAAAATTAGAATTTTCAAGCTTTTATTTTTTATGACGTAAGAAATGTGAAGATTGTTCCAGCTCCTTTTCGATTAAAAGTCCTTTATTGATCCATATCCTTAAAAATCATCCCTGCACAAAAGGGAATGTGAACAGCGACAAAATCCTGCTAATAGCAACGCGTTTCGATCTAAAAGACTTTCATCATGGCTATCTACACACAAATGCACTGCAGCACAGTGCAGTGCACTGCATTTGTGTGTGGATAGCCATGATGAAGATCTTTTAGATCGAAACGCGTTGCTATTAGCAGGATTTTGTCGCTGTTCACATTCCCTTTTGTGCAGGGATGATTTTTAAGGATATGGATCAATAAAGGACTTTTAATCGAAAAGGAGCTGGAACAATCTTCACATTTCTTACATCTTCAAGCTGCTGCTACGTCTGGGTCAGGAGGGGTTCACGTGCTCCTGTGGTCTGTTGGTGAGTTGACTGGGCCTTTGGCCCCTGTATTTCTTTCTATTTTTATTTTTTATTCTAATTTTTATGTAACTAATTTATCACGTTGACCCTAAACTGAGCCATAGCTCTGTCGTAGAAGAGGCCGCTTCCCAGAGGACCGGACAGATATTATATATCACATATATTACATTGTCATTGGTTTACAGTCATGTATTCAGGTTTCTCAGATGGTAAAAATGTGTTCAGGACTAGAACTAAATTCTTCTCTGTATAGTAACAACACAAAGCGTATGAATGTTTGTGGATTGTTCTGTGGAAGGTTCTGTAGAATGATTTGTGTAATCTGTGGAATGATCTGTGGAATATTCTGTGGAATGTTCTGTAGAATGATCTGTGGAATATTCTGTGGAATGTTCTGTAGAATGATCTGTGTAATGTTCTGTAGAATGATCTGTGGAATATTCTGTGGAATGTTCTGTAGAATGATCTGTGGAAGGTTCTGTAGAATGATCTGTGGAAGGTTCTGTGGAATGTTCTGTAGAATGATCTGTGGAAGGTTCTGTAGAATGATCTGTGGAAGGTTCTGTGGAATGTTCTGTAGAATGATCTGTGGAAGGTTCTGTAGAATGATCTGTGGAAGGTTCTGTAGAATGATCTGTGGAAGGTTCTGTAGAATGATCTGTGGAAGGTTCTGTAGAATGATCTGTGGAAGGTTCTGTAGAATGATCTGTGGAAGGTTCTGTAGAATGATCTATGGAATGTTCTGTAGAATGATCTGTGGAATATTCTGTGGAATGTTCTGTGGAATATTCTGTGGAATGTTCTGTAGAATGATCTGTGGAATATTCTGTAGAATGATCTGTGTAATCTGTGGAATATTCTGTGGAATGTTCTGTAGGATGATCTGTGTAATCTTATGTGTAATCTTCTGTGGAATATTCAGTGGAATGATCTATGGAATGCTCTGTAGAATGATCTGTGGAATGTTCCGTGGATTGTTCTGTAGAATGATCTGTGTAATCTTCTGTGGAACGTTCCGTGGTTGTGGAGGCGGCATCTCTTTGCATTCTCTTTACTTACAATAAGGTGTCCAGTGCTGAAGAGTCCAACAAGTTTGGTCTATAGAAGAAAATAAATCTCTAGTCAGAAAAGTCTAGAACATATCAGGGCTGATACATCAAATTGTTTCTGGTGTAAAATAATTTAAAAAGTCACAATATTTACGGGCAACTCGAAGTTGCATAAAAATGTTGGGGCTTTTGGGCGTTTTCACTCCAGGACATAAAAGTGAAAACATAAAAGTAGCTCTTAGTCGTGAATGAAGAGTGAAGAGTGCAGTGCACAAGATTCAATACTGTCTTCAGTTATTAGCTGCTCACATGTTGTCATCTCTTTTGCTGCCTATGCAGAGCGCAGCAGTCAGGATGGATTTCCATGGGCAGAGACCAAGATGCTAAAACTCCCAGTATTATGAAATGAGCTTTGTCACTTCGATGACTGCCTATACAATGTGTAGCAGTTGGTGACAAACTTATCTGGACTGCTGCGCTCTGCATAGGCAGGAACTCATTGCATTACTGGAAGAGGAGGTTGCACTTTACGCTGCTTGTTTGACATTGAGTTAATGGGAAATTTTTGCCCCAATGACTTTGATGCTCAGGGTAACGGCTCCTGTAGTCCTCTCATGCCACACCACCGGCATGCGTCATGGCTGGCACCACAAGGTGTAATCTCTGCAGCCGGGTACATGTGAGGCCATGCCGTATAACCACATGTACATATAATATACACTATATATTGTCCATACAATCATATTATTAAATCTCTCTACATACACAACGTCTCCATCTTGCTCTTCTTCTCCTTTTTCTTCTTCGCTATAAGAAATAATGTGAACATATAGAGATAGAACACGGCATATATGGAATTATATAGATATTTCTCCTCCCATTAAAACCACTTAGTGACCACCACTATATATTGTCACTGGCCTGAGATATAAGAGAATGTCATCCCCGGATGGGTAAAGACGCAGTAGCTGTCAGCTGTCACTATAGCTGCCAACCTGCTGCATCAGCCACTATCAGTGCTGGCACCGACTATGGCCGTTTATGGGGTCAATAGGGACTACAGCATGTAGATGGTTAACAGAGTGTGGGGGCTTCCGCTTTAACCCAATCAGCACCTGGAGATCATGATTATGTGGTCCTGATGGTTGCCATGGCAATTTATGACAAAGTAACGGCCTAAGGGTCTGCCGGCTACAAGGGTCTGTCAAGATGTTAGTAACATAGGTGGTTAGGTGGTAATAATGAAAATTGTCATTCGTCTCATACTACTTAATAAATAAACTACCTGACAGCAGTTTTTAATATGTTTAGGGGCACTTTTTTTTTTTTAAATGGTATCACTTTAGGGGGTTTTCCAATATATAGGACCTCCAATTTCACCTAAAAAATTGTTTTGTAAATTTCCTTGAAAGAAATGAAAAATTGCTTCAACATTTTAAACCTTCTGATATCCTAACAAAATAGAAAAGACATTTTACACATGGTGCTGATGTAAAGCATACTTGGGAGAAAAGTTATTTGTTAACTATTTTGTGTGGTGTGACTATCTGGATTAAAGTGAAAATCATTCAAAGTTTGAAAATTGCTAATTTTTTGCCAAATTTCTGATGTTTTTATGAATAAACTCAAAATATAATCGACCTAAATTTACCATTAACATAAAGTATAATGTGTCACAAAAAATCTCAAAATCACTGGGAAATGTTGAAACATTCCAGAATTATTGCCACATAAAGTGACACAAGTCAGATGTGAAAGAAGGCGCCGGACCCGGACCTGTGACGCCCATTGGACCGGACTGCATCGGGACTGCCCCTGAGTATAATCTAACTTGTTTTTCTCATCTTTCAGGTAACATCGAGGGATTATCTACAGCATTACAGAATGTTGTAGATAAGCCCCTGATGCCGGTGGCCTTAGTTTATATGTGAATTTTGGGGGTGACAGATTCCCTTTAAATCAAGCCTACAGTATGTTATCCTCTGTATTGTAAAAAGGCAAAGCTTCAAAATATTCTGTGGAAGGTTCTGTGGAATGTTCTATGGAAGGTTCTGTGGAAGGTTTTGTGGAAGGTTCTATGGAAGGTTCTGTGTGATGTTCTGTGGAAGGTTCTGTGGAAGGTTCTGTGGAAGGTTCTGTGGAAGGTTCTGTGGGATGTTCTGTGGGATGTTCTGTGGTTTTGGAGGAGGTATTTCCTTTTTATTCTCTATACTTACAATAACATGTCCTTCTTTGCCCACTTTGATATGATGGTGACTTTATATGTATCTGATCTATAAAAGAAGAAAAAATCACAAGGTCAAAAAGTCACAAGTCCACTCACAATGGCTGATCCAGAAATGTCTAGAACGTATTATCAATAACATGTATCACCAGGAATATTCCTTCTACTCTTTACATAGAAATCCCTTATGTTGTAAGACTAGCGGCACATGAGTGATACCTGGTAAATATTGGCTGGGCATGCTCTAGTAACTAGTGAGATAACCAATCGCCCATATCCATGTTCCTACCAAAGAAACCAATTGAATATGCAGCATTTGTGTAGTTTGGGTGCCAACACTCTACAGTATTTTGTGCCCTCTAACTCCTGAATTGTTAGCACTCCCTAAAGGTACCGTCACACTGAACGATATCGCTAGCGATCCGTGACGTTGCAGCGTCCTGGCTAGCGACATCGTTCAGTTTGACACGCAGCAGCGATCAGGATCCTGCTGTGATGTCGTTGGTCGCTGCAGAAAGTCCAGAACTTTATTTCGTCGCTGGACTCCCTGCAGACATAGCTGAATCGGCGTGTGTGATGCCGATCCAGCGATGTCTTCACTGGTAACCAGGGTAAACATCGGGTTACTAAGCGCAGGGCCGCGCTTAGTAACCCGATGTTTACCCTGGTTACCAGCGTAAAAGTAAAAAAAAAAAACACTACATTCTTACATTCCGCTGTCTGTCCCCGGCGCTGTGCTTTCCTGCACTGGCTGTGAGCGCCGGCCAGCCGGAAAGCAGAGCACAGCGGTGACGTCACCGCTGTGCTTTCCGGCCGCTGTGCTCACAGTCAGTGCAGTAAAGCACAGCGCCGGGGACAGACAGCGGAATGTAAGTATGTAGTGTTTGTTTTTTAACTTTTACGATGGTAACCAGGGTAAACATCGGGTTACTAAGCGCGGCCCTGCGCTTAGTAACCCGATGTTTACCCTGGTTACCAGCATCGTTGGTCGCTGGAGAGCTGTCTGTGTGACAGCTCTCCAGCGACCAAACAGCGACGCTGCAGCGATCGACATCGTTGTCGGTATCGCTGCAGCGTCGCTGAGTGTGAAGGTACCTTAAGTCTCTTCCACCAGACCAGTAGTGATCCTGATGTCTCTCAAGCACATGTATTCTGTTTTGAGCAAAAAAGAAATATAATTGTTTGCCCTTTAAATTTCTAGTTTTTCGTTGAAATAAGAAATTTAATTTTTTTTAAAAATCTGATTTTTTAAATAACACATACAACTTTAAAAAATGTTACACATCGTTATTTGTTTTTTACTTTTTATTTTTTTATCACCATCTTTCTTAAATGTAACCACTTTATTACCTGGCCCTAAACTTAGCCATAACCCTATCCCTAGCCCTCTTCTTACAAGTTATGGCCAAAACTGGTATTCTTACCCCTTGCCAGCCTGAAAATACCAGCTCCCGAGAAAAATTCTCACGGTGATCTGCTGTGAAGACACTGACCCTGAACTGCGGTGACCTCATCATTGACTTTTTCCCACGGTCCTGACGTCACTAAGGCTGCGCTTGCAGCATCTCATTCCCCAGTGGTTCTCAGCCTGGTGGTCGTATCTGGGCACCGTCCATGTTGAAAACCAATTATTTATCCCCCAGACATGGATTACGGCATGGGACAGAACAACGGACAGGTAAGGTATATTGTTGTTTTTTATTTTAGTTTTATTACAGGAGATCAAGGACTTCGGTGGAATTAGGCGAATTATATCGACCTCTTGGCCAAATCCTGACTGACGAAAGCACATTCTTATCTTATAAACTTGATGTATTTGTCAATAAGACTTTATCTAAATAATTTTATGCCAAAAATATCAAAATTAATAGTGATACCTTTATTGGCTAACCAGATGAATTATGTTTGAAAACTAATAAAATACTTTTCACTTTTGGGCTTAAAAAGTATTTACATAGCTTTTTCTGGCTGACTCGGTACCTCAATATCATTTTCTATTGTGCATCTCAATAAAAGTTTAAGTTTGAAAACTTATAAAATGCTGATAATTGTACTTCAGTAATGATAGAAACATCCGACTAAAAGATCTAAAAACTCTGAGCAGCAAACTGTGAAAGCAAAATTTGTGTCAGTCTCAAAATTTTTGGCCACAACTTTATATCATCTATAAGAAGTATCACTAGGAATATTCCTTCTGCTCTTTATATACAAGACTCATATTGTAAGAAGAGAGGAATATGGGAGATTCTAGATAAATACCTGACTGCTGGCACGGCATTGATGACATTACGCCTGAACCCAATGAAGAAACAAAGGAGACATTTATGTGACATTATATTACGGTATTTATAATACTAGTATAATATTAATAGTGATATAATAGATTGTAGATTTTCTTTTCAGTCTTATTCTTATACACATATATAAATCTATACACAGTGATTTAAGCATATATAATACTATAGAGTGGATCTATAATGCCTGGCAAAAGTAATATATAGAGTGAATATATAGTGCCGAGCACATGTAATAATATATATATAGAGTGGATCTATAATACCTGGCACACATAATACTATATAGAGTGTATTTATAATGCCTGACACATATAATACTATATATAGAGTGTATCTATAATGCCTGGCACATATAATATATAGAGTGGCTATATAATGCCTGGCACATGTAATATATAGAGTGTATCTTTAATGTCTGGCACCTATAATACTATATATAGAGAAAATCTATAATGCCAGATTTGTCTCTGGAATCATGTACTTCTTCCCCTGCATGAGGTTGACCAGGGACGAAAAGATCACATCCTCCTCTATTCGCTGATCTCTGCAGCTTCTGTGTAGAGATACAGCAGAGCTGAATTACAGTATGCATCATTACAAACACTTCCAGATCTCATGCCATGACAGTCAGTTTGGGGGAAGGGTGACAGTTGACAAATATAAGATGACATCTGAAAGTTAGTCGATAGCACTATGGACATTCTATAAACAGAGCAATGAATATGATTGTTTGAGCTAAACGCGTCTGATTGTATATTAAAATGGTTTTAAGATTGCGATTTGCATGTGCCATGGATTTATTATAAGATGGACTTTTAATTGAAGATTTTTTGGATGCTGAACCTCCTTTGATCCTACAAATATTATTGGTATACACACATATTACCATACACACATTTTACTAGTATACACACATATTACTCCACATATATTCATGCATCCAGACAGAATCATATAATTAATAATAGCTAATTACACAACCTAATTCTGGTCCAGTTGACAAAGTATAAAAAGAAAATGACCAAAGCAACCAATGAAAAGGAAATAAAAATTTATCCAGCAAAAAAATATATCTACATAAAAGCAAAAAAATATATATAACACTCATCATTATTTTAAAGGGGTTGTCCAGTTAAATAAGTTATCCAGAGAATAGTTGATAACTTGTTGATCGATGGGGGCCGGTTTAGGTCTGAACGTCTTTTAGATGCTATATAGAATAACACAGCCCGCTATATTATCCATTACAGAAAAGTTGTCATACGCCGGCATATGTCTGTAAACAGCTGAGTATATACATGTCAGGGGAGTACAGAGAGGACGGTGGCTCCATGGTAGAACTGGCAGAAGATATTATATCCACAGCTGGGTACATGTGCCGCCATACTTTATATCCTCTTTATAATGTATCATCATTAGTGTCTGTGTATAATCATCTCATTATATCTCTCCACTTACACACTCATATTCTCATTGTCTGGTGGGTTTCCCTCCTCATCTTCCTCCTCTCTGTCCTCCTCTTCTTCCTCCTCAATGTCCTCCTCTTCTTCCTCCTCATTGTCCTCCTCTTCTTCCTCCTCTGTGTCCTCCTTTTCTTCCTCCTCTGTGTCCTCCTATTCTTCCTCCTCACTGTCCTCCTCTTCCTCCTCCTCTCTGTCCTCCTCTCTGTCCTCCTCTTCCTCCTCCTCTCTGTCCTCCTCTTCTTCCTCCTCTCTGTCCTCCTCACTATTAAAGATATAAAGCATCACATACAGAAATCCAGAGATATTTCTCGTGGCGATAGATTCATCCACAGACAGATGATTATTGTGGTCACTAGTGGGGATTTGTGATGTGACATAATATATTCCGTCCCTCATTCTATACACTTACATTATAGTGTCCAGTCTAGGTGGTGAAGATACTTTCGGATACTTTCCCTTGTTATGAAATCTCCAGTAAGGGTCATATTTCCTATGTGGATCCTGGGGTGGTGCGGGGCGAGGCCTCGTCATTTACCACAAGTATACACAGCACTTGTATGGTCAGTACGATGGGACACATGTATAAGACATGACTATGTATCATCTACTATTTCTCCAGAAGGCGGGAAGAGGTTGCGTTGTTGTCTTTAGCATTTTTCAGGCAAACTAAAAACAACTCATTTTTACAATAGCACAATAGCTGTTCTACCCTGTATGCACACATGGATTTTGCCTCTCTGAACCCTGTTCACACAGGTTATATACAGATGATCAGGTTTTTAAATACATCAGATAGGGATTGCATACATTAGTTAGGACTGCTCTGATAAGGGTATACCGTGAAGATTGGTAGAGCAGCTTAGTATACATTTTTTGCAAAAAACGTATCAACCAAATACCCTGTTTTTTACATCTTTTACTAGCACTTGCGGATTACTGCAACATTTTTTCAAACTGAGTGTTTTTGGTTTTACTATTCTCTTTTGTGTCTTCAGGTTTCTTGGTGGTGTGTGAACATGATCCTACAGACTTGTTCACTGTGCAAGTAGCCCATGTGTTCCTGTTTTCATTTTTACAATATCAGCAAAATCTCTGAGACTTCAGAATTCTTGTGCATGATGGGGGGAAAGGAGAATATTTTGCCCCCACAGACTTTGGTGCCCAGAACAACTGCACCTGGGGTCCTCTCATGCTCCACCACTGATATGTGTCATGACTTGTACCACCAAAACCTACTATTTCTGCAGCCGGGTATAAGTGAGGCCGTGGTATATACGGTAAGTATCCATACTCTGTGAACTTTTCCACATTTTTTTACGTTACACCCACAAACTTAAATGTAGTTTATTGGGATTTTATGTTAACACAAAGTAGCAAGGTGCTGTATATATCACTCCCTCCATAATTACATTTCTATAACGTGTAATATAGAATGTCCATACAATTATCTCATTAAATCTCTCTACATACATGACGTCTGCCGCATCCTCATCTGGTTCTTCTTCCTCACTGTAAGATATAACATGGCACATATAGATTTATACAGATATTTCTCCTGACATTGAGGTTATCCATGATGAGATGTTTATTGTGATCACTAATGGGGATGTCTGATGGAAAACTGTCATTAACCCGATAAACTGGGCCTGAAAAAGCCGGAATGACCAGCCATCATTTTTTTTTTCTTTTTTCATTTACGTGGCTGTATGAAGCTTTGTTTCATGTCGGACAAATTATATATTTTTTTACCTCTAATGTAGGGTACATAGAAATTGCTACATAATTTAGTCAATTTTTCTTTGCAGCACAAATATAGAAAAAATTTTTTTTTTTCTTTAGTATTTGTTTCATATTTTTTATAGTTCACGTTTCACAAAAAATAACCTGTTGAATAAATTCTTGAGGTTATTACAATTGTGAACATATTTAATGTTTAGGGCTCATTGGCGTAACTAGAGTCTGATTGGTCCCAGTGCAAAATTTGTACCTGAGCCCCCCACCTGCATGTTTGTCAGATGTATGGACCCTTGTAGCGTTCTAGATACTGTGAAGACTTACGTGTTCACATTCTAAAGTAACAACGTTCCCCATACTGTAATAATGTCCACCATCCAGGGCCCTTTCCAGGTAAACTGTCCTCCATCCTGGCACATTCCTGTAATAATGTCCTTTATCTTGGGCCCAATCCAGGTATAATGCCCCCCCTCCTGGGCCTTTTCCTGGTATAATGTTCCCTATCCTGGTCCCTTTAAAGTAATAATGTTCGCCCTTTTAGTATATTGTCTTGATCCTGGGTCCCTTCCTTGTATAATGTTTCCCTTTGCTGGTATAATGTTCTCCACCTTAGGTCCCTTCCTAATATAATGCCTCCCTTTCCTATCATAATCTGCTCCATCCTGGGCCCCTTCCTGGTATAATTTTTCCCTTTTCTGGTATAATGTTCTCCATCCTTGGCCTCTGCTGGTATATCATCTCCCATCCTGGACCCTCTCCAGTAATATACATTGCCTACAAGTAGTATTCAACCCCCTGCAGATTTAGCAGGTTTACACATTTGGAATTAACTTGGCATTGTGACATTTGGACTTTAGATCAGCCTGGAAGTGTGAAATGCACTGCAGCAAAAAAGAATGTTATTTCTTTGTTTATTTTTTTTTTTTTAAATTGTGAAAAGTCTTTTCAGAGGGTCATTTATTATTCAACCCCTCAACCCACCAGAATTCTGTTTGGTTCCCCTAAAGTATTAAGAAGTAGTTCAGGCACAAAGAACAATGAGCTTCACATGTTTGGATTAATTATCTCTTTTTTCAGCCTTTTCTGACTATTTATGACCCTCCCCAAACTTGTGAACAGCACTCATACATGGTCAACATGGGAAAGACAAAGGAGCATTCCAAGGCCATCAGAGACAAGATCGTGGAGTGTCACAAGGCTGGCAAGGGGTACAAAACCCTTTCCAAGGAGTTGGGCCTACCTGTCTCCACTGTTGGGAGCATCATCGGGAAGTTGAAGGCTTATGGAACTACTGTTAGCCTTCCACGGCCTGGACAGCCTTTGAAAGTTTCCTCCCGTGCCGAGGCCAGGCTTGTCCGAAGAGTCAAGGCTAACCCAAGGACAACAAGGAAGGAGCTCCGGGAAGATCTCATGTCAGTGGGGACATTGGTTTCAGTCAATACCATAAGTAACGTACGCCACCGCAATGGTCTCCGTTCCAGACGAGCCCGTAAGGTACCTTTACTTTCAAAGTGTCATGTCAAGGCTCGTCTACAGTTTGCTCATGATCACTTGGAGGACTCTGAGACTGACTGGTTCAAGGTTCTCTGGTCTGATGAGACCAAGATCGAGATCTTTGGTGCCAACCACACACGTGACGTTTGGAGACTGGATGGCACTGCATACGACCCCAAGAATACCATCCCTACAGTCAAGCATGGTGGTGGCAGCATCATGCTGTGGGGCTGTTTCTCCGCCAAGGGGCCTGGCCATCTGGTCCGCATCCATGGGAAGATGGATAGCACGACCTACCTGGAGATTTTGGCCAAGAACCTCCGCTCCTCCATCAAGGATCTTAAGATGGGTCGTCATTTCATCTTCCAACAAGACAACGACCCAAAGCACACAGCCAAGAAAACCAAGGCCTGGTTCAAGAGGCAAAAAATCAAGGTGTTGCAGTGGCCTAGTCAGTCTCCTGACCTTAACCCAATTGAAAACTTGTGGAAGGAGCTCAAGATTAAAGTCCACATGAGACACCCAAAGAACCTAGATAACTTGGAGAAGATCTGCATGGAGGAGTGGGCCAAGATAACTCCAGAGACCTGTGCCGGCCTGATCAGGTCTTATAAAAGACGATTATTAGCTGTAATTGCAAACAAAGGTTATTCCACAAAATATTAAACCTAGGGGTTGAATAATAATTGACCCACACTTTTATGTTTAAAATTTATAAAAATTTAACTGAGCAACAAAACTTTTTGGTTTGTAAGATTTATGCATCTGTTAATAAATCCTGCTCTTGTTTGAAGTGTGAAGGCTCTAACTTATTTGCATCTTATTAAACCTCATATTTATATCCACAGAACAACTGTGTTCCTCTCAGGATTGGTTTCCCATTTGGCTCAGTCTGTTCTTATAGGCAGTGTGGTAGAAGACGTTGCTGTCCCACTACAGGATGTATGTTATATAATACTAGGGGTGTACATAGAATAGAAATCATGGAGACCCATAGCAGAAGTCCAAATTGAAACAGCCCATCCCCTCCCCCCAAAAATTAATAATATTCAGTGGGGTCACAGAAGCACAAACTTGCAACTTTGCAACCCGTATAAAGTAATTTTGCCCCCACTGAAGCCCCTCAGTGTTCCCACTCATTAGGATACCCCTTCCATGGCCCCCATACAGTATGATACCAACAAATCTGCCCCTACACACAGTAAGATATACCCAAAGGGAATTCTTCCACAGTACCCTCTAAATGCTCAGTATGATGACCCTACAGTACCAGACCCCTTCCACAAAGTATAAAATAGTATCATGGTGCCCATAGTCCCCCACACACAGTATGATGGCCCTGACACAGCCCTCCATACAGTATGTTGGTCTCTACAACATTCATATTGTATAATGGCTCATGCACTTTACAACACTATCACTCCACACTGTATAATGTCACCCACTAGCCCTCCAAACACTATAATGGGAAACCCACACAGCCTTACACACAGTATAACTGCCCCCAACACAGCCCTCCAAATAGTATAACTGCCCCTCACACAACCCTACACACAATATAACTGCCCCCACACTATCACTCCACACTGTATAATGTCCCCCACTAGTCCTCCAAACAGTATAATGGCAAACCCACACAGCCCTACACACAGTATAACTGCCCCTCACACAGCCCTACAAATAGCATAATGCCCCCCACACAGCCATCCAAACTCTACAATCGCCCTCACACAATATAACTGCCCCCACACAGCGCTCCAAATATTATAACTGGCCAACACAGTCCTGCAAATAATATAATGGTCCCCAAGAGGTCATCCAAGTAGCATGATGGCCCACCAAGTAGCCCTACAATTAGTATGATTATTTCCTAAGTAGCCCTCCAAATAAAATGATGCCCCCCATAATGTACTCATTAATTTAAAAAAAGAAAAATACTCACCTCTTCTTGTTTCCCCACTGTTCAGGTCTCTGCAGCATGTGGTCTGATCTTTGGTGCTGGTCGGCACAACAGGCACAACGTAGTGACTTCATCGCGCCCGCTGTGCTGAGACGTCAGGCGCACAGAGAGAATGATGGAGGAGGGAGTGTCAGCTAATGGCTCCTCTTCCATCATTGCTTTCAAATGTATCGGCATTGAGGAATGAGGGTGAGCAGTGGTGGCACTAGAACCAGGCCTTACAGCGGCTGCATTGTCTGCTTCTATTACCGGTACACCACTGAATATAACTATATATTACATTCTTACTGGTTTATAGTCATGTTTTCAGGTTTTCCTGAGATAGTAAGAATCGTGTTAAGACCTAGAACTATATTCTCCAGTGTAGTATAACCAGAGAAATCTTCAGATTGTTCTGAATGTTCTGTGGAATGTTCTGCGGTTGTGGACGGCGGTAATTTTTAATTTTTTACACTTACATTATGGTGTCCAGATCTGGCAGCGCGGAGACCCAGGTTGGAAATCTGTCTTGTCTATAAAATAAAGCTCCAGTTACAATGATTGATTCACAAATTTCTATAATTGAGTTTGTGAAAAAAGTTTTGAGACTGACACAAATTTTGGTTCTTCCAAAGTTTTCTTCTTCAGTGTCTTTAAATCTTTTAGTCAGAAGACTCAATAGTTATAGTGTTGACCCTTATTTTTCAAGACTGTCCTTAATCCTTGCAGCTAGATATCGGTTTCTGGACCAAATGCTGTGGAATGACAACCATTTTTTAACTAAAAAACTTGATGTATTTGTTAATAAAAGTTTAGAAACATGTGAAATGCTGATAATTGTACTTCAGTAATGATAGAAACATCCGACTAAAAGATCTTAAACTCTGAAGCACCAAACTGTGTGAAACCAAAATTTGTGTCAGTCTCAAAACTTTTGGCCACAACTTTATATCATCTATAATAAGTATCACCAGGATTATTCTTGCTGCTCTTTATATACAAGACTCATATTGTAACAACAGAGGAATATGGAGATTCTAGATAAATACCTGAATGCTGGCACGGCATTGATGACATTTTGCCTGAATCTGTTGAAGAAGCAGAGGAGACATTTATGTGACATTATATTATTTATACTACTGTTATAATATTATTAGTGGTATATTATATAGTTTTCTTTTCGGTCTTATTCTTATACACATATAGAAATCTATACACGATGTATCAATTATATATAATATTATAAAGTGAATCTATAATGCCGAGCACATGTAATATATAGAGTGGATCTATAATGCCGGGCACATGTAATATATAGAGTGGATCTATAACGCCGGGCACATATAATACTCTATATACAGTACAGACCAAAAGTTTGGACACACCTTCTCATTTAAAGATTTTTCTGTATTTTCATGACTATGAAAATTGTACATTCACACTGAAGGCATCAAAACTATGACTTAACACATGTGGGATTATATACTTAACAAAAAAGTGTGAAACAACTGAAATTATGTCTTATATTCTAGGTTCTTCAATGTAGCCACCTTTTGCTTTGATGACTGCCTTGCACACTCTTGATGAGCTTCAAGAGGTAGTCACCGGGAATGGTCTACCAACAATCTTGAAGGAGTTCCCAGAGATGCTTAGCACTTGTTGGCCCTTTTGCCTTCACTCTGTGGTCCAGCTCACCCCAAACCATCTTGATTGGGTTCAGGTCTGGTGACTATGGAGGCCAGGTCATCTGGTGTAGCACCCCATCACTCTCCTTCTTGGTAAAATAGCCCTTACACAGCCTGGATGTGTGTTTGGGGGGTCATTGTCCTGTTGAAAAATAAATGATGGTCCAACTAAACGCAACCCGGATGGAATAGCATGCCGCTGCAAGATACTGTGGTAGCCATGCAGTGTCACCAGCAAAGCGCCCCTACACCATCACACCTCCTCCTCCATGCTTCACGGTGGGAACCAGGCATGTAGAGTCCATCCGTTCACCTTTTCTTTGTCCCACAAAGACACAGTGGTTGGAACCAAAGATCTCAAATTTGGACTCATCAGACCAAAGCACAGATTTCCACTGGTCTAATGTCCATTCTTGTGTTCTTTAGCCCAAACAAGTCTCTTTTGCTTGTTGCCTGTCCTTAGCAGTGGTTTCCTAGCAGCTATTTTACCATGAAGGCCTGCTGCACAAAGTCTCCTCTTAACAGTTGTTGTAGAGATGTGTCTGCTGCTAGAACTGTGTGTGGCATTGACCTGGTCTCTAATCTGAGCTACTGTTAACCGGCGATTTCTGAGGCTGGTGACTCGGATAAACTTATCCTCAGAAGTAGAGGTTACTCTTGGTCTTCCTTTCCTGGGGCGGTCCTCACGTGAACCAGTTTCTTTGTAGCGCTTGATGGTTTTTGCCACTGCACTTGGGGACACTTTCAAAGTTTTCCCAATTTGTCGGACTGACTGACCTTCATTTCTTTAAGTAATGATGGCCACTCGTTTTTCTTTACTTAGCTGCTTTTTTCTTGCCATAATATAAATTCTAACAGTCTATTCAGTAGGACTATCAGCTGTGTATCCACCAGATTTCTGCACAACACAACTGATGGTCCCAACCTCATTTATAAGTCAAGAAACCCACTTATTAAGCCTGACAGGGCACACCTGTGAAGTTAAAACCAATCCCGGTGACTACCTCTTGAAGCTCATCAAGAGAATGCCAAGAGTGTGCAGTCATCAAAGCAAAAGGTGGCTACTTTGATGAACCTAGAATATAAGACATAATTTCAGTTGTTTCACACTTTTTTGCTAAGTATATAATTCCACATGTGTTAATTCATAGTTTTGATGCCTTCAGTGTGAATGTACAATTGTCATAGTAATGAAAATACAGAAAAATCTTTAAAAGAGAAGGTGTGTCCAAACTTTTGATTTGTAGTGTATTTTTTGACAAAGTCACTGGCAAAGTACTGGAGGGGAGATATGTATCAAGGCGATTATTAACTTCAGTGATATGAACCTAGGAAAACGCTCCAGCACACTAAGTGCTGAGAGGGGTTAATTGGCCATGTCTAGAGCTAGGTTGAGTGAATATCTGTAGAGTGGGTGGGGTTCAGAGGATAAATACTCAGCCTTCTGGCTCATTCAGTGTTGGGTGGTCCTGGAGAGGCAAGCTACACTGCTGTGTTTTCATGGTAACGAAAGCTGAACTTTTGCTGTCTGTTCCTGAGCAGGCGGATCAGTGCAGCCGTCTACCAGGAAATTTTAGCGCACTTCATGCTTCTCTCTGTCGACAAACTTTTTAGAGATGGAAATTTCATTCTGCAGCAGGACTTGGCACCTGTCCACACTGCCAAAAGTACCAATACCTGGTTTACAAACAACAGTATCACTGTGCTTGATTGGCCAGCAAACTCGTTTGACCTTAACCCCATAGAAAATCTATGGCGTATTGTCAAGAGGAAGATGAGAGACACCAGACCCAACAATGCAGACAAGCTGAAGGCTGCTATCAAAGCAACCTGGGCTTCCATAACCCCTCAGCAGTGCCACAGACTGATTGCCTCCATGCCATGCCGCATTGATGCAGTAATTGATGGTAAAGGAGCCCCAACCAAGTATTGAGTGCATTTACTGAACATACATTTCAGTAGGCCAACATTTCGGATTTTAAAATAATTTTTTCAAGCTGGTGTTATAAAGTATTCTAATTTACTGAGATAATGACTTTTGAGTTTTCATTGGCTATGTCATAATCATCAACATTAACAGAAATAAACACTTGAAATAGATCACTCTGTGTGTAATGACTATCTAATATATGGGTTTCACTTTTTGTATTGAAGAACTGAAATAAATTAAATTTTTGATGATATTCTAATTTTGTGAGATTTTGGTACATAATGCTAGGCACATATTGTATAATTCTGTTCAGTGGAACTATAACACCTGGCACATGTAATATAAAGAGTGGATCTATAATGCCAGGCACATAAAATACTATACAATGGGTTTATAACACCGGGCACATGTAATATATAGAGTGGATCAAAAATGCCAGATTTGTCTTTGGGGTCACGCACTTCTTCCCCTGCATGAGGTGGACCAATCATAAGAAGGCAGGGCCGCAATCAGGGCATTACTGCCCTGACTGGTGTACGGGGCCTGATGAACAGAAGGGGCCCGCATCGGGCCCCCTCTCTTCCGCTCACTGGGCCCCAGCAGCATGATTCTGCCAGTGCAGTAACAACCTGCGTCCAAGATGCAGGTTCAGTTAAACTCTATTTTCGTGCGGGCCCGCAATAGTTAAAGGCTGCCAGCCAATCGGAGGGTGGCAGCTGACGTCAACGCACAAGTCGTCGGCATATGACGTCATTGTCATTCGCTGGCGAGTACGCGCTTGCAATGCCTGGCGTGGACATTGGCCCTGGAGTGCGGCCAGGTAAGGAGAAAGGGTTTTTTATTTTATTTTTATTGAAAGCGGTGCAGGATCATGAGGCAGGATGGAGACACATTGTCCAGAATCATGGGGCAGGATGGATATGATGGAGACGGATTGGCAGGATCATGGGGCAGATGAGGCAGGATCATGGCACAGATGGGGTAGGATCAAGGGACAGATGGGGCAGGATTATGGGACAGATGGGGCAGGATCATGGGACAGATAGGGCAGGATCATGGGACAGACGGGGCAGAATCATGGAGCAGATGGGGCAGGATGGGACATCACATGGGGCCAGAATGGATACTCAGCGGGCAGGATGGAGACACAGGGGGCAGGATGGAGACACAGGGGCAGGATGGAGACATGGCGGCAGGAAAATGGGGCAGGATGGAGACACATGGTGCAGGATCATGGGACACGATGGAGACATGGGGCAGGATGGAGACACATAGTGCAGAATCATAGGGCAGGATGGATACCATGGAGACAGATGGGGCAAGATCATGGGGCAGATGAGGCAGGATCATGGGACAGATTGGGCAGGATCATGGGACAGATGGGGCAGGATCATGGTACAGATGGGGCAGGATCATGGGACAGACAGGGCAGGATCATGGGACAGACGGGGCAGGATCATGGGACAGACGGGGCAGGATCATGGGACAGACAGGGCAGGATCATGGGACAGACGAGGCAGGATGGGACATCACATGGGGCAGAATGGATACTCATGAGGGCAGGATGGGAGAACATATGGCTGGAGGCATGAGTGAGACACATGGGGGCCAGGATGGGGGATATTATTATCATAGGGTCTAACTTAGGGATGTTATTACTGCAGTGATGTATTTATTTTATTTTTTGAGGACATTGTTGTAAATGGGGGCAGTCTTGTTACTGTGCAGAGCGACACTATGTTGCCTGTTTTTTCATCTGGTGTAGTGTAGAAGTTGGGAAAAAATTTTGTAATGTGTTCTGCAAGCTGTGCTCTAGATCAGGGGTCCCCAACTCCAGTCCTCAAGGCCCACCAACAGGTCATGTTTTCAGGATTTCCTTTGCATTGCACAGGTGATGCAATTATTACCTGGGCAAGACTAAGGAAATCCTGAAAACATGACATGTTGGTGGGCCTTGAGGACTGGAGTTGGGGACCCCTGCTCTAGATAACTGTGTTCATTTCTGCAGAGACGAGCCCTGGCTGGAAGAAGTGATATCGGTCTGTGCTGGATGAAGATGAAAATTGAAGATGAAGGACTTCACCTAGAGACGTGACGGGTGAGACAGTGTGTCACCTGTACACTGACACTATACACTGTATACTATATACAGACGTCCTGTGTACAATGTCACCAGTGATCCCTGTATAACCTGTACACTGACACTATATACAGAGCTCTTGTGTATAATGTCACCAGTAATCATTGTATTACCTGTACCAGGACACCTCATACTAAGTACAGATCTCCTGTGTGTAATGGCACTTATGGTGATATTAATATTGTGTTTTTTATCAATGATCAGTATTGTAGTATTCAGTCACTATGTGGTGGTAATATGTTGTCCCGTTATGGTGTGGCGGTATTTGTTTCTTGTATGTGATATTATCCGGTCACTGTGGCGGTAATATGTGATCTGGTCATGGTGCGATGGTATTTGTCCCTTTTATGTGATATTACTAGTCATAGTAAAAATTGAAAAATAAATAAAAATATACGTAAATTGTATTTCATATTTTAACAGATGTTTAATAGGTTAGAGTAGAGTAGGGCCCGGCAAAAAGAGTGTACCATGTTGTGGTGGCATCTTAAAAAATCTTTTGACCAAAAGAAAAGCTGCTGGCAATGTATGTGATCTGGTGATGGGAACTGTTAATGTGTGATTGGTGAAGACGTGGTGCAGATGTCGAGTTTTTCTATGAGTGGATGGTGGGTCTGTGGAAGGTTCGAGAGGTGGAGGCGGAGCTGGGGTGGAGTCTGGGCGGAGTCTCAAGGGGCCCCAAAAATTTTTGCCAGTATGGGCCCCGAAATTCCTAATAGACAGTGTCATGCAGAAAGGAAAATAACACATCCTCCTCTCTTCACTGATCTCTGCAGCCTCTTTGAAGAGATATAGCAGGGCTGACTTATGTATCATTACAAACACTTCCAGATCTCATCTCATGACAGTAAGTTTGGGTGAAGGGTGTGAGTTGACAGAACTATGAGATGACATCTGGAAGTTAGTTAGTACATAGAAGCAAGGGTGTAACAATCGCGGTCATAGAGGCTGGCAGCTGATGTCGGAGTGCTAATCACAAGCAGTGCATGGTAGTATCGTCATGCACAGCCTGTGCCAGCGCACTGACATCAGCTACAGAAGAGGAAGCCACATGTCATGGGAGGAAGATAAGAAGAATTGTTTTTTTATTTTTTTTTTATTAAATGTATTGGAAAAGAGTGGCAGAACATGATATGAGGAAGGGAACCAGGATGAGGAACATTGTACAAGCAAGGGGCCCAGGATGGGGAGTGTTGTGCAAGCAAGGGGCCCAGGATCGGGAACATTGTACAAGCAAGGGACCCAGGATCGGGAACATTGTACAAGCAAGGGACCCAGGATGGGGAACATTGTACAAGCAAGGCGCCCAGGATGGGGAGCATTGTACAAGCAAGGGGCCCAGGATGGGGAACATTGTGCAAACAAGGGGCCCAGGATGGGGAACATTGTACAAGCAAGGGGCCCAGGATGGGGAACATTGTACAAGCAAGGAGCCCAGGATGGGGAGCATTGTACAAGCAAGGCGCCCAGGATGGGGAGCATTGTACAAGCAAGGGGCCCAGGATGGGGAACATTGTTCAAGCAAGGGACCCAGGATGGGAAACATTGTGCAAACAAGGGACCCAGGATGGGGAACATTGTACAAGCAAGGGGCCCAGGATGGGGAGCATTGTACAAGCAAGGGGCCCAGGATGGGGAACATTATACAAATACGGGGCCCAGGATGGGGAACATTGTACAAGCAAGGGGCCCAGGATGGCTAGAATTATGCAAGGAAGGGGTCCAGGATGAGGAGCATTAGGATGAGTATCAGGATAAGGGAGGTTATACCAGAATGGAGGGCATTATACCAGTAAGTGAACATCAGAAATGGGCCTAGGATGAGGACAGTATACCAGGATGGGGGACAATGTTAAAGTATAGGGGACATTATACCAGGAAGGGGAAAATGATGGTGGGTATAGTACCAGGAATGGAGCCAGGATGGGGGGCATTAATAACAGATAGAGGCCCAGAAAGGAGATATAACAGAAGGGTCATAGGAGGGGGGGGGGGGCAATTTACCAGGAAGGGTCGTAGGATGAAAAACATTATTACAGGATAGGGGTCGTGGTAGGGGAGATCATTACAGGAAACAGCCAGGACAGGGTACATTACTACATGGGGGGCGAACACGAATGTCATTATAGGATTTAGAATGCTACAAGGGCGCATACATTTGACCAACATGCAGGTGTGGGCCCAGGTCCAAATTTTGCACTAGAGCCCATTGGACTCTAGTTATGCCACTTCATAGACCATAGAGGTATACTGGCATAGAGCTGTATCTCTATGTCCCACTACAGTAAAGAAGAACATATTTTCTCCTATATTTTATAATGCTATTCCTGGTCATACATCACATGACACCTGAAACAGAAAAGATATGAATCTATAACACATTGTACTGTCTCTACAGCTGTATAACACTGAGAAATAATATTGGATCTCTATTAGAATATTAGGAAACATCGGCAGCAGCTTATGTAAGAAATACCAGAAGATATTTCCGTTGTGAGACAAATCTGGTGATAGAAAAAAGCAGAGCCGCGATGCTCCCTCCTGTACAGGCGCCCGAATCACCTTCATCATCTAGACTCTGGCAACAATGAGCCATCTTCTCTCCAGGGGTGGATGTTATGACCTGGTGGTTAAGAGGCCACACTGATATGACCTGGTGGCTAAAACGCAACATGGAGCGAGCTCTGAGAAGGTGGTATCTCTACTGACCGCAGTCCCTAATCCTAACAACAACACTAGAAATAGCCGTGGGATGTTCCTGACTCTCCCTAGACACCTCTTCACAGCCGAAGAAATAACTACCCCTAAAGAAGGAAATAGAAAGCTATCTTGCATCAGAGAAAACCCCCAAAAGGAAAGATAGCCCCCACAAATATTGACTGTGAATGGAGAGGGAAATGACGTACACAGAAATGAAATCAGAATTCAGCAAAGGAGGCCAATACTAAACTAGATAGACAGAGAGAAAAGGATACTGTGCGGTCAGTATAAAAAACTACAAAATCCACGCAGAGTTTACAAAAATGAACTCCACACCGACTCACGGTGTGGAGGGGCAAATCTGCTTTCCCAGAGCTTCCAGCTAGCCTGAATAAGACATAGCGACAAGCTGGACAAAAAGAGACATATTTGCAAAGCAATAGCGTCCAAACAAATGGACAAACAAAAACCAGCAAAAACTTATCTTTTGCAGACAAGGACTGGCCATATGAAAATTCCAAGGAGAGAACAAATCCAACCAAGAACATTGACAGCAGGCATTGACCAAAGCCCAGAGCAGGTTTAAATAACAAACCCAGGCAAGGCGATTAGTGAAGGCAGCTGCTACAGCTACCTAAAGGAGCAGCGGTTCCACTCGAAACCACCAGAGGGAGCCCAAGGGCAGAACTCACAAAAATACCATTAGCAACTACAGGAGGGAGCTCCAGAACGGAATTCACAACAGTACCCCCCCTTGAGGAGGGGTCACCGAACCCTCACCAGAGCTCCCAGGCCGATCAGGACGAGCCAAATGGAGAGCACGAACCAAATCGGCAGCATGAACATCGGAGGCAACAACCCAAGAATTATCCTCCTGGCCATAACCCTTCCACTTGACCAGATACTAAAGCTTCCGCCTCGAAAAACGAGAATCCAAAATCTTCTCCACCACATATTCCAATTCCCCCTCAACCAACACCGGAGCAGGAGGATCAACGGAGGGAACCATAGGTACCACATATCTCCGCAACAAGGATCTATGGAACACATTATGAATGGAAAAGGAAGCTGGAAGGGCCAAACAAAAAGACACTGGATTGATAATTTCAGAAATCTTATAAGGCCCAATAAAGCGAGGCTTGAACTTAGGGGAAGAAACCTTCATAGGAACATGACGAGAAGACAACCAGACCAAATCACCAACACGAAGCCGGGGACCAACACACCGACGACGGTTAGCAAAACGCTGAGCCTTTTCCTGAGACAATGTCAAATTGTCCACCCCATGAGTCCAAATTTGCTGCAACCTGTCCACCACGGAATCCACACCAGGACAGTCAGAAGGTTCAAGCTGCCCTGAAGAAAAACGAGGATGAAAACCAAAGTTACACAAGAAAGGCGAAACCAAGGTAGCAGAACTAGCCCGATTATTAAGGGCAAACTCGGCCAACGGCAAAAAGGTCACCCAATCATCCTGATCAGCAGACACGAAGCATCTCAAATAGGTCTCCAAGGTCTGATTAGTTCGCTCCGTTTGGCCATTTGTCTGAGGATGGAATGCTGAAGAAAAAGACAAATCAATGCCCATTCTAGCACAAAAGGACCGCCAAAACCTAGAAACGAACTGGGAACCTCTGTCAGACACAATATTCTCCGGAATACCATGCAAACGAACCACATGCTGAAAAAATAATGGAACCAAATCAGAAGAGGAAGGCAACTTAGGCAACGGCACCAAATGGACCATCTTAGAAAACCGGTCACAAACCACCCAGATGACAGACATCTTCTGAGAGACAGGAAGATCAGAAATAAAATCCATGGAAATATGCGTCCAGGGCCTCTCAGGAATAGGCAAAGGCAAAAGCAACCCGCTGGCACGGGAACAGCAAGGCTTAGCCCGAGCACAGGTCCCACAGGACTGCACAAACGAACGCACATCCCGTGACAAGGAAGGCAACCAAAAGGACCTAGCCACCAAATCTCTGGTACCGAAAATCCCAGGGTGACCAGCCAACACCGAACAATGAACCTCAGAAATTACCCTACTAGTCCATCTATCAGGAACAAACAATTTCTCCACAGGACAGCGGTCAGGTTTATCAGCCTGAAACTCCTGAAGTACCTGCCGCAAATCAGGGGAGATGGCAGAAAGAATCACCCCCTCCTTGAGGATCCCAGGCGGCTCAAGAACTCCCGGAGAATCAGGCAAAAAACTCCTAGAAAGGGCATCAGCCTTCACATTCTTAGAACCCGGAATATACGAGACCACAAAATCAAAACGTGAGAAAAACAGAGACCACCGAGCCTGTCTAGGATTCAACCGCTTAGCAGACTCGAGGTAAATCAGATTCTTGTGATCAGTCAAGACCACCACGCGATGCTTGGCTCCCTCAAGCCAATGTCGCCACTCCTCAAATGCCCACTTCATAGCCAACAACTCCCAATTGCCGACATCATAATTACGCTCAGCAGGCGAAAACTTTCTGGAGAAGAAAGCACACGGTTTCATCAAAGAGCCATCAGAATTTCTCTGAGACAAAACGGCCCCTGCCCCAATCTCAGAAGCATCAACCTCAACCTGAAAAGGGAGAGAAACATCTGGCTGACGCAACACAGGGGCAGAAGTAAAATGACGTTTAAGCTCCTGAAAGGCCTCAACAGCCGCAGAGGACCAATTCACCACATCAGCGCCCTTCCTCGTCAAATCAGTCAGAGGCTTCACCACACTAGAAAAATTAGCAATAAAGCGGCGATAAAAATTGGCAAAGCCCAAAAATTTCTGAAGGCTCTTTACAGATGTAGGTTGAGTCCAATCATTAATGGCCTGGACTTTAACAGGGTCCATTTCAATAGCCGAGGGGGAAAAAATGAAACCCAAAAAAGAAACCTTCTGAACTCAAAAGAGGCACTTAGACCCCTTCACAAACAACGCATTAGCACGAAGGACCTGAAATACCATCCTAACCTGCTTTACATGAGACTCCCAATCATCGGAGAAAATCAAAATATCATCCAAATACACAATCATGAATTTATCAAGATAATTCCGAAAGATATCATGCATAAAGGACTGAAATACCGATGGAGCATTAGAGAGCCCGAATGGCATCACAAGATATTCAAAATGGCCTTCGGGCGTATTAAATGCTGTTTTCCATTCATCACCTTGTTTAATACGCACGAGATTATACGCCCCTCGAAGGTCGATTTTAGTAAACCAACTGGCACCCTTAATCCGAGCAAACAAATCAGAAAGTAAAGGGTACTGGAATTTGACAGTGATCTTATTGAGAAGGCGATAATCTATACAGGGTCTCAAGGAGCCATCCTTCTTGGCAACAAAAAAAAATCCCGCTCCCAACGGTGACGAAGACGGGCGAATATGCCCCTTCTCCAAGGACTCCTTTACATAACTCCGCATAGCGGCATGCTCTGGCACAGACAGATTGAAAAGTCGGCCCTTAGGGAACTTACAGCCAGGAATCAAATTAATGGCACAATCGCAGTCCCTATGAGGAGGCAGAGAACTGGACTTGGGCTCATCAAATACATCTTGGAAATCCGACAAAAACTCAGGAACTTCAGAAGAAGGGGACGAGGAAATGGACATCAAAGGAATATCACTATGTATCCCCTGACAACCCCAACCAGTTACAGACATAGATCTCCAATCCAGCACTGGGTTATGTACCTGTAACCATGGAAAACCCAGCACAACAACATCATGCAAATTATGCAACACCAAAAAGCGAATATTTTCCTGATGTGCTGGAGCCATGTACATGGTTAACTGAGTCCAATACTGAGGTTTATTCTTGGCCAATGGCGTAGCATCAATCCCCCTTAAGGGAATAGGACTTTGCAAAGGCTCCAAGGAAAAACCACAGCGCTTGGCAAATTCTAAGTCCATTAAGTTCAGGGCAGCGCCAGAATCCACAAATGCCATAACAGAGAAGGGCGACAATGAGCAAATCAGGGTAACAGACAGAAGAAATTTAGGCTGTACAGTACTAATGGTAACAGACCCAGGAACCCTCCTAGTACGCTTAGGGCAATCAGAAATAGCATGAGCAGAATCACCACAGTAAAAACACAGGCCATTCTGACGTCTGAATTTCAGTCTTTCTGCTCTAGTCAAAATCCTATCACATTGCATAGAGTCAGGACTTTGCTCAGAGGACACTGCCATATGGTGCACCACCTTGCGCTCACGCAAGCGCCGATCAATCTGAATGGCTAGAGACATAGATTCGCTCAAACCGGTAGGCGTAGGAAAGCCCACCATTACATCTTTAAGGGTTTCAGAAAGACCTTTTCTGAAAATAGCAGCCAGAGCCTCTTCATTCCATTTAGTGAGCACAGACCATTTTCTAAATTTCTGGCAGTATAACTCTGCCGCTTCTTGACCCTGACACAGGGCCAACAGTGTTTTCTCAGCATGCTCTACTGAGTTAGGTTCGTCATACAACAATCCGAGCGCTTGAAAAAATGCATCCACACTCAACAATGCCGGATCCCCTGTTTCAAGAGCAAAAGCCCAGTCTTGAGGATCACCACGCAGTAAGGATATGATGATTTTTACTTGCTGAATGGGATTACCAGAAGAACGGGGTTTCAAAGCAAAAAACAATTTGCAGCTATTTTTAAAGTTCAAAAACTTGGATCTGTCCCCAAAAAACAAATCAGGAGTAGGAATTCTAGGCTCTAGAGCCGGAGTCTGGACAATATAATCTTGGATACTCTGGACTCTTGCAGCAAGTTGATCCACACGAGAAAACAAACTCTGAACCTCCATACCAGAGCATATATTCAGCACCACCCAGATATCAAGAGGAAAAAAAAGACAGAACAGAGCACAGAAAAAAAAATGGTTCAGAACTTTCTTTTCCTTCTTTTGAGATGCATTTAATTCATTTTGGGCCTGTTGTACTGTTATGACCTGGTGGTTAAGAGGCCACACTGATATGACCTGGTGGCTAAAACGCAACATGGAGCGAGCTCTGAGAAGGTGGTATGTCTACTGACCGCAGTCCCTAATCCTAACAACAACACTAGAAATAGCCGTGGGATGTTCCTGACTCTCCCTAGACACCTCTTCACAGCCTAAGAAATAACTACCCCTAAAGAAGGAAATAGAAAGCTATCTTGCCTCAGAGAAAACCCCCAAAAGGAAAGATAGCCCCCCACAAATATTGACTGTGAATGGAGAGGGAAATGACGTACACAGAAATGAAATCAGAATTCAGCAAAGGAGGCCAATACTAAACTAGATAGACAGAGAGAAAAGGATATTGTGCGGTCAGTATAAAAAACTACAAAATCCACGCAGAGTTTACAAAAATGAACTCCACACTGACTCACGGTGTGGAGGGGCAAATCTGCTTTCCCAGAGCTTCCAGCTAGCCTGAATAAGACATAGTGACAAGCTGGACAAAAAGAGACATATTTGCAAAGCAATAGAGTCCAAACAAATGGACAAACAAAAACTAGCAAAAACTTATCTTTTGCAGACAAGGACTGGCCATATGAAAATTCCAAGGAGAGAACAAATCCAACCAAGAACATTGACAGCAGGCATGGACTAAAGCCCAGAGCAGGTTTAAATAACAAACCCAGGCAAGGCGATTAGTGAAGGCAGCTGCTACAGCTACCTAAAGGAGCAGCAGTTCCACTCGAAACCACCAGAGGGAGCCCAAAGGCAGAACTCACAAAAATACCATTAGCAACCACAGGAGGGAGCTCCAGAACGGAATTCACAAAAGGTGGAACAAGATCTCAAAGTCCAGGGCATCAGTTTCAAAAAACGACCCACATCCTCAGTTCCTAAAGTTCAGCATGATGGCTTTGGAACAGGACTAAACCCCCTCCATGAGCAGCATTTATATATATATACATATATTACATACTCTGCAAATATATGGATCTCCATACATTGTGCTCCCTCCTTGGCTGCCCCTTATTCTTTCTACCCCTTGTCCAGGTTCTCTGTCATTTATAAGGGTCAATAATTATTGACTAAAGATAATACGGTTATAGTAAGAGATTGGAAGAAAACGGTTATTCAGCCGCATTAAAACCTTGTTAACCCCACTAACACTTATTACTAATGTGCAGAATAAGTAATATTTATTTGATCCAACTGACCATGAGAATGAAACTGTTCTAGCTACTATATAGAATAAAACAGCCTGCTATATTATCCATTACTGAAAAGTTGTCATACGCCGGCATATGTCTGTATACAGCTGAGTATATACTTTCCAGGGGAGTACAGAGAGGACGTAAGACACATCACTCATGTAAATACATGGATTTAAAGGGAATTTGTCACCAGTCTTGTCCCGACTCATCAATCTGCTGATATAATCCTGTATTTCTAAATGTGCTGCCCAGTGTCAGATAGCTCGGTCTCAGTCGCAGGTTATGGGTCTTGTAACAGAATAATGACCCAAAACACACAGCTAAAAACATCCAAGAATGGCTAAGAGGAATACATTGAATTTGAGCATCTTTGGAAAGAGCTGAAACATGTTTTCTGGAAAAGGCAACCTTCAAACACGAGACAACTGGAGCAGTTTGCTCTTGAGGAGTGGGCCGAAATACCTGTCGAGAGGTTCAGAAGTCTCATTGACAGTTACAGGATTCGTTTGATTGCAGTGATTGCCTCAAAAGGTTGTGCAACAAAATATTAAGTTAAGGGTGCCATCATTTCTGTCCAGGCCTATTTCATGAGTCTTTTTTTAATTTATTCTGTGGAAGCATGGTTGAAATGCAATGTCTGACATTCATTTGTTCATTGTCATACTATAGATTTTTTATTTTTTATTACTTTTGTCAGATTCAAGTTATTTCTGTGACTATTGTGTGGGTTTTTCTGTTACTAAACGGGGGGTACCAACAATTTTGACCACTTATATATGTCTCAGTGGAGTACAGAGAGGATGATTGCTCCATGGTAGAACTGGCAGAAGATATTATATCTACAGCCGGGTACATGTGCCGCCATACTTTATATCCTCTCTATAATATATCATCGTTAATGTCTGTGTATAATCATCTCATTATATCTCTCCACTTACACACTCATATCCTCAGTGTCTGGTGGGTTTCCCTCCTCTTCTTCCTTCTCTCTGTCCTCCTCTTCTTCCTCCTCAATGTCCTCCTCTTCTTCCTCCTCTCTGTCCTCCTCTTCTTCCTCCTCTCTGTCCTCCTCTTCTTCCTCCTCACTATTAAAGATATAAAGCATCACATACAGAAATCCAGAGATATTCCTCGTGGCGATGGATTCATCCACAGACAGATGATTATTGTGGTCACTAGTGGGGATTTGTGATGTGACATAATATATTCCGTCCCTCATTCTATACACTTACATTATAGTGTCCAGTCTAGGTGGTGAAGATACTTTCGGATACTTTCCCTTGTTATGAAATCTCCAGTAAGGGTCATATTTCCTATGTGGACCCTGGGGTGGTGCGGGGCGAGGCCTCGTCATTTACCACAAGTATACACAGCACTTGTATGGTTAGTACGATGGGACACATGTATAAGACATGACTATGTATCATCTACTATTTCTCCGGAAGGCAGGAAGAGGTTGTCTTGTTGTCTTTAGCATTTTTCAGGCAAACTAAAAACAACTCATTTTTACAATACCAGCAAAATCTCTGAGACTTCAGAATACTTGTGCATGATGGGGGGAAAGGGGAATATTTTGCCCCCACAGACTTTGGTGCCCAGAACAACTGCACCTGGGGTCCTCTCATGCTCCACCACTGATATGTGTCATGACTTGTACCACCAAAACCTACTATTTCTGCAGCCGGGTATAAGTGAGGCCACGGTATATACGGTAAGTATCCATACTCTGTGAACTCTTCCACATTTTTTTACGTTACACCCACAAACTTAAATATAGTTTATTGGGATTTTGTGTGAACACAAAGTAGCAAGGTGCTGTATATATCACTCCCTCCATAATTACATTTCTATAACATGTAATATAGAATGTCCATACAATTATCTCATTAAATCTCTCTACATACATGACGTCTGCAGCATCCTCATCTGGTTCTTCTTCCTCACTGTAAGATATAACATGGCACATATAGATTTATACAGATATTTCTCCTGACATTGAGGTTATCCATGATGAGATGTTTATTGTGATCACTAATGGGGATGTCTGATGTAAAACTGTCATTAACCCGATAAACCAGACCTGAAAAAGCCGGAATGACCAGCCATCATTTTTTCTTTTTTCATTTACGTGGCTGTATGAAGCTTTGTTTCATGTCGGACAAATTATATTTTTTTACTGCTATTGTAGGGTACATAGAAATTGCTACATAATTTAGCTAATTTTCCAAGTAAATTGTCCTCCATCCTGGCAACTTCCTATAATAATGCCCTCCATCCTGGGCCTTTTCCTGGCATATTGTTCCCTATCCTGAGCCCTGTAAAGTAATAATGTTCGCCCTCCTGGTATATTGTCTCGATCCTGGGTCCCTTCCTTGTATAATGTTTCCCTTTGCTGGTATAATGTTCTCCACCTTCGGTGCCTTCCTAATATAATGTCTCCCTTTCCTATCATAATCTGCTCCATCCAGGGTCCCTTCCTTGTATAATGTTTCCCTTTTCGGGTATAATGTTCCCCATCCTTGGCCCCACCTGGTATATCATCACCCATCCTGGACCCTCTCCAGTAATATATTCCCCTCTTCCTGCTATTACACCCCCTATCCTGGACACCTTCTAGTAATATATGCCTCCATTCTGGTATAATACCCCGTATCCTGGACTCCTTCCAGTTTTATATGTCACCCATCCTGGTATAATGTCCTCATCTAGTAATATACAGCTCTGGCAAAAATTAAGAGACCACTGGAAAATGTTCAGTTTGTGTCATTTTTCTCTTTATAGGTATATTTTTTAGTAAAATGAAAATTGTTCTTTTAGTCTATAAACTTCTGACAACGTCTCCGAACTTCTAAGCAATAAATTTTGTTTTTTTATTCTGACAAAGAAAAATCATCAAAATAAAAAAAAAAAAACATTGCTTTCAGACCTCAAATAATGCAAACAAAACAAGTTCATAATCATTTAGAAACAACAATACTAATGTTTTAACTCAGGAAGAGTTCAGAAATCAATATTTTGTGGAATAACCATGATTTTTAATCACAGCTTTCATGCATCTTGGCATGCTTTCCACCAGTCTTTCAGACTTCTTCTGGCACCACAATTTAAGCCGTTCTTCTTTGTTTGATGGCTTGTGACTATCCATCATCCTCTTGATTACATTCCAGAGGTTTCCAAGGGGGTTCAGGTCTGTAGATTGGGCTGCCCATGACGGGTTTTGATGTGGTGGTCTCTTAATTTTTGCCAGAGCTGTATGTGACCCATCCTGGGCCCCTTTAGTAATATATGTTACCCAGCCTGATATAATGTTTCCCTTTTCAGGTATAATGTTCTTCAACCTGTACTCCTGTCTGTATAACGTCACCTATCCTGGGACCATACAAGTAATATATGTACCAATCCTGGTAAAATGTCGACCATCCTTGGCCCCTTCCAGTAATATGTCTCACCTATCCTGGTATAATGTCCCCCATCCTGGGACCCTTCCAGTAATATATGTACAAATCCTAGTAAAATGTCGACCATCCTTGACCCCTTCCAGTAATATGTGTCCCCCATCCTGGTATAATGTCCCCCATCCTGGTATAATGTTCCCCATCCTGGGACCCTTCCAGTAATATATGTCACCTATCCTGACATAATATCCACCATCCTTGGCCCCTTCCAGTAATATGTGTCCCCCATCTTGGTATAATGTCCTCCATTCTGGCACTCTTCCAGTAATATATGGTGATGGCGAACTCAGTCGAGGGGTTCAAGAGAGGCCTGGATGTCTTCCTGGAGCAGAACAATATTGTATCATACAATTATTAGGTTTTGTAGAAGAACGTAAATCTGGGGATTTATTATGATGGAATATAGGCTGAACTGGATGGACAAATGTCTTTTTTTGGCCTTACTAACTATGTTACTATGTTACTATATATGTATCTCAGCCTAGTATAATGACCACCATCCTTGGCTCCTTCCACTAATATATGCCCCCTTTCCTGGTGTAATATCCACGATCCTTGTCCCTTTCAGTAATATGTGTCCCCCATCCTGGGATAATGTCCTGGGACCCTTCCAGTAATACTATTCACCATCCTGGTATAATTCACCATTCCTGTCCCCTTCCAGTAATATGTGATCCCCAGCACGGTATAGTGCTCTCTTCTACAACAAATATAAAAACAAATAAACTTATCTACTCACCTTTTCCAGCTCCCACCATGTGTCGCATCTTTTTCTATAGCCGGCTCCTGATTTCGGTGTGCAGGCGACAGGCAGCGTCACAAGTGACTTTCATGCCCCCTGATTGGCCAGCAGTGTGTATTGCAGTGCTAGGACATGGCGGCCCTCTGCGTCTTAATACATCTCAGCAGAATGTGTGTCTTCAGATGCTCCATCCAGCTGAAATAGATGCTGGTGTTGGTCGGCCCCTCGTATTTATATCCACAGGACAACTGTGTTCCTCTCAGGATTGGTTTACCATTAGGCTCAGTCTGTTCTTATAGGCAGTGTGGTAGAAGACTTTGCTGTCCCACTACAGGATGTATATTATATATAACCAGGGGTGTACATAGACTAGAAATCATGGATAAGTCCAAATTGCCACAGCCCTCCCCCTCCTCCCAAAAAATTAATAATATTCAGTGGGGTCACAGAAGCACATATCTCGCAACTTTGCTACGCGTATGAAGTAATTTTGCCTCTACTGAAGCCCCTCAGTGTTGTCACACATTAGGATACCCCTTCCATGGCCCCCATACAGTATGCCAACAAATCTGCCCCCTAAACACAGTAAGATATACCTAAAAGGAATTCTTCTACAGTACCCGCTACATGCTCAGTATGATGACCCTACAGTACCAGACCCCTTCCACAAAGTATAATATAGTATAATGGTGCCCATAGTCCCCCACACACAGTATGATGGCTCTGACACAGCCCTCCATACAATGATGGACTCCACACATCCCTCCATACAGTACGATGGTCCTCCATACAGTATGTTGGTCCCTACAACATCCACATTGTATAATAGGTTGTGCACTTTACAATGTCCCACACTATCACTCCACACTGTATAATGTCCCCCACTAGCCCTCCAAACAGTATAATGGCAAACCCACACATCTCTCCAAATAGTATAATGCCCCCCCCCCCCACACACACACACACACAGCCGTCCAAACTCTATAATGGCTGCCACACAGCCCTATACACAGTATAACTGCCCCCACACAGCACTCCAAATGTTATAACTGGCCTACACAGTCTTGCAAATAATATAATGGACCCCAAGAGGTCCTCCAAATAGTATGATGGCCCCCACAATGTACTCATTAATTTAAAAAAAAATACTCACCTCTTCTTGTTCCCCCACTGTTCAAGTCTCTGCAGCATGTGGTCTGATCTTTGGTGCTGGTCGGCACAACGTATTGACTTCATCGCGCCCGCTGCGCTGAGACGTCAGACGCACAGAGAGAATGATGGAGGAGGGAGTGTCAGCTAACGGCTTCCTCTTCCATCATCGATTTCAAATGTATTGGCATTGAGGAATGAGGGTGCGCAGTGGTGGCACTAGCACCAGGCCTTACAGCGGCTGCGTGGTCTGCTTCTATTACCGGTACACCACTGAATATAACTTTATATTACATTCTTACTGGTTTACAGTCATGTTTTCAGAAGGAGAAAGGAAGTAAATCCCCATCGTGAAACTTGGATAAAAGTTCAATTTATTTAGACAAATCCATTAAAATCCTTGTTTCATAGTGGTACAGCAAATAGTGGAGTACATGATACGACCAAGGCGTTTCGACCTGTTAAGGTCTTAATAATGGTATGATATATGCTCAAAGCAACAAAACATATATAGAAAAAATTAAACACACAACAGGGGCAACAATTAGAATCAGGAAAAAAAAGGGGGCAAAAACAGGTGCACTAATTAAAAGTCCCAACATTGGAACACATGTAATTGACATACAATGATTCACAGGTTTTGTTCAGACTTTTGTTCCTGTGCAAGCTTGCACACAAGGACTTCTGCTTCCAACTGGTGAGTGGAATATTCCCCCTTCCTTTTTTCCCTTACTTATAGATAGTCATGTTTTCAGGTTTGCCTGAGATACTACGAATTGTGTTAAAGGGACACTGTCACCTGAATTTGGAGGGAACAATCTTCAGCCATGGAGGCGGGGTTTGGGGGTTTTTGATTCACCCTTTCCTTACCCGCTGGCTGCAATATTGGATTGAAGTTCATTCTCTGTCCTCCATAGTACACACCTGTGCAAGGCAAGATTATCTTGTGCAGGCGTGTACTACGGAGGACAGAGAATGAACTTCAATACAATATTGCAGCCAACATGCAGCCAGCGGGTAAGGAAAGGGTGAATCAAAAACCCCCAAACCCCGCCTCCATGGCTGAAGATTGTTCCCTCCAAATTCAGGTGACAGTGTCCCTTTAAGACTAGTGATGATCGAATATACTCGTAACTCGAGATTTCCCGAGCACGCTCGGGTGTCCTCCGAGTATTTTTTAGTGCTCGGAGATTTAGTTTTCCTCACCGCAGCTGAATGATTTACATCTCTTCGCCAGCTTGATTACATGTGGGGATTCTCTAGCAACTAGGCAACCCCCACATGTACTTATGCTGGCTAACAGATGTAAATCATTCAGCTGCGGTGATGAAAACTAAATGTCCTAGCACTAAAAAATACTCGGAGGACACCCGAGCGTGCTTGGGAAATCTCGAGTTATGAGTATATTTGCTCATCACTGCTTAAGACCTAGAATTATGTTCTCCAATGTAGTATAACCAGAGAAATCTTCAGAATGTTCTGTGGAATGTTCTGTGGAATGTTCTGTGGTTGTGGATGGCGGTTCTTTTTAATTTTTTTACACTTACATTATGGTGTCCAGATCTGGCAGCAAGGAGACCCTGATTGGAAATCGGCCTAGTCTGTAAAATAAAGCTCCAGTTACAATGATTGATTCACAAATTTCTATAATTGAGTTCATGACAAAACTTTTGAGATTGACATAAATTTTGGTTCTCCCAAAGTTTTCTTCTTCAGTGTTTTTAAATCTGTTAAAAGAATTCAAAATTCACCGCACACTCTCTTAATGCGTTTCAGATAAATTGTTCAATTTATTACAAAAACAGAAATTGGGAGCATAAGGCACAAAAAATAGGAAAAGTGATAAAAAAAAATAATGATGTTTCGACCCATCCAGAGTCTTAATCATAATATCACTGAAAAAACAAGAGAAAGGTATATCAATACAACACAATAAAACTTTACAAGAAAATGGTACATGATATCCCTGTCCGAAAATTGAACAGAAAAGGGTACATGTACAGTGCCTTGGGAAAGTATTCGGCTCCCTGGAAATTTCAACCTTTTCCCACATATCATGCTTCAAACATAAAGATACCAAATGTAAATTTTTGGTGAAGAATCAACAACAAGTGGAACACAATTGTGAAATTGAATGAAATTTATTGGTTATTTCAAATTTTTGTGGAAATTCAAAAACTGAAAAGTGGGGTGTGCAATATTATTCAGCTCCTATAACTTAATACTTTGTTTTGCCACCTTTTGCTGCGATTACAGCTGCAAGTCGTTAGGGGAATGTCTCTATCAGTTTTGTACATCAAGAGACTTAAATTCTTGCCCATTCTTCCTTGGCAAACAGCTCGAGCTCAGAGAGATTAGATGGACATCGTTTGTGAACAGCAGTTTTCAGCTCTTTCCACAGATTCTTGATTGCATTGAAGTCTTGAAGTCTGGACTTTGACTTAGCCATTCTAACACCTGGATATGTTTATTTGTGAACCATTCCATTGTAGATTTTGCTTCATATTTGGGATCATTGTCTTGTTGGAAGACAAATCTCCATCCCAGTCTCAGCTCTTTTGCAGACTCCAACAGGTTTTCTTCAAGAATGGTCCTGAATTTGGCTTCATCCATCTTCCCATAAATTTTAACCATCTTCCTTGTCCCTGCTGAAGAAAAGCAGGCCCAAACCATGATGCTGCCACCACCATGTTTGACAGTAGGGATGGTGTGTTCAGGGTGATGAGCTGTGTTGCCTTTACGTCAAACATATCTTTTGGCATTGTTGCCAAAAAGTTCAATTTTGGTTTCATCTGACCAGAGCACCTTCTTCCACATGTTTGGTGTGTCTCCTAGGTGGCTTGTTGCAAACTTTAACCCCTTCGCGACATGCGCCGTACTAGTACTGCGCTGCCGGCACTGCATTAGTGCCAGCAGCAGTACTAGTACGGCGCACCGATCACCGCGGTCTCGCGCTGAGCGCCGCGGTGATCGGGTGCGGGGGTCAGCTGTATATGACAGCTGACACCCCGCAGCAATGCCCACGATCGGCGCTATCGCCGATCGCGGGCATTTAACCCCTCTGATGCCGCTGTCAGTAGTGACAGCGGCATAGAGGGGGATCGCGCAGGGACGGGGGCTCCCTGCGCTCTCCCACCGGAGCAACGCAATGAGATCGCGTTGCTCCGGTGACCCGGAAGGAGTCCCCGGATCCAAGATGGCCGCCGGACTCCTTCCGGGTCATGAAGTGACCTGGCTAGCCGGCGCCTGCTGAGAGCAGGCGCTGGAGAGCCAGCTAAGCTGCCTGTCAGATCGTTGATCTGACAGTGTGCTATGCACAGTGTCTGATCAACGATCTGATCTAATACAGAGATGTCCCACCCTGGGACAATATTAGAAAGTTAAAAAAAAAAAAAATAGAATGTGTAAAAAAAAATAAAAAAAAATCCCCCCCCCCCAAAAAAAAACATTTCCCAATAAATCCATTTATTTATGTAAAAAAAAAAAAAACAATAAATGTACACATATTTGGTATCGCCGCGTCCGTAACGACCCGCTCTATAAAACTGTCCCACTAGTTAACCCCTTCAGTGAACACCGCAAAAAAAAAAAAAAAAAAACAAGGCAAAAAACAACGCTTTATTATCATACAGGCGAACAAAAAGTGGAATAACACGCGATAAAAACGACGGATATAAATAACCATGGTACCGCTGAAAACGTCATCTTGTCCCGCAAAAAAAAAGCCGCCATACAGCATCATCAGCAGAAAAATAAAAAAGTTATAGCTCTCAGAATAATGCGATGCAAAAACAATTATTTTTTTATATAAAATAGTTTTTATTGTGTAAAAGCGCCAAAACATAAAAAAAATTACATAAATGAGGTATCGCTGTAATCGTACTGACCCAAAGAATAAAACTGCTTTATCCATTTTACCACACGTGGAACGGTATAAACGCCCCCCCTAAAAGAAATTCGGGAATTGCTGGTTTTTGTTCATTCCGCCTCCCAAAAATCGGAATAAAAAGCGATCAAAAAATGTCATCTGCCCGAAAATGTTACCAATAAAAACGTCAACTCGTCCCGCAAAAAACAAGACCTCATATAACTCTGTGGGCCAAAATATGGATAAATTATAGCTCTCAAAATGTGGTGATGCAAAAACTATTTTTTGCAATAAAAAGCGTCTTTTAGTGTGTGACAGCTGCCAATCATAAAAATCCGCCAAAAAAACGCTATAAAAGTAAATCAAACCCCCCTTCATCACCCCCTTAGTTAGGGAAAAATAATAAAATGTAAAAAAATGTATTTATTTCCATTTTCCCATTAGTGCTAGGGTTAGGGCTAGGGTTAGGGCTAGGGCTAGGGTTAGGGCTAGGGTTAGGGCTAGGGTTAGGGCTAGGGTTAGGGCTAGGGCTAGGGTTAGGGTTAGGGCTAGGGTTAGGGTTGGGGTTAGGGTTTCAGTTATAATTGGGGGTTTCCACTGTTTAGGCACATCAGGGGCTCTCCAAACGCGACATGGCGTCCGATCTCAATTCCAGCCAATTCTGCTTTGAAAAAGTAAAACAGGGCTCCTTCCCTTCCGAGTTCTCCTGTGTGCCCAAACAGTGGTTCCCCCCAACATATGGGGTATCAGCGTTCTCAGGACAAGTTGGACAACAACTTTTGGGGTCCAATTTGTCCTGTTACCCTTGGGAAAATAAAAACATAGGGGATAAAATATCATTTTCGTGGAAAAAAAAATATTTTTTATCTTCACAGCTCTGCGTTATAAACTGTAGTGAAACACTTGTTGGTTCAAAGCTCTCACAACACATCTAGATAAGTTCCTTTGGGGGTCTAGTTTCCAATATGGGGTCACTTGTGGGGGGTTTCTACTGTTTAGGTACATCAGGGGCTCTGCAAATGCAACATGACGCCTGCAGACCAATCCATCTAAGTCTGCATTTCAAATGGCGCTCCTTCCCTTTCGTGCTCTGCCGTGCACCCAAACAGTGGTTCCCCCCAACATATGGGGTATCAGCGTTCTCAGGACAAGTTGGACAACAACTTTTGGGGTCCAATTTGTCCTGTTACCCTTGGGAAAATAAAAACATAGGGGATAAAATATAATTTTCGTGGAAAAAAAAATATTTTTTATTTTCACGGCTCTGCGTTATAAACTGTAGTGAAACACTTGTTGGTTCAAAGCTCTCACAACACATCTAGATAAGTTCCTTGGGGGGTCTAGTTTCCAATATGGGGTCACTTGTGGGGGGTTTCTACTGTTTAGGTACATCAGGGGCTCTGCAAATGCAACATGACGCCTACAGACCAATCCATCTAAGTCTGCATTTCAAATGGCGCTCCTTCCCTTCCGAGCTCTGCCGTGCACCCAAACAGTGGTTCCCCCCAACATATGGGGTATCAGCGTTCTCAGGACAAGTTGGACAACAACTTTTGGGGTCCAATTTCTCCTGTTACCCTTGGGAAAAAAAATTGCGGGCTAAAACATCATTTTGTGGAAAGAAATAATGATTTTTTAATTTTCACAATGCTACATTCTAAACTTTAGTGAAACAATTGAGGGTTAAAAGTGCTCACCACACATCTAGATAAGTTCCTTAGGGGGTCTTCTTTCCAAAATGGGGTCACTTGTGGGGGGTTTCCACTGTTAAGGCACGTCAGGGGCTCTCCAAATGCGACATGGCGTCCGATCTCAATTCCAGCCAATTTTGCATTGAAAAGTCAAATGGCACTCCTTCCCTTCCGAGCTCTGCCATGCGCTCAAACAGTGGTTTATCCCCATATATGAAGTATCGACGTACTCAGGACAAATTGCACAACAACTTTTGGGGTCCAATTTATCCTTTTACCCTTGGGAAAATAAAACATTTGGGGCAAAAAGATCATTTTTTGTGAAAATTAATAAAAAAAATTTTTTTACGGCTCTACATTATAAACTTCTGTGAAGCACTTGGAGGTTCAAAGTGCTCACCACACATCTAGATTAGTTCCTTAGGGGGTCTACTTTCCAAAATGGTGTCACTTGTGGGGGTTTCCACTGTTTAGGCACATCAGGGGCTCTCCAATCGTGACATGGGCTCCGATCTCAATTCCAGCAAATCTTGCATTGAAAAGTCAAATGGCGCTCCTTCCCTTCCGAGCTCTGCCATGTGCCCAAACAGTGGTTTACCCCCACATATGGGGTATCGGCGTACTCAGGACAAATTGTACAACGAATTTTGTGGTCCAATTTCTCCTGTTACCCTTGGTAAAATGAAACAAATTGGACCTGAAGTAAAAATTTTGTGAAAAAAAAGTTAAATGTTCAATTTTTTTAAACATTCAAAAAATTCCTGTGAAGCACCTGAAGGGTTAATAAACTTTTTGAATGTGGTTTTGAGTACCTTGAGGGGTGCAGTTTTTAGAATGGTGTCACTTTTGGGCATTTTCTGTCATATAGACCCCTCAAAGTCACTTCAAGTGTGAGGTGGTCCGTAAAAAAATGGTTTTGCAAATTTTGTTGCAAAAATGAGAAATCGCTGGTCAACTTTTAACCCTTATAACGTCCTAACAAAAAAAAGTTATGTTTCCAAAATTGTGCTGATGTAAAGCAGACATGTGGGAAATGTTGTTTATTAACTATATTATGTGATATAACTCTCTAATTTAAGGGCATAAATACTAAGAGTTTGAAAATTGCTAAATTTTCATAATTTCCGACAAATTTTTGCTTTTTTCACAAATAAATGCAAGTCATATCGAAGAAGTTTTACCACTATCATGAAGTACAATATGTCACGAGAAAACAGTGTCAGAATCACCAGGATCCGTTGAAGCGTTTCAGAGTTATGACCTCATAAAGTGACAGTGGTCAGAATTGTAAAAATTGGCCCTGTCACTTAGGTAACATAGTAACATAGTAACATAGTAACATAGTTAGTAAGGCCGAAAAAAGACATTTGTCCATCCAGTTCAGCCTATATTCCATCATAATAAATACCCAGATCTACGTCCTTCTACAGAACCTAATAATTGTATGATACAATATTGTTCTGCTCCAGGAAGACATCCAGGCCTCTCTTGAACCCCTCGACTGAGTTCGCCATCACCACCTCCTCAGGCAAGCAATTCCAGATTCTCACTGCCCTAACAGTAAAGAATCCTCTTCTATGTTGGTGGAAAAACCTTCTCTCCTCCAGACGCAAAGAATGCCCCCTTGTGCCCGTCACCTTCCTTGGTATAAACAGATCCTCAGCGAGATATTTGTATTGTCCCCTTATATACTTATACATGGTTATTAGATCGCCCCTCAGTCGTCTTTTTTCTAGACTAAATAATCCTAATTTCGCTAATCTATCTGGGTATTGTAGTTCTCCCATCCCCTTTATTAATTTTGTTGCCCTCCTTTGTACTCTCTCTAGTTCCATTATATCCTTTCTGAGCACCGGTGCCCAAAACTGGACACAGTACTCCATGTGCGGTCTAACTAGGGATTTGTACAGAGGCAGTATAATGCTCTCATCATGTGTATCCAGACCTCTTTTAATGCACCCCATGATCCTGTTTGCCTTGGCAGCTGCTGCCTGGCACTGGCTGCTCCAGGTAAGTTTATCATTAACTAGGATCCCCAAGTCCTTCTCCCTGTCAGATTTACCCAGTGGTTTCCCGTTCAGTGTGTAATGGTGATATTGATTCCCTCTTCCCATGTGTATAACCTTACATTTATCATTGTTAAACCTCATCTGCCACCTTTCAGCCCAAGTTTCCAACTTATCCAGGTGAAAACAGGCTTTGGGGTGAAGGGGTTAAATGACACTTGTTATGGATATCTTTGAGAAATGGCTTTCTTCTTGCCACTCTTCCATAAAGGCCAGATTTGTGCAGTGTACGACTGATTATTGTCCTATGGACAGACTGTCCCACCTCAGCTGTAGATCTCTGCAGTTCATCCAGAGTGATCATGGGCCTCTTGGCTGCATCTCTGATCAGTCTGCTCCTTGTTTGAGATGAAAGTTTAGAGGGACGGCCGGGTCTTGGTAGATTTGCAGTGGTATGATACTCCTTCCATTTCAATATAATCGCTTGCACAGTGCTCCTTGGGATGTTTAAAGCTTTGGAAATCAATTTATATCACGGAGCAGGTGCATTTATACGGAGACTTGATTACACACAGGTGGATTATATTTATCATCATTAGGCATTTAGGACAACATTGGATCATTCAGAGATCCACAATGAACTTCTGGAGTGAGTTTGCTGCACTGAAAGTAAAGGGGCCGAATAATATTGCACGCCCCACTTTTCATTTTTTGAATTTCCACAAAAATTTAAAATAACCAATAAATTTCGTTCAACTTCACAATTGTGTGGTATCTTTATGTTTGAAGCATGAAATGTGGGAAAAGGTTGAAAAGTTCCAGGGGGCCGAATACTTTCGCAAGGCACTGTATGAATATCCCTCAGGGCTTCCTATACTCATGTATGTGCCCTTTTCTATATTCTACACTACAGATAAAGGTAATTTTCTTTAACCTTCTTAACCCAATTTCCTCCTCCACTTCCAAAGTACTATGTCTTGATGACAATACTTAATGTTTTCCTGTTTTTTTTTGTGCTTTTTATTTCAATTTTTCGCATATACATACTGGGTATCATGTTGCTATTGCTATTTCATCATTTTCTTAAAGGGATATCATGTACCATTTTCTTGTAAAGTTTTATTGTGTTGTATTGATATACCTTTTTTCTTGTTTTTTCAGTGATATTATGATTAAGACCCTGGATGGGTCGAAATATCATTATTTTTTGATCACTTTGACTATTTTTTGTGCTTTGTGTTCCCAATTTATGTTTTTGTAATAAATTGAACACTTTGTCCAAGAGTGTGCGGTGAATTTTGAATTATTTTGATGACAGGGCCTATACGGTCCATTACACCAGCACCTCGTAACCAGGCAGAGTGCACACCAACCTTTCTCTTATGTTTAAGTATTTTAGTCAGAAGACTTAATATTTATAGTGTGTTGACCCTTATTTTTCAAGACTGCCCTTATCTCTGTCAGCTGGATATCAGTTTCGGGTCCAAATCCTGTGGAACGACAACCATTTTTTAACTAATAAACTTGATGTATTTGTTAATAAAAGTTTAAAAACATGTGAAATGCTGATAATTGTACTTCAGTAATGATAGAAACATCCGATTAAAAGATCTTTAACTCTGAGACACTAAACTGTGTGAAACCAAAATTTATGTCGGTCTCAAGATTTTTGCCCACAACTTTATATCATCTATAAGAAGCATCACCAGGATTATTCCTGCTGCTCTTTATATACAAGACTCATATCGTAAGAACAGAGGAATATGGAGATTCTAGATAAATACTTGAATGCTGGCACGGCATTCATGACATTACGCCTGAATCTGTTCAAGAAACAGAGGAGACATTTATGTGACATTATATTATTTATACTACTGTTATAATATTAATAGTGATATAATATTATATAATTTTAATTGGGGCTCACAATCTAAATTCCCTATCAGTATGTCTTTGGAGTGTGGGAGGAAACTGGAGTACCCGGAGGAAACACACGCAAACATGGGGAGAACATACAAACTCCTTGCAGATGTTGTCCTTGGTGGGATTTGAACCCAGAACTCCAGCGCTGCAAGGCTGCGGTGCTAACCACTGAGCCACCGTGCCGCCCGTTATCTAATATATAAAGCTGAATGTGTGTGTGTGTGTGTTTGTATGTGTGTATGTCTGGGATTGGCATCTGCACCGTCGCAGCTACAGCCACAAAATTTTGCACAGTCAGTCAGTCACACGTCTGGACCCCGAGAGCATCATAGGCTATGTTGTGAGGCTAAATTTTAACCCCTCGCGTTCCAATTCACCAAACAATTTTGCCCCTATCTACATAATGGGGAAAGAGTGAAAGGAAAAGTGTTGGAGACAAATTGACAGCTGCCAGATGTGAACAAGGGGGACTTAAAGAATGAGAGCGATGGCGCCAAAGAGTATATACCGTACAGTTGCTAAGGTGGGGCCCTGAGGCCCCTGACATGAGATACTCACCACACACAGGGATATGAACACACGCACATAAAATGCGCCACACACTGCCGCGTGCTTGAACACACATACCACCCTCAGCACACATTTCACCACACATACACCAACCTCGCCACATAAAAGTCGAAACACAAAAGTCGAAACTCAAAACTCGCCATGCGCAAAATTCGCCACATCCAAACTCGCCACATGCAAAACTAGGCTCACGCGAAACTCGCCACACGTGCAAAACTCACCTCATGGAAAACTCACCAGATGCAAAACTTGCACACGCGGAAAAATTGCCACATGCACAAAAGTTGCAACACATGCAAAAGTTGCCTCACACAAAACTTGCACATACTCAAAACGCACCACACATAAAACTCACAATGGGCAAAACTAGCCATGCGCAAAACTTGCTGCACACAACTTGCTACACTAACCTGTCACATGCAACTCAACACACAAAAAGTTGCTACATGCATGTCGCCACACAAAACTCATCTCACAAAAGTCGCTACATGCATGTCGCCACACGCAAATGAGCACACACAACTTGACACATGAAACTCGCCCTAAAACACACACAAGTCTGGTATTTTCCTTCAAAAATTAAAATCTGATTAATAAGCAGATAAACTACAAGAGCAACAAATGTACCATATAGGAAATATGACAGCTGTCAGTCACATGACCTGTCTATTATGTGTATGTGAGCTAATATATACTGCCAGGTGGAGGGCTTCCTGTTGGCTGGGGATTTATCAGGCTGCCAATAGCAACCAATGACAGCTCAGCTTCTATTTTGCTACAGTTAATTAATCTGAGCTTTGATTGGTTAATATAGGCAGCAAAGGACATTCTCAGTATAACAAAGCTTGTGTGAGGTAATAGCATGTCAGTTAGGGTGTGTTGGTGGAAAGGCTGATGTCAGCCACATTACCTCTATGTGAGAGGATATAGAAACTGCCAGTGACAGGCTATTTTTATCACAATAATGCCTCATAAGAAAAGGAATTCCAAGATTTCTCTCGCGTATCACCCCTACTCTGGAACCCTCTACCACAACACATCAGACTCTCGCCTACCATCGAAACCTTCAAAAAGAACCTGAAGACCCACCTCTTCAGACAAGCCTACAACCTGCAGTAACCACCGATCGACCAAACCGCTGCATGATCAGCTCTACCCTCACCTACTGTATTCTCACCCATCCCTTGTAGATTGTGAGCCTTCGCGGGCATGGTCCTCATTCCTCCTGTACCAGTTATGACTTGTATTGTTTAAGATTATTGTACTTGTTTTTATTATGTATACCCCTCCTCACATGTAAAGCGCCATGGAATAAATGGCGCTATAACAATAAATAATAATAATAATAATGGCACGAATGTCAGCTGATGCAAAAAGAAAAGCTGCATTACGGGCCAATGAAAAATGTGAAGACCGAGAAACAAGGCTGACACACATGAGAAAAGCAGCTGCTTCCTCAATAGCCAATGAACTTTCTGAGCAGAGGGAAGCGAGGCTTGCAGACAAGAGAACAAGACCTGCTTCTTCAAGGGCCAATGAACTTTCTGAGGAGAGGGAAGCGAGGCTTGCAGACATGAAAACAAGAGCTGCTTCCTCAAGGGCCAATGAATTTTCTGAGGAGAGGGAAGCGAGGCTTGCAGATAAGAGAAGAAGAGCTGCTTCCTCAAGGGCAAATGAGTCATCTCAGCAGAGAGAAGGCCGACTTGCCAACTAAGAGAATTGCTATTTCTTCCACCAGGGCACAGGAAATGTTTGGAGATTTGAAACATTTCTATCTATTTGTTTTGTGGTTATTGTGTGCAGAATAAATTTTTGTTAACACATTCTCTTTTGCTAACAGCAGTTATTAACCCGGGCGAAGCCGGGTAGTACAGCTAGTTATATTATAAAGTGGAACTATAATGCCGGGCACATTTAATATATAGAGTGGATCAAAAATGCCAGATTTGTCTATGGGGTCACGCATTTCTTCCCCTGCATGAGGTTGACCAATCATAAGTAGACAGTGTCATGCAGAAAAGAAAAGAACACATCCTCCTCTCTTCACTGATCCCTGCAGCCTCTGTGAAGAGATACAGCAGGGCTGACTTACGTGTTATTACAAACACTTCCAGATCTCATCTCATGACAGTAAGGGTACCGTCACACAGTGGCACTTTTGTCGCTACGACGGTACGATTCGTGACGTTCCAGCGATCAGGGATCCTGCTGAGAATCGTACGTCGTAGCACATCGTTTGGAACATTCTTTCGTCGCTGGATCTCCCGCTGTCATCGCTAGATCGGTGTGTGTGACACCGATCTAGCGATGCGTTCGCTTGTAACCAGGGTAAACATCGGGTTACTAAGCGCAGGACCGCGCTTAGTAACCCGATGTTTACCCTGGTTACCAGTGTAAAAAAAAACAAACAGTACATACTTACATTCCGGTGTCCGCCAGGTCCCTTGCCGTCTGCTTCCCACACTGTGACTGCCGGCCGTAAAGTGAAAGCAGAGCACAGCGGTGACGTCACCGCTGTGCTGTGCTTTCACTTTACGGCCGGCAGTCAGTGAGTGCGGGAAGCAGACGGCAAGGGACAGACACCGGAATGTAAGTATGTACTGTTTGTTTTTTTTTACGCTGGTAACCAGGGTAAACATCGGGTTACTAAGCGCGGTCCTGCGCTTAGTAACCCGATGTTTACCCTGGTTACCCGGGGACTTTGGCATCGTTGGTCGCTGGAGAGCTGTCTGTGTGACAGCTCTCCAGCGACCACACTACGACTTACCAACGATCACGGCCAGGTCGTATCGCTGGTCGTGATCGTTGGTAAATCGTATAGTGTGACGGTACCCTAAGTTTGGGTGAAGAGTGAGAGTTGACAGAACTATGAGATAACATCTGGAAGTTAAGGTACCGTCACACTAGACGATATCGCTAGCGATCTGTGACGTTGCAGCGTCCTGGCTAGCGATATCGTCCAGTGTGACAGGCAGCAGCGATCAGGCCCCTGCTGTGATGTCGCTGGTCGGGGAAGAAAGGCCAGAACTTTATTTCGTCGCTGGCTCTCCCGCTGACATCGCTGAATCGGTGTGTGTGACACCGATTCAGCGATGTCTTCGCTGGTAACCAGGGTAAACATCGGGTTACTAAGCGCAGGGCCGCGCTTAGTAACCCGATGTTTACCCTGGTTACCATCGTTAAAGTAAAAAAACAAACACTACATACTTACCTACCGCTGTCTGTCCCCGGCGCTGTGCTTCTCTGCTCTGGCTGTGAGCGCCGGGCAGCTGGAAAGCTGCCAGAGCAGAGAAGCAGAGCGCCGAGGACAGACAGCGGTAGGTAAGTATGTAGTGTTTGTTTTTTTACTTTAACGATGGTAACCAGGGTAAACATCGGGTTACTAAGCGCGGCCCTGCGCTTAGTAACCCGATGTTTACCCTGGTTACCGGCATCGTTGGTCGCTGGAGAGCTGTCTGTGTGACAGCTCTCTAGCGACCAAACAGCGACGCTGCAGCGATCCGGATCGTTGTCGGTATCGCTGCAGCGTCGCTTAGTGTGACGGTACCTTTAGTTAGTACATAGAAGCAAGGGTGTAACAATCGCGATCATAGAGGTTGGCAGCTGATGTCGGAGTGCCAATCACAAGCAGCGCATGGTAGTATCGTCATGCACTGCCTGTGCCAGCACACTGACGTCAGCTACAGAAGAGGAAGCCACATGTCATGGGAGGAAGATAAGAAGAATTGTTTTTTATTTATTATTATTATTTATTTTTTTTATTTAATGTATTGGAATAGAGTGGTAGAACATGATATGAGGAAGGGGCCCAGGATGGGGAACATTCTACAAGCAAGGGGCCCAGGATGGGGAGCATTGTACAAACAAGGGACCCAGGATAGGGAACATTGTACAAATAGGAGACCCAGGGTGGGGAACATTATCCAAACAAGGGGTGCAGGATGGGGAACATTGTACAAACAAGGGGCCCAGGATGGGGAATATTCCACAAGCAAAGGGCCCAGGATGGGGAGCATTGTACAAGCAAGGGACCCAGGATAGGGAACATTGTACAAATAAGAGACGCAGGGTGGGGAACATTGTACAAACAAGGGACCCAGGATGGGAAGCATTGAACAAGCAAGGGGCCCAGGATGGAGAACATTGTACAAGCAAGGGACCCAGGATGGGGAACATTGTACAAACAAGGGGCCCAAGATGGGGAACATTCTACAAACAAGGGGCCCAGGATGGGGAACATTGTACAAACAAGGGGCCCAAGATGGGGAACATTGTAAAAGCAAGGGGCCCAGGATGGGGAACATTGTACAAACAAGGGGCCCAGGATTGGGAACATTGTACAAACAAGTGACCCAGAATGGGGAAAATTGTATAAGCAAGGGGCACAGGATGGGGAGCATTGTATGAGGAAGGGGCCCAGCATGGGTAGAATTATGCAAGAAAGGGGTCCAATTATAGGGGCATTATACTAGGAAGGGGTTAAAAATGCGTAGAATTATGCAAGGAAGGGGCCCAGGATGAGTAGCATTATACAAGGAAGAGGCTCAGGATGGGGGAGGTTATACCAGAATGGAGGGCATTATACCAGGAATTGAACATCAGAAAGGGGCCTAGGATGGGGGTCATTATACCAGAATACGGCGCAGGATGGGGGCCAGTATACCAGGATGGGGGACAATTTTAATGTATAGGGGACATTATACCAGGAAGGGGACCATGATGGGGGACATTAATAACAGGAAGTGGCCCAGAAAGAAGATATTATAACAGAAGGGTCATAGGAGGGGGGACAATTTTGAAAAGTTGTCATACGCTGGCATATGTCTGTATACAGCTGAGTATATATGTCTCAGGGGACTACAGAGAGGAAGTAAGACACGTCACTCATGTAAATACATGGATTTAAAGGGAACTTGTCACCAGTCTTGTCCCCACTCATCAATCTGCTGATATAATCCTGTATCTCTAATTGTAACATTAGGGGAAATTAATATTTTACCTGAATGCCGAGAACCAGGATAATATTATCTTTATATATCTGTTGTAAGAGTAAAGAAATACAATGATAGTTATCAAGTGTCACATCCACACAATTCCAGAAAAACTTTCTATTATCCCTGGTTATAAAATCTCCAGTAAGGGTCATATTTCCTATGTGAATCCTGGGGTGGTGCGGGGCGAGACCTCGTCATATACCACAAGTATACACAGCACTTGTATGGTCAGTACGATGGGACCTGTGTATAAGACCCGACTATGTATCATCTACTATTTCTCCAGGAGATGAGATGAAGAGGTTGTCTTTGGCTATGTGCACACATAGTGTTTTTGCAGCAGTTTTTATGCAATAGAAAGCTCCTTTTGACAAAGCAAGCAAAAGCTATGAGACTCCAGACTTCTCATGTATGATGAAAAGGGGAAATGTTTCCCTCATAGACTGCACACACTTGTTTCTGTTCTTGGCGGAGTTTGAGAACCCCAGCCATAGACATACATAGAAATCAGTATAATGACTCCAGCACAGTACAATGGCCCCACAGCCCTCCACACAATATCATGGCGTCGATACAGCCCTCTACTAAGTCTGATTGTCCCGACACAGCCCTCCGCACAATATCATGGCCCCGACACAGCCCTCTACACAATATGATGGCTCTTCAAACAGTATAATGGCCCTCAATACAGTATAATGGCCCTACAACCAGTATAATGGTACCAACATAGCCCACAGCACTGTGTCATAGCCCTCACACTGTATAATGGCTCCTTCACTATCTAATAGCTCCCTACACTGTATAAATTGGCCCTACATAGCTCTCCACACAGCATAATGGCCCTCACACAGCCCTCCAAATAGTATAATGCCCCCCCCCATTGCACTAGAAACAGTATAATAGCCTTTGCATAGCCCTCCAAACAGTATAATAGCCCACAGATACACCTCTAAATAGTAAATTGCTCCCCACATAGACCTCTAAAAAGTATAATGGTCCTCACATAGTCCTCCAAACAGTATAAAATTCCCCACATAGCCCTATCAAATAGTCTAGAGGTAACTAAATTGCCTTCTAAACAGTATAAAAGCTCTCACATATCCTGGCAAACAGTGTAATGGCCCCATGTAACCCTTGAAACAGTATAACGGCCCCCACAGAGTATGATCATCCCCATGAGTACAATATACTGTACTCACCGATTAAAAAAATTGAAAAAAAAAGACTCACCTCTCCTCATTCCCCCAATGCTCAGGTCTCTGCAGTGTGTATTCTAAAGCACTGCACAGCTTGTTTGAGTTTGTGATGTCATCGCGCCTGCCGCGCTAAGACTTCAGGGAGGAATTGTTCCAAATTTGCACTTAACTACAGTGAGTATGGATAGTATTCAGACCCCTTAAAATTTTTCAGTCTTTGTTTCATTTGGTAAATTCAAAAAAGTTCATTTTTTCTCATTAACCCCTTCATGACCCAGCCTATTTTGACCTTAAAGACCTTGCCGTTTTTTGCAATTCTGACCAGTGTCCCTTCATGAGGTAATAACTCAGGAACGCTTCAATGGATCCTAGCGGTTCTGAGATTGTTTTTTCGTGACATATTGGGCTTCATGTTAGTGGTAAATTTAGGTCAATAAATTCTGTGTTTATTTGTGATAAAAACGGAAATTTGGCGAAAATTTTGAAAATTTCGCAATTTTCACATTTTGAATTTTTATTCTGTTAAACCAGAGAGTTATGTGACACAAAATAGTTAATAAATAACATTTCCCACACGTCTACTTTACATCAGCACAATTTTGGAAACAACATTTTCTTTTGCTAGGAAGTTATAAGGGTTAAAATTTGACCAGCGATTTCTCATTTTTACAACGAAATTTACAAAACCATTTTTTTTAGGGACCACCTCACATTTGAAGTCAGTTTGAGGGGTCTACATGGCTGAAAATACCCAAAAGTGACACCATTCTAAAAACTGCACCCCTCAAGGTGCACAAAACCACATTCAAGAAGTTTATTAACCCTTCAGTTGCTTCACAGCAGCAGAAGCAACATGGAAGGAAAAAATGAACATTTAACTTTTTAGTCACAAAAATGATTTTTCAGCAACAATTTTTTTATTTTCCCAATGGTAAAAGGAGAAACTTAACCACGTAAGTTGTTGTCCAATTTGTCCTGAGTACGCTGATACCTCATGTGTGGGGGTAAACCACTGTTTGGGCGCACGGCAGGGCTTGGAAGGGAAGGAGCGCCATTTGACTTTTTGAATGAAAAATTGGCTGCACTCTTTAGCGGACACCATGTCACATTTGGAGAGCCCCCGTGTGCCTAAAAATTGGAGCTCCCCCACAAGTGACCCCATTTTGGAAACTAGACGCCCCAAGGAACTTATCTAGATGCATAGTGAGCCCTTTAAACCCCCAGGTGCTTCACAAATTGATCCGTAAAAATGAAAAAGTACTTTTTTTTCAGAAAAAAATTTTTTAGCCTCAATTTTTTCATTTTCACATGGACAACAGGATAAAATGGATCCTAAAATTTGTTTGGCAATTTCTCCTGAGTACACCGATACTTCACATGTGGGGGTAAACCACTGTTTGGGCACATGGTAAGGCTCGGAAGGGAAGGAGCGCCATTTGACTTTTTGAATGAAAAATTATCTCCATCGTTAGCGGACACCATGTCGCGTTTGGAGAGACCCTGTGTGCTTAAACATTGGAGCTCCCCCACAAGTGACCCCATTTTGGAAACTGGACCCCCCAAGGAACTTATCTAGATGCCTAGTGAGCACTTTAAACCCTCAGGTGCTTCACAAATTGATCCGTAAAAATGAAAAAGTACTTTTTTTTCACAAAAAATTTATTTTCGCCTCAATTTTTTCATTTTCACATGGGCAATAGGATAAAATGGATCCTAAAATTTGTTGAGCAATTTCTCCCGAGTATGCCGATACCTCATATGTGGGGGTAAACCACTGCTTGGGCACACGGCAGGGCTCGGAAGGGAAGGCGCGCCTTTTAACTTTTTGAATGGAAAATTAGCTCCAATTGTTAGCGGACACCATGTCGCATTTGGAGAGCCCCTGTGTGCCTATGCAATGGAGCTCCCCCACAAGTGACCCCATTTTGGAAACTAGACCCCCCAAGGAACTTATCTAGATGCATACTGAGCACTTTAAACCCCCAGGTGCTTCACAGAAGTTTATAATGCAGAGCCATGAAAATAAAAAATAATTTTTCTTTTCTCAAAAATGATTTTTTAGCCTGGAATTTCCTATTTTGCCAATGGTAATAGGAGAAATTGGACCACAAATGTTGTTGTCCAGTTTGTCCTGAGTATGCAGATACCCCATATGTGGGGGTAAACCACTGTTTGGGCGCACGGCAGGGCTCAGAAGGGAAGGCACGCCATTTGGCTTTTTAAATGGAAAATTATCTCCAATCATTAGCGGACACCATGTCGCGTTTGGAGAGCCCCTGTGTGCCTAAACATTGGAGATCCCCCACAAATTACCCCATTTTGGAAACTAGACCCCCAAAGGAACTAATCTAGATGTGTAGTGAGCACTTTAAACCCCCAGGTGCTTCACAGACGTTTATAACGCAGAGCCATGAAAATTTAAAAAAAAAATTATTTTCTCAAAAATGAATTTTAGCCCGCAATTTTTTATTTTCCCAAGGGTAACAGGAGAAATTTGCCCCCAAAAGTTGTTGTCCAGTTTCTCCTGAGTACGCTGATACCCCATATGTGGGGGTAAACCACTGTTTAGGCACATGCTGGGGCTCGGAAGTGAAGTAGTGACGTTTTGAAATGCAGACTTTGATGGAATGCTCTGCGGGCGTCACGTTGCGTTTGCAGAGCCCCTGATGTGGCTAAACAGTAGAAACCCCCCACAAGTGTCCCCATTTTGGAAACTAGACCCCGAAAGGAACTTATCTAGATGTGAGGTGAGCACTTTGAACCCCCAAGTGCTTCACAGAAGTTCATAACACAGAGCAGTGAAAATAATAAATACGTTTTCTTTCCTCAAAAATAATTTTTTAGCCCAGAATTTTTTATTTTCCCAAGGGTTACAGGAGAAATTGGACCACAAAAGTTGTTGTCCAGTTTCTCCTGAGTACGCTGATGCCCCATGTGTGGGGGTAAACCACTGTTTGGGCACACGTGGGGGCTCAGAAGGGAAGTAGTGACTTTTGAAATGCAGACTTTGATGGAATGGTCTGCGGGCGTCACGTTGCGTTTGCAGAGCCCCTGGTGTGCCTAAACAGTAGAAACCCCCCACAAGTGACCGCATTTTGGAAACTAGACCCCCCAAGGAACTTATCTAGATATGTGGTGAGCACTTTGAACCCCCAAGTGCTTCACAGACGTTTACAACGCAGACCCGTGAAAATAAAAAATCATTTTTCTTTCCTCAAAAATGATGTTTTAGCAAGCAATTTTTTATTTTCTCATGGGTAACAGGAGAAATTGGACCCCAGTAATTGTTGCGCAGTTTGTCCTGAGTATGCTGGTACCCCATATGTGGGGGTAAACCACTGTTTGGGCACACGTCGGAGTTTGGAAGTGAGGGAGCACCATTTGCATTTTTGAATACAAGATTGGCTGGAATCAATGGTGGCGCCATGTTGCGTTTGGAGACCCCCTGAAGTGCCTAAACAGTGGAAACCCCTCAATTCTACCTCCAACACTAACCCCAACACACCCCTAACCCTAATCCCAACTGTAGCCATAACCCTAATCACAACCTTAACCCCAACACACCCCTAACCACAACCCTAACCCCAACACACCCCTAACCCTAACCACAACCCTAATTCCAACCCAACCCTAAGGCTATGTGCCAACGTTGCGGATTCGTATGAGATTTTTCAGCACCATTTTTGAAAAATCCGCGGGTAAAAGGCACTACGTTTTACCTGCGGATTTTCCGCGGATTTCCAGTGTTTTTTGTGCGGATTTCACCTGCGGATTCCTATTGAGGAACAGGTGTAAAACGCTGCGGAATCCGCACAAAGAATTGGCATGCTGCGGAAAATACAACGCAGTGTTCCCGCGCGGTATTTTCCGCACCATGGGCACAGCGGATTTGGTTTTCCATATGTTTACATGGTACTGTAAACCTGATGGAACACTGCTGCGGATCCTCAGCCAAATCCGCACCGTGTGCACATAGCCTAATTCTAAAGGTATGTGCACACGCTGCAGAAAATGCTGCGGATCCGCAGCAGTTTCCCATGAGTTTACAGTTCATGAGTTTACCTATGGGAACCAAAAATCGCTGTACACATGCTGCGGAAAAACTGCACGGAAACGCAGCGGTTTACATTCCGCAGCATGTCACTTCTTTCTGCGGATTCCGCAGCGGTTTTACAACTGCTCCAATAGAAAATCGCAGTTGTAAAACCGCAGTGAAATGCGCAGAAAAACCGCGGTAAATCCACAATAAATCGGCAGCGATTTAGCACTGTGGATTTTTCAAATCCGCTGCGGAAAAATCCGCATAGGACCAGAATATGTGTGCACATACCGAAACCCTAACCCTAACCCTAACCCTAACCCTACCCCTAACCCTACCCCTAACCCTAACCCTAACCCTACCCCTACCCCTACCCCTAACCCTACCCCTACCCCTAGTTTTTACCCCAACCTTAGTGAAAAAAAAAAAATTCTTTATTTTTTTTTATTGTCCCTATCTATGGGGGTGACAAAGGGGGGGGTCATTTACTATTTTTTTTATTTTGATCACTGAGATAGGTTATATCTCAGTGATCAAAATTCACTCTGGAACGAATCTGCCGGCCGGCAGATTCGGCGGGCGCACTGCACATGCGCCCGCCATTTTGGAAGATGGCGGCGCCCAGGAAAGAAGACGGACGGACCTCGGGCGGCTAGGTAAGTATAAGGGGGGGGGGAGATCAGGGCACGGGGGGGCGTCGGAGCACGGGGGGGTGGATCGGAACACGGGAGGGAGGATTGGAGCACGGGGGAGGATCGGAGCACGGGGTGAGGGATCGCTGTGCGGGGGGGGTGGATCGGAGCACGGGGGGGTCGCTGTGTGCGGGGGGGGGATCGGAGTGCGGGGGGGTTTGATTGGAGCGCGGGGGGTGTGATTGGTGCACGGGGGAAGCGGACAGGAGGACGGGGGAGCGGAGCACAGGACGGAGGGGAGCGGACCACAGATCGGGGGGCTGGGGGGCGATCGGAGGGGTGGGGTGGGTGCACATAAGTGTTTCCAGCCATGGCCGATGGTATTGCAGCATCGGCCATGGCTGGATTGTAATATTTCACCATTTTTTTAGGTGAAATATTACAAATCGCTCTGATTGGCAGTTTCACTTTCAACAGCCAATCAGAGCGATCGTAGCCACGAGGGGGTGAAGCCACCCCCCCTGGGCTAAACTACCACTCCCCCTGTCCCTGCAGATCGGGTGAAATGGGAGTTAACCCTTTCACCCGGCCTGCAGGGACGCGATCTTTCCATGACGCATATGCTGCGTCATGGGTCGGAATGGCACCGACTTTCATGACGCAGCGTATGCGTCAAAGGTCGGGAAGGGGTTAATGCATACTCTGCTCCCCATCTTGACTGAAAAAACAAATGTAGTAATTTTTGCAATGTAAAAATAAAAACTGAAATATCACATGGTCATAAGTCTTCAGACCCATTGCTCAGTATTGAGTAGAAGCACCATTTTGAGATAGTACAGCCATGAGTCTTCTTGGGAATGATGCAACAAGTTTTTCACACCTGGATTTGGGGATCCTCTGCCATTCTTCCTTGCAGATCCTCTCCAGTTCCGTCAGGTTGGATGGTGAACGTTGGTGGTCAGAAACGCTCAATTGTGTATAGGTCAGGGCTCTGGTTGGGCCAGTCAAGAATGGTCACAGAGTTGTTCTGAAGCCACTCCTTTGTTATTTTAGCTGTGTTCTTAGGGTCATTGTCTTGTTGGAAGGTGAACCTTTGGCCAAGTCTGAGGTCCAGAGCACTCTGGAAGAGGTTTTCATCTGGGTTATCTCTGTACTTGGCTGCATTCATTTTTCCTTCAATGACAACCAGTCGTCCTTTCCCTGCAGCTGAAAAACTGAAAAACACCCCCATAGCATGATGCTGCCACCACCATGTTTCACTGTTGGGATTGTATTGGGCAGGTGATGAGCAATGCCTGGTTTTCTCCACACATACCGCTTAGAATTATCACCAAAAATGTCTGTCTTCACCCCATCATACCAGAGAATCTTATTTCTCATAGTCTGGGAGTCCTTCATGTGTTTTTTAGCAAACTCTAAGCAGGCTTTCACATGTCTTGCACTGAGGAGAGGCTTCCATCAGGCCACTCTGCCAAAAAGGCCAGACTGGTGGAGAGCTGCAGTGATAGTTGACTTTGTGGAACTTTCTCCCATCTTCCTACTGCATCTCTGGAGCTCAGCTACAGTGATCTTGGGGATCTTCTTTACCTCTCACACCAAGGCTCTACTCCCACGATTGCTCAGTTTGGCTGGATGGCCAGGTTTAGGAAGACTTCTGGTGGTCCCAAACTTCTTCCATTTAAGGATTATGGAGGCCACTGTGCTCTAGGAACCTTGAGTACTGCATAAATTCTGTTGTAACCTTGGCCAGATCTGTGCCTTACAACAATTCTGTCTCTGAGCTCCTTGGTCAGTTCCTTTGACCTCATGATTCTCATTTGGTCTGACATGCACTGTGAGCTGTGAGGTCTTATATAGACAGGTATGTGCGTTTCCAAATCAAGTCCTATCAGTTTAATTAAACACAGCTGGACTCCAATGAAGGAGTAGATCTATCTCAAGGAGGATCACAAGGAAATGAACAGCATGTGACTTAAATATGAGTGTCTGAGCAAAGGGTCTGATTACTTATGACCATGTGATATTTCAGTTTTTCTTTTTTAATAAATTTACAAAAATGTCTTTCTGTTTTTTTTTAGTCAAGATGGGGTGCAGAGTGTACATTAACCCCTTAATCCCATTTGACGTACTATCCCATCAAGGTGACCTGGGACTTAATTCCCAGGGACGTGATAGTAAGTCATAGTGATCGGCCGCGCTCATGGGGGGAGCGCGGCCCATCGCGGCCGGGTGTGAGCTGATTATCGCAGCTGACATCCGGCACTAAGTGCCAGGAACGGTCACGGACCGCCCTGGCACATTAACCCCCGGCACACTGCGAACAAACATGATCGCAGCGTTCTGGGGGCATAGGGAAGCATCGTGCAGGGAGGTGGCTCCCTGCAGGCTTCCCTGAGACCCTCGGTACAAGGCGATGTGCTCACCTTGTACCGAGTGTCTCCTCCCTGCAGGCCCCGTATCCAAAATGGCTGCGGGGCTACATTGGGGTCCTGCAGGGAGGTGGCTTACCAAGCGCTTGCTCAGAGCAAGCGCTGGTAAGCCTGCAGCCCTGCATGTTAGATCGCTAATCTGACACAGTGCTCTGCAAACTGGGGCAATGTTATAAAGTAAAAAAAAAATATTTCGTTATGTAAAAAAATTTTTTTTAAAATTCCTAAATAAAGAAAAAAAAAAATATATATATATATATATATTGTTCCCATAAATACATTTCTTTATCTAAATAAAAGAAAAAACAATAAAAGTACACATATTTAGTATCGCCGCGTTCGTAACGACCCGACCCATAAAACTGTCCCACTAGTTAACCCCTTCAGTGAACACCGTAAAAAAAAAAAAAACCGAGGCAAAAAATGGGTATTATACCTACCGATAATTCGGTTTCCAGGAGTCCATCCTGACAGCACGCTGGAAGACGTCCTCCTCCTCCTTGCAGGGACAGGAAACACAACACGAGAGGTTAAAAGGTCCCACTCCACCCCCTTTCCCTCAGTGATTTGACAAGTACCACACCAAGGATAGATATACTTTGCAAAAAGAAAAATTTTTTATTTACCAACATATACAGCATATGAAAATAGAAACCATTGGGGGGGAAATAACAGTGCTGTCAGGATGGACTCCTGGAAACCGAATTATCGGTAGGTATAATACCCATTTTCCAGGACGTCCCCCTGACAGCACGCTGGAGAATACCAAAGAAACCTCCTCTAGGGTGGGACAACTGCCTGGAGAACTTTTCTCCCAAAAGACGTTTGATGGGCTGCTAACACATCCAATTTATAATGCCTGCAGAAAGTATCTACTCTGGCCCATGTAGCTGCTTTACAAATCTGATCTAGGGATGCCCCTGCCCGTTCGGCCCATGAAGCCGAAACCGCTCTAGTAGAATGTGCTTTAATCCCTACTGGACAATCTACCCCTTCTGATAAGTAGGCTTTTGAGATTATAGACGTGATCCATCTCGCTACTGAAGTTTTGGAAGCTTTTTTACCTCTATTTTTACCCCCGAACAAAATGAACAGATTAGAATCCTTTCTCCAAGAACTAGTGGCTTCTAGATAGTCTAAGACCGCCTGTCTGACATCTAGGGAGTGTAACGCCTGTTCTTTCTCATTGGAAGGGTTGTCACAAAAAGAGGGTAAGATTATCTCCTGATCTCGATTTTTTGCAGACGCTATCTTGGGAATAAAGGTTGGATCTAATTTTAGTATTATATGGTCTTCTCGGACCTGAAGGTAAGGGTCTTTAACTGAAAGAGCCTGAATCTCGCCTATGCGTTTAGCTGTTGTAATTGCTACTAAAAAGGCCGTTTTCCAGGTACGTAGAGAAATAGGCATGCCTTCTCTAAGAGTATAGGGATCTCTACATAGGGCCCTGAGAACTAAATTTAAATCCCAAGAAGGAACTAGTTGTCTCAAGGTGGGACGTAATCTCTGGGTGGCCTTCACAAATCTAATTATCCACGGGTGGGAGGCCAATGGATAATCCAAGAAGGTACTAAGAGCCAAAATCTGAACCTTAAGAGTACTTGGACTAAGCCCCATGTCAAAACCAGATTGTAGAAAATTCAAAACTCTAGGAACATCCAAGGCTCCCGACATCCCGACCGACCTGCCACTTTCTGTACAAAACTTCTTCCAAATCTTGTGGTAGATGGCTATAGTCACAGGTTTCCTGCTAGCCTGGATGGTTGAAATTACTTTATCAGACAGACCTTTGGCTTTTAACATGTCCCTCTCAGGATCCATGCCGATAGATGTAATCTCTCCGGGAGTTGATGTAATACCGGCCCCTGATGGATGATGTCCTTCCATAACGGGAGTCTGATAGGATCTTCCAACGTCATGGTTCCCAACAGTGGAAACCAACTTCTTCTCGGCCAGTATGGCACAATTGTTATTACTGTTGCTCAATCCTCTTGAATTTTTCTGAGCACAACTGGGATAAGTGCTATTGGAGGAAAAGCATAAGACAGAGGTTCGTTCCACGTCTGACTCAGAGCGTCGACCGCTTCCGGAAAGTCTGAGGGGTTGAGGGAATAAAATCTGGGAACCTTCGAATTTTTTCTTGTGGCGAACAAGTCTATCCCGGGAGTTCCCCAACGATGGCATAGAATTTGAAAGATTCCTTGATTCAGTTCCCACTCTGTTGGAGAAACATTTCTTCTGCTCAGGTAATCGGCTAGAATATTTTGAGATCCCTCTAGATGTACCGCTGTTATTGACAGGATCGTGTTTTCTGACCAGGTAAAAATTCTTCGTGCTAGATCTTGAAGAGGCTTGTGTCTGGAACCTCCCTGATGTCTCAAAAAAGATACTGCTGTTACGTTGTCCGATAGTATCTTTACGTGTCTGTTCCTTAAACGGAGACGATTTCTTCTGAGAGCTTCCCAGACTGCATACAATTCTCTGTAGTTTGAAGACATCCAACTGATCTCTTCTGGCCACTCCCCTTGGAAAAAACTTCCTTCCAAGTGAGCTCCCCATCCACACTGACTTGCGTCTGTGGTGACTACCACACAAGGAGTAGCAATCCAAGGAACACCCACTCTTAGGTTGTGGTCTTGAGTCCACCATAGTAACGACTTTCTTACGCTTATTGATACTCGTATCCTTCTGTCCAGGGATGAGCGACGACGATCCCATACCTTGAGAACTTGTTCCTGTAGTAGCCTTGAGTGTGCCTGAGCCCACCTGACACAAGGGATGCAAGCTGTCATCTTCCCCAAAATCTTCATGGCTGACCTTATTGTAACCGGACCTTTTAGAAATTCTAACATCATCTTCTTTATCGAGATCCGCTTGTCTTCTGGCAAAAAGGATTGTCTGTTTGTAGAGTCCAGGAGTACTCCCAGAAATATTTTTCGGGATTCTGGTTTTAGATGTGACTTTTCCCGGTTTACCACCCATCCTAGGTGTTCCAATACCGATACGACCCGATCTCTGTGTCTTAGTAGTATGTCTTCCGTTCTTGCCACTACGAGAAAATCGTCTAAGTATGGAACTATAGTTATGCCTTGGTTTCTTAGGTAAGCCACCACCTCTGCTACCAACTTCGTGAAAATCCTTGGAGCCGATGCTAGACCAAAGGGAAGACATTGAAACTGGAAGTGGCAGGTTTGGTCCGGGAATCTCACCGAGAACCTCAACAGATCCTGAGATGAGGGATGTATTGGAACCTGATAATACGCACTCTTCAGGTCGAGAGTGCACATCATCGAGTCTTTGTTTATCAGATGAACAGTTGACCTTATGGACTCCATCCTGAATCTCTTGTACTTTGCATACAAATTTAGAGGTTTTAAGTTTATTATCGTACGGGATTCTCCTGACACTTTTGGGATTGAAAACAGAGACGAATAGTGACCTGAGCCTATTTCGGAAGAGGGAACCCGAATTATGACCTGGGAGTTGAATAGCTTTTGAAGGTCTGAGTACATAGGAGAATTTGTGGCTACCACCGTTGGAGCAATACATCTCTGTGGTACGCGGGTTATTTTGTAACCCTCTGCAATTATAGATAGTACATAACTGTTGTCTGAAATCAGACTCCAAGGTTCTAGAAAAAGACTTAATCTCCCGCCTATCCTTATGGCGTCATTGTCTTCTCGATCTATAACTTGAACCAAAAAGGGAACTTCTTCCCTTCCTGTTCTGAGAAAAGGAACCTCTGAAGGACCCTCTGCTAGGTCTCCATTGATCTCTATACTCAGGCTGCCTGCGGGGGGGAGGGGGAGGAGGGAAAGGTCTCTTCCGAAAGGGCAGAAACTTTTTAGGTTTATCCTCAGGGAATCCTTTTTTATTATCTGAAGCAGATTCCAAAATGTCATCCAGAGCCTGGCCAAATATTCTGGAACCCGTTAAAGGAATGGCGCATAACTTATTTTTTGATGCGTTATCCCCCGACCAAGATCTAAGCCAAATGGCCCTACGGGTCGCATTTGACAAAGAACTATTTCTGGCTGCAAATCTAACTGACTCAGCTGAAGTGGCTGACTTTATGATAGGCAAGGAGGCAATTATATCTGCCCGCAGAGTTTTGTTAATTAAATGTTCTTCTAATTGTTCCATCCATAGAAACATGGATCTTGCTACTGACGTAGCTGTGATGTTAGTCTTTATCAGAGCTGCTGAGGTTTCCCAAGCTCGACGTAACAGGATATCTGCCTTGCGATCCATAGCATCCTTGAGACTCGAAGAATCCTCAAAGGGGATGGATGTCTTCTTTGTAACCTTAGCTATGGGCACATCTACTTTCGGAATCTCTTCCCTTGGCAATTCTCCTTCTTCTTGATCAGAATTTCTAATTTCCAATTCTTCTTCTGAAGAGCCGTACAGGTCCCTCTGGTCTGGATCACTTCTGAGTCTCTTACGGGCCGGGCCCGGACTGGACGGACCGCCTTGAGACATAGACGCCAAAGAATTCTGGACCTCTTCCCGGATTAGGCTTCTCATTTCTGATAATAACGAAGGTTGTTCTTCTCTGACTATTTTAGAGATACAAGAGCTACAGAGAGCTTTATTGTACGCCTCTGGGAGCTTCATACTACATACGGAGCACCTCTTAGATTTTGAAGATGCCTTTCCAGTCTTCTTTGACAGAGGAAGGGAAATCTGGGTAGTCTCCTTATCCTAAATATAAGCATAGGCACTGCTCAGTGTACTGCAGATGAGTATGTTACTTTGTGCTCTGCGCACTGACCCCCGCTTCCTCACTTCTGACCTCCATATCTTCTGTTGAGAGATACACAGAGTAAGTGTGTAATCTCTATCAATCAAATAAAGGATATAGCAGCTTCTGCTGCACTCACCCTTTGTCTCCGGCATCCAAAAACGGTTCAATATGCTGGCCGGCTCGGACTATCCGCTATACCGTGTCTCGCCGCCACCTCTGGACAATCAAGGATTGCGCCTTCTCCTCTTTCCCATAGAGGAATGCAGGGCGCCCCATTGCAGTACCTCCGGTCTTACATACATGCTTCCGCGTTCCACCTGGTGGAACGCACGCCAAATGCGTACCTCCCCCCGGATGTGACGTCACCTTACCTTACGACGCCCCCGGAAGTACTGCCTGCGTCCTACTCCCGCGTTCCACCTCGTGGAACGCAACCGTCACCGGACCTCTCTGACATGCGGCGCCTCTTGCTGGTCTGGCGCCCGAGCCGAGAGCCTCCCACCGGGAGGAAGCGGCTCTTACCCAGGAGCTCGTCCGCTCAACTGGTCTCTGGACAGAGGGACTCCCCACCGGGAAGTTTCTGCCTTGGGCCATCCTCGCGGGGAAAAGATATTGGCACAGCCGCACGATCCCCCGGGCCCTCCGGACTTGGTAAGCTTCACGCTGCGCTGCGCTGCTCTGCTCTCGTGTGTCCCTCCATGCAGGGACAGGAAAAAACACTGAGGGAAAGGGGATAGAGTGGGACCTTTTAACCTCTCGTGTTGTGTTTCCTGTCCCTGCAAGGAGGAGGAGGACGTCCTCCAGCGTGCTGTCAGGGGGACGTCCTGGAAAACAACGCTTTATTATCATACTGCCGAACAAAAAGTGGAATAGCACGCGATCATAAAGACGGATATAAATAAACATGGTACCGCTGAAAACATCATCTTATCCCGCAAAAAACAAGCCGCCATACTGCATCATCAGCGACAAAATAAAAAAGTTATAGTCCTCAGAATAAAGCGCTGCAAAAATAATTCTTTTTTCTATAAAATAGTTTTTATCGTATAAAAGCACCAAATCATAAAAAAATGATATAAATGAGGTATCGCTGTAAACGTACTGACCCGAAAAATAGAACTGCTTCGTCCAACGCGGAACGGTATAAACGCCCCCCCCCCCAAAAAAAGAAATTCATGAATAGCTGTTTTTTGGTCATACTGCCTCACAAAAATCGGAATAAAAAGCGATAAAAAAAGTCACGTGCCTGAAAATGTTACCAATAAAAACGTCAACTCGTCCCGCAAAAAACTAGACCTCCCATGACTCTGTGGACCAAAATATCGAAAAAGTATAGCTCTCAAAATGTGGTAAAGCAAAAAATATTTTTTGCAATAAAAAGCGTCTTTTAGTGTGTGACGGCTGCCAGTCATAAAAATCCGCTAAATAACCCGCTACAAAAGTAAATCAAACCCCCCTTCATCACCCCCTTAGTTAGGGAAAAATAAAAACAATCAAAAAAGTATTTATTTCCATTTTCCCATTAGGGCTAGGGTTAGGGCTAGGGTTACATTTATGGGACTAGGGTTAGGGGTGTGTCATGTTTAGGGGTGTGGTTAGGGTTATGGTTGGGATTAGGGTTAGGGGTGTGTTGGAGTTGGGGTTAAGGGTGTGGTTGGGATTAGGGTTAGGGGTGTGTTTGTGTAAGGGTTTCAGTTAGAATTGGGGGCTTCCACTGTTTAGGCACATCAGGGCTCTCCAAATGCGACATGGCATCCGATCTCAATTCCAGCCAATTCTGTGTTGAAAAAGTAAAACAGTTCTCCTTCCCTTCCGAGCTCTCTCGTGCGCCCAAACAGGGGTTTACCCCAACAGATGGGGTATCAGCGTACTCAGGACAAATTGGACAACAACTTCTGGGGTCCAATTTCTCTTGTTACCCTTGGGAAAATAAAAATTTGGGGGGCTAAAAAACCATTTTTGTAGGAAACAAATGATTTTTTATTTTCACGGCTCTGCGTTATAAACTTTAGTGAAATACTAGGGGGTTCAAAGTTCTCACAACACATCTAGATAAGTTCCTTGAGGGGTCTAGTTTCTAATATGGGGTCACTTGTGGGTGGTTTCTACTGTTTAGGTACATTACGGGCTCTGCAAACGAAATGTGACGCCTGCAGACCATTCCATCTAAGTCTGCATTCCAAATGGCGCTCCTTCCCTTCTGAGCTCTGCCATGCGCCCAAACTGTGGTTACCCCCCACATATGGGGTATCAGCGTACTCAGGACAAATTGCACAACAACTTTTGGGATCCAATTTCTCCTGTTACCCTTGGGAAAATACAATACTGGGGGCTAAAAAATAATTTTTGTGGAAAAAAAATAATTTTTATTTTCACGGCTCTGCGTCACAAACTGTAGTGAAACACTTGGGGGTTCAAAGCTCCGACAACACATCTAGATAAGATCCTTAGGGGGTCTACTTTCCAAAATGGTGTCACTTGTGGGGGGTTTCAATGTTTAGGCACATAAGGGGCTCCCCAACGCAACATGGCATCCCATCTCAATTCCAGTCAATTTTGCATTGAAAAGTCAAACGACGCTCCTTCCCTTACGAGCTCTGCCATGCACCCAAACAGTGGTTTACCCCCACATATGGGGTGTCAGCGTACACAGGACAAATTGCACAACAACGTTTGGGGTACAATTTCTTCTGGTAACCTTGGGAAAATAAAAAATTGGAGGTGAAAAATTCATTTTTGTGAAAAAATATTATTTTTTATTTTACGGCTCTACGTTATAAACTTCTATGAAGTACTTGGTGGGTCAAAGTGCTCACCACACATCTAGATAAGTTCCTTAGGGGGTCAACTTTCCAAAGTGGTGTCACTTGTGGGGGGTTTCAATGTTAAGGCACATTAGTGGCTCTCCAAACGCAACATGGCATCCCATCTCAATTCCAGCCAATTTTGCATTGAAAAGTCAAATGGCGCTCCTTCCCTTCCGAGCTCTGCCATGCTCCCAAACAGTGGTTTACCCCAACATATGGGGTACTCAGGACAAATTGTACAACAACTTTTGGGGTCCTGTTACCCCTGGTAAAATAAAACAAATTGGAGCTGATGTAATTTTTTTGCGAAAAAGTTAAATGTTAATTTTTTTTGTAAACATTTCAAAAATTCCTGTGAAACACCAGAAGGGTTAATAAACTTCTTGAATGTGGTTTTGAGCACCTTGAGGGGTGCAGGTTTTAGAATGGTGTCACACTTGGTTATTTTCTATCATATAGACCCCTCAAAATGACTTCAAATGTGATGTGGTCCCTAAAAAAAATGGTGTTGTAAAAATGAGAAATTGCTGGTCAAATTTTAACCCTTATAACTCCCTAAAAAAAAATTGTTTCCAAAATTGTGCTGATGTCGGAAATGTTACTTTTTAAGTATTTTGTGTGACATATCTGTGTGATTTAAGGGCATAAAAATTGAAAGTAAACGCAGGTAATATCAAAGAAATTTTACCACTATCATGAAGTACAATATGTCTTGAGAAAACAACGCCAGAATCACAGGGATCCGTTGAAGCGCTCCAAAGTTATAACCTCATAAAAGGACAGTGGTCAGAATTGTAAAAGTTGGCCCGGTCATTAACGTGCAAACCACCCTCGGGGCTTAAGGGGTTAATGTGAAAAAAATGAACTTTTTTGAATTTACCAAATGGCTGCAATGAAACAAGGAGTGAAAAATATAAAGGGGTCTGAATACTTTCCATACCCACTGTATATGTGGTACTCGGAGGGAGCATGGGGGAGGGTGGATTGGTGCTGGCACCAAGCAGTCCAGATTTCTAGGCCCCATAGTGGCCACATGGTTTATCACTATTGGCAGTACGTCACTGACCACACAATATAAGTAGTACATTACAGATATATACGATACTTACATATTATGTGGACGAACACCAATCCTATAAGAATAAGTGCACAAGTGTAAGAATACATAACACATGGGAGATATACTGTATCATTCTTTATTTACGTTTGTATTTCATTATTTAAGGAAATTCAGATTCAAAGGGACCAAAACAACATAAAAAAATAAAACCAATGATAAAATATGTAGGTCTCTGGATATTATAAACTCATAATGAACATTTACTTACTGAAAATCATCAACTTCATTGGAAGATGAAATCTGCAAATGTAGAAATAATAATAATATTTGGTGTGATGAAGGTAATTCTACCATTGACCTGACTGTCGCGATCAGCCCTGAGTTCTCCATAAATACACACTTTCATATATGCATTTCTCAATAAGGTAGAGGGAGATCAGTGTCCACCAGACTCTCCTGATGATTATCTCATAGGCTCCATAATGATGAGACATCTGTTCTGGAATTACCATGTACCGGTCATAACCTCCCGCTCTATATTTTCTATAGATCTCAGTGAAGTATATAACACTGATATCTGCTGACATCATGGAGATTCTATTTAATATCTACAGTCATGGCCAAACGTTTTGAGAATGACACCAAAATTATATTTTCACATGACCTGCTGCCCTCTGGTTTTTATTAGTGTTTGTCTGATGTTTATATCACATACAGAAATATAATTGCAATCATATTATGAGTACCAATAGGTTATATTGACAGTTAGAATGAGTTAATACAGCAAGTCAATATTTGCAGTGTTGACCCTTCTTCTTCAAGACCTCTGCAATTCTCCCTGGCATGCTCTCAATCAACTTCTGGGCCAAATCCTGACTGATAGCAGTCCATTCTTGCATAATCAATGCTTGCATTTTGCCAGAATCTGTTGGTTTTTGTTTGTCCACCCGTCTCTTGATGATTGACCACAAGTTCTCAATGGGATTAAGATCTGGGGAGTTTCCAGGCCATGGACCCAAAATCTCTATGTTTTGTTCCATGAGCCATTTAGTTATCACCTTTGCTTTATGGCAAGGTGCTCCATCATGCTGGAAAAGGCATTGTTGGGCGCCAAACTGCTCTTGGACGGTTGGGAGAAGTTGCTCTTAGAGGACATTCTGGTACCATTCTTTATTCATGGCTGTGTTTTTAGGCAAGACTGTGAGTGAGCCGATTCCCTTGGCTGAGAAGCAACCCCACACATGAATGGTTTCAGGATGCTTTACAGTTGGCATGAGACAAGACTGGTGGTAGCGCTCACTTCTTCTTCTCTGAATAAGCAGTTTTCCAGATGTCCCAAACAATCGAAAAGGGGATTCATCAGAGAAAATGACTTTGCCCCAGTCCTCAGCAGTCCACTCCCTGTACCTTTTGCAGAATATCAGTCGGTCCCTGATGTTTTTTCTGGAGAGAAGTGGCTTCTTTGCTGCCCTCCTTGAAACCAGGCCTTGCTCAAAGAGTCTCCGCCTCACAGTGCGTGCAGAAGCACTCACACCAGCCTGCTGCCATTCCTGAGCAAGCTCGGCACTGCTGGTAGTCCGATCCCACAGCTGAAACAGTTTTAACCCCTTAGCGACCGCCGATATGCCTTTTAACGGCGGCCGCTAAGGGTACTTAAACCACAGCGCCGTTAATTAACGGCGCTGTGGAAAAAGTCCATAGCGCCGTTAATTAACGGCGCTGTGGAAAAAGTCCATAGCGCCCCCCAGAGGCCGATTTTCTCCGGGGTCTCGGCTGCCGAGGGTAGCCGAGACCCCAGAGAACATGATTCGGGGGGTTTTTAACCCACCCCGCATTTGCGATCGCCGGTAATTAACCGTTTACTGGCGATCGCAAAAAAAAAAAAAAAAAAAAAGCGATCTCTTTTTAATTTCTCTGTCCTCCGATGTGATTGCACATCGGAGGACAGAGAAAAGGGGTCCCAGGTGGCCCCCCAATACTCACCTAGCTCCCCCGATGCTCCTCGTGTCTCCCGGTGGGCGCCGCCATCTTCAAAATGGCGGGCGCATGCGCAGTGCGCCCGCCGGCCGGCACCGGGAGAATCTTTGGGGTCTCGGCTGCCGGGGGTAGCCGAGACCCCAAAGAGCATGATCGGGGTTGGTATTACCGACCCCTGTTTTGCAATCGCCGGTAATTAACTGTTTACCGGCGACCACAAAAAAAAAGTAAAGTGTAATTCTCTGTCCTCTGATGTGATCGCACATCAGAGGACAGAGAAATAGGGGGATTCGGGGACCCTAGCATACTCACCTAGGTCCCTGGATCCTCTTGCTGCTCCTCCTGGCCGCCGGCAGAAGAACATGGCGGACGCATGCCCAGTGCGCCCGCCATCTGTCTCCATCTGCCGGCCGGCAGGAGAACAGCAGTTGGGGCTAAAATTAGGGTTAGGGGTAGGGGTAGGGTTAGGGTTAGGGGTAGGGTTAGGGGTAGGGTTAGGGGTAGGGGTAGGGTTAGGGGTAGGGTTAGGGGTAGGGTTAGGGGTAGGGCTAGAGTTAGGGCTAGGGTTAGGGCTAGGGTTGGGGCTAAATTTAGGGTTAGGGTTGGGGCTAAATTTAGGGTTAGGGTTGGGGCTAAACTTAGGGTTAGGCTTCTTTCACACTTACGTCGGTACGGGGCCGTCGCAATGCGTCGGCCCGACATACCGACGCACGTTGTGAAAATTGTGCACAACGTGGGCAGCAGCTGTAGTTTTTCAACACATCCGCTGCCCAATCTATGTCCTGGGGAGGAGGGGGCGGAGTTACGGCCACGCATGCGCGGTCAGAAATGGCGGATGCGACGTTCAAAAAAACGTTTCATTGAACGTTTTTTTGTGCCGACGCTCCGCCAAAACACAACTGATCCAGTGCACGACGGACGCGACGTGTGGCCATCCGTCACGATCCGTCGGCAATACAAGTCTATGGGCAAAAAACGCATCCTGCGGGCACATTTGCAGGATCCGTTTCTTGTCCAAAACGACGGATTGCGACGGAATGCCAAACGACGCAAGTGTGAAAGTAGCCCTAGGGCTAGGGTTAGGGTTGGGGCTAAAGTTAGGGCTAGGGTTGGGGCTAAAGTTAGGGTTAGAGCTGGGATTAGGGTTAGGGTTTGGATTAGGGTTGGTATTAGGGTTAGGGTTGGCATTAGGGTTACGCTTGGGATTAGGGTTAGGTTTGGGATTAGGGTTAAGGTTAGGGTTGTGATTAGGGGTGTATTGGGATTAGGGTTAGGTTTGAGGTTAGGGTTGAGATTAGGATTAGGGGTGTGTTGGATTTAGGGTTTTGATTAGGGTTATGGTTAGGGTTGACATTAGGGTTGTTTTGGGGTAAGGGTTGTGATTATGGTTAGGGTTAGTGATTAGGATTATGGATCAGGTTGGGATTAGGGGTGTGTTGGGGTTAGGGTTGGAGCTAGAATTGGGGGGTTTCCACTGTTTAGGTACATCAGGGGGTCTCCAAACACGACAGCCAAGTTTGCGCTCAAAAAGTCAAATGGTGCTCCCTCCCTTCTGAGCTCTGCCGTGCGCCCAAACAGTGGGTTACCCCCACATATGGGGCATCAGCGTACTCGGGATAAATTGGACAACAACTTCTGGGGTCCAATTTCTCTTGTTACCCTTGTGAAAATAAAAACTTGGGGGCTACAAAATCTTTTTTGTGAAAAAAAAAATATTTTTTATTTTCACGACTCTGCATTCTAAACTTCTGTGAAGCACTTGGGCATTCCAAGTTCTCACCACACATCTAGATAAGTTCCTTGGGGGGTCTAGTTTCCAAAATGGGGTCACTTGTGGGGGGTTACTACAGTTTAGGTACATCAGGGGCTCTGCAATCGCAACATAATGCCCACAGACCATTCTATCAAAGTCTGCATTCCAAAAAGGCGCTCCTTCCCTTCCGAGCTCTGCCGTGCGCCCAAACAGTGGTTTACCCCCACATATGGCGCATCAGCGTACTCGGGATAAATTGGACAACAACTTTTGGGGTCCAATTTCTCTTGTTACCCTTGTGAAAATAAAAATTTGGTGGCTAAAAAATCTTTTTTGTGGAAAAAAAAAATATTTTTTATTTTCACGGCTCTGCATTATAAACTTCTGTGAAGCACTTGGGCATTCAAGGTTCTCACCACACATCTAGATAAGTTCCATGGGGGGTCTAGTTTCCAAAATGGGGTCACTTGTGGGGGATTTCTACTGTTTAGGCACATCAGGGGCTCTCCAAACGCGACATGGCGTCCGATCTCAATTCCAGCCAATTCTACATTGAAAAAGTAAAACGGCACTCTTTCTCTTCCAAGCTCTGCGGTGCGCCCAAACAGTGGTTTACCCCCACATATTGGGTATCGACGTACTCAGGAGAAATTGCACAACAACTTTAGGGGTCTAATTTCTCCTGTTACCCTTGTGAAAATAAAAATTTGTGGGCAAAAAGATCATTTTTGTAGAAAAAATGCATTTTTTTTTTTCACGGCTCTACGTTATAAACTTCTGTGAAGCACATGGGGGTTCAAAGTGCTCGCCACACATCTAGATAAGTTCCTTAAGGGGTCTAGTTTCCAAAATGGTGTCACTTGTGGGGGGTTTCCACTGTTTAGGCACATCAGGGGCTCTCCAAACGCGACATGGCGTCCAATCTCAATTCCAGCCAATTCTACATTGAAAAAGTAAAACGGCACTCCTTCTCTTCCAAGCTCTGCGGTGCGCCCTAACAGTTGTTTACCCCCACATATTGGGTATCAGCGTACTCAGGAGAAATTGCACAACAACTTTTGTGGTCTAATTTCTCCTGTTACCCTTGTGAAAATAAAAATTTGTGGGCAAAAAGATCATTTTTGTAGAAAAAATGCAATTTTTTTTTTTCACGGCTCTACGTTATAAACTTCTGTGAAGCACATGGGGGTTCAAAGTGCTCGCCACACATCTAGATAAGTTCCTTAAGGGGTCTAGTTTCCAAAATGGTGTCACTTGTGGGGGGTTTCCACTGTTTAGGCACATCAGGGGCTCTCCAAACGCGACATGGCGTCCAATCTCAATTCCAGCCAATTCAACATTGAAAAAGTAAAACGGCGCTCCTTCACTTCCAAGCTCTGCGGTGCGCCCAAACAGTGGTTTACCCTCACATATGGGGTATCGACGTATTCAGGAGAAATCGCACAACAACTTTTGTGGTCTAATTTCTCCTGTTACCCTTGTGAAAATAAGAATTTGTGGGCGAAAAAATCATTTTTGTGTAAACAAAAGCGATTTTTTATTTTCACGGCTCTACGTTATAAACTTCTGTGAAGCACTTGGGGGTTCAAAGTGCTCACCACACATCTAGATAAGTTCCTTAAGGGGTCTAGTTTCCAAAATGGTGTCACTTATGGGGAGTTTCCACTGTTTAGGCACATCAGGGGCTCTCTAAACGTGACATGGCGTCCGATCTCAATTCCAGCCAATTCTGCATTGAAAAAGTCAAACGGCGCTTCTTCACTTCTAAGTTCTGCGGTGCGCCCTAACAGTGGTTTACCCCCACATATAGGGTATTGGCGTATTCAGGAGAAATTGCATAACAAAATTTATGGTTGCATTTCTGTTTTTACACTTGTGAAAATAAAAAAAATGGTTCTGAATTAAGATGTTTGCAAAAAAAAGTTAAATGTTCATTTTTTCCTTCCACATTGTTTCAGTTCCTGTGAAGCACGTAAAGGGTTAATAAACTTCTTGAATGTGGTTTTGAGAACCTTGAGGGGTGTAGTTTTTAGAATGGTGTCACACTTCATTATTTTCTATCATATAGACCCCTCAAAATGACTTCAAATGTGATGTGGTCCCTAAAAAAAAATGGTGTTGTAAAAATGAGAAATTGCTGGTCAACTTTTAACCCTTATAACTCCCTAACAAAAAAAAATTTTGTTTCCAAAATTGTGCTGATGTAAAGTAGACATGTGGGAAATGTTATTTATTAACTATTTTTCATGACATATCTCTCTGATTTAAGGGCATAAAAATACAAAGTTTGAAAATTGCAAAATTTTAAAAATTTTCGCCATATTTCCGTTTTTTTCATAAATAATCGCAAGTAATATCGAAGAAATGTTACCACTAACATGAAGTACAATATGTCACGAAAAAACAATCTCAGAATCAGCGGGATCCGTTGAAGCGTTCCAGAGTTATAACCTCATAAAGTGACAGTGGTCAGAATTGCAAAAATTGGCCTGGTCATTAAGTACCAAATTGGCTCTGTCACTAAGGGGTTAAGATACGGTCCTGGCGCTTGCTGGTCTTTCTTGGGCGCCCTGGAGCCTTTTTGACAACAATGGAAGCTCTCTCCTTGAAGTTCTTGATGATGCGATAGATTGTTGACTGAGGTGCAATCTTTGTAGCTGCGATACTCTTCCCTGTTAGGCCATTTTTGTGCAGTGCAATGATGGCTGCACGTGTTTCTTTAGAGATAACCATGGTTAACTGAAGAGAAACAATGATACCAAGCACCAGCCTCCTTTTAAAGTGTTCAGTGATGTCATTCTTACTTAATCATGACTGATTGATCGCCAGCCTTGTCCTCATCAACACCCACACCTGTGTTAATGGATCAATCACTAAAACGATGTTAGCTGCTCCTTTTAAGGCAGGACTGCAATGATGTTGAAATGTGTTTTGGGGGCTAAAGTTCATTTTCTGGGCAAATATTGACTTTGCAAGTACAGTAATTGCTGTTAAGCTGATCACTCTGACATTCAGGAGTATATGCAAATTGCCATTAGAAAAAATGAAGCAGTAGACTTTGGAAAAATTAATATTTGTCTCATTCTCAAAATTTTTGACCATGACTGTATATTATTCACTTCTCACCATTCTGCACATTCATTCTGGGTGGTAATTCATGACTTACATCCATGAGCCGACGTGAAATATTCTCCATTATAAAAAAAAACTCTCGTCAATCGTCAATATAGAAATCTCTCTTGACAATCGCACTGAAAATGGATTGAAATAAGAGGAGAAAGTTTATATTCAGTAATAACAGACCAATGATTACTCAGAAACAAATTGGGGTCACCGAGCTCAGTATCAGGAGTAAAGACTGGAGGGAGATAAGAAAGAGAAGAGCAGGACGTGGACATTATATGGAGGAAACATAGGAAAGGAATAGAAAATGGTAGAAACTAATAATAATGAGAGAGCAGGAGACTCAGACACAGCGTACTCACACTCCAACTCCACGGAACCCTCAACGAGCATTCCGAAGTGCAGCTCCTTATATAGAGGTGTGATGTCACACAGCGCAGGCCCAGCACAGGCTACTCTGTGACATCACCATTCACAGCAACTGTTACCTGTAACCTGGAAACTCTCTATAATGGACACAAAATACCCTGCGAACTGTTCCACGTTTTTCTCTTTACACCCACAAACTTAAATGTGCTCTATTGGGATTTTATCTGATATATAGCAACACAAAGTAGGCAGTATTCATGAAGTGTAAAGGAAATTATACATGGTTTTATAATTATTTTAATCCACATAGACATACATGTACATAAAAAGTCGTGCCTCTCCTTTTTGATGCAGGCTCGCACGCTGAGCCTGCATATGATGGCTGATTTAAATCTCGCTCCAACCAGGGCTGTTAACCTGTTAAATCCAACTGTCAATCTCCGACAGGGGCATTTAACCAGCGCCAGCAGGGGGGCGCGTCATTCCACACGTTCATCAACACACCAGTGACGTGATTACAAGGCACCGATGGATCGCCATGTCAGGTCTGCTGTAGACCCTTGTGATTGTCATGATGATTCTCCTGTGAAAGCCAGCCTCCAAATGGTGTTCATAGGAGATCATGGTTTTCACTATACATAGCAGTTCTGCAGCACCGTTATGTATCGCACAAGCAACCAGACGATCGCAGCTGCAAGTCCCATAAGACTAGGAAATGCAGTATAAAATGAAAAAAAAGTTTTATATATATATATATATATATATATATGTGTGTGTTAGGAGTCGAGTTTCCTCTGCTGCACAGGGGGAATCTCGATCCGTCTCCGCTGCGGTCTCCCATTCTTCTCCAGCCGCAGTGGAGTCTGCTCAGCAGGGACGTCGATCCCAGCGTCTCACTCAGTCTGACTCTGTGGGAAGAGTTACTGCTGCTTTTCCTGCTTCTGCCATTGAAGCCAGTGCTGGGCAGCGGCGAGTGGACGTTTCTGGATCTAAGTCCTGCTTTTCTCTGTCTGAGCATGCCCAGGGCAGGATCTCCCGTTGGAGATCGAGGGTCACATGCTCAGGTACTGCAGCACATCCCATTGGTCCTTTTGGCAGGTCCTGAAAGGGCAAAACTTCTGTAGCTGTTTCCTGTGCTGCAGCTATATAAACTGCGCATGACCGCACGGCCATGCGCTAGTATTGTCTTGTAAATATGTGTGTGTGTTGTGAGTGAAAGTCACTCTTTAAATAACCCTCCCTATTGAATGTCTGTTCGCGGAAGGTGTATGTTTGCTATCTAGCGCCCGACTTATCCAACAGCACGAAACACACATTACAGCTACCAGTTGCTGTGTCCGCCAGTACGGCGCTGTGCGCTTGCTCTGCGCTTTCCTGACCCAAGCCTGGGTGGTTAGTGGCGTCCGTCAGTGCGGCACCGCACGCACTCTTGTGCCTTAATATTATTATTTATGTTCCTCTGACACACCCAGTTGCGGTGTTGTGCCTGCAAGTGTCTAATTGGACTTCAATCCTGTGTAGGGGTTGAGTCCGCTGACTTCTTGCTCGCGCTTTATGTGCGGTACTGCGGTCCTGTGACGCAACAGGATCGCTTCCTTCACGCAGGGTGAAGTTAACCCATGTGTGTATACTTAGTACCGCCATATAGTCCGTCTTACTAGCAGCAGGGTCTTTTACCTGCACGGTGGACCTCGGACTGCGAACGCACCTAATACCATAACATCTGATTCTTGGTGCGTTCCGCCAGTTCCCTAACAGAATACTAGCGCCAAGGTCTGGCTAGTAATGACGGACGATCAGTGTTCACAGCGGTACATCCAACAGCTGGAGGGTAGGTTGGTGGTTCTAGAGCGTGCAACCTCAGCTGTGGACGTTACTGCTGTCGCTGTTCAGGCTGCAAGTGCAGTTGCAGCCAGTTTGTCCGCTGCCACCCCTGCTCCGACCTTATCCCATCTCCCGCTTCCAGACAAGTTTGCTGGTGACAGTAAGCTATGTCGGGGATTCGTGAGCCAGTGCTCCATACATCTCGAGCTGCTGGCTGCACGTTTTCCTACGGAACGGGCGAGGGTGGGATTCATCTTGTCTCTTTTGTCGGGCAGGGCGTTGGAGTGGGCAACGCCGCTTTGGGAACGTGGTTATCGTGTGGTACAGAGTGCTCCTATCTTCCTGGACGCTCTGAGGCAGGTCTTTTTGGGACCCAGTGTCACCCACGATACCGCGCTCCAATTGTTGGCAATTACTCAGGCTTCGTCCATGGTCAGCCAGTTCGCCATCCTATTCCGGACTCTAGCTTCTGAGCTGGAATGGCCAGATAAAGTCCTTATTCCGGTGTTCTGGAAAGGACTGGCAGATCATGTATAGGACGCCTTGGCCACCAGGGAGATTCCCGCCACACTGGAGGAGCTTATTACTATAGCTACCCGCATCGATCTCCGTTTTAACGAGCGGAGGTTGGAGCGGGCCCAGTGTAGGCAGAGGTTTCGGCTGGCTCCCACCTTTGCCAAACCTCTAGAATCTCCTGTTATGGCGTCTGACTCCCATGAGGCCATGGAGGTTTCTCGAGCGGGACCTAGGTCTCAGACCGCTCGAGTACCTGTGGTGTGTAAAAATTGCCAGCAACCGGGACATTACGCTAATAAATGTCCACGGCGGTCGGGAGAACGATCGCGTCTAGTGACCATTGGAGGAGGTTCACTGGACACAGCGGCATTTTCCTCCAAATTGTCCTTTAAAGGGACAATCCTGTTAGGCACATCCTGTTGTGAATTCTGTGGCAGAGCTCCCTCCTGTGGTCACAAGTGGTACTTCGGCTGATTCTCTCTGTGAGCTTCCGTTGGTGGAGGAGAGTGGTACTGCGGCTTCTGAGTTTCCTTCCTCAGGTGATGTGGTGAAGTCGTTAGGTGCTGCTCTATTTAACTCCACCTAGTGCTTTGATCCTGGCCTCCAGTCAATGTTCTAGTATTGGACCTGTTTCCTCCTGGATCGTTCCTGTGTTCTGCTGCTCTGCATAGCTAAGTTCCGCTTTTGCTATTTGTTTGCTGTTTTTTTCTGTCCAGCTTGCTTATTTGTTTTTTCTGCTTGCTGGAAGCTCTGGGACGCAGAGGGTGTACCTCCGTGCCGTTAGTTCGGTACGGAGGGTCTTTTTGCCGCTTTGCGTGGTTGTTTGTAGGGTTTTGTGTTGACCGCAAAGTTACCTTTCCTATCCTCGCTCTGTTCAGTAAGTCGGGCCTCACTTTGCTAAATCTATTTCATCTCTACGTTTGTCTTTTCATCTTAACTCACAGTCATTATATGTGGGGGCTGCCCTTTTCCTTTGGGGTATTTCTCTGAGGCAAGGTAGGCTTATTTTCTATCTTCAGGCTAGCTAGTTTCTCAGGCTGTGCCGAGTTGCATAGGGAGCGTTAGGCGCAATCCACGGCTGCCTCTAGTGTGGTTGGAGAGGATTAGGAATTGCGGTCAGCAGAGTTCCCACGTCTCAGAGCTTGTTCTATGTTTTTGGGTTATTGTCAGGTCACTGTATGTGCTCTGACTTCTATGTCCATTGTGGTACTGAATTACCAGATCATAACAGTACTGGAGGCCCAAAGTACTAATGATTCTCAATAGAGGGAAAAAAGAAGTTCTGAGACCATTTTTTTTTCTCTGCACTGTGTTTTGCCTTTTTTTCCCCCTAGACATTTGGGTGGTTCAGGACACAGGTGTAGCGATGGACATTAAAGGTCTGTCTTCATGTGTGGATCAGCTCACGGCAAGAGTACAAAATATTCAAGACTTTGTGGTTCAGAATTCTATGATAGAACCAAGAAATCCTATTCCTGATTTGTTTTTTGGAGATAGAACTAAATTTCTGAGTTTCAAAAATAATTGTAAACTATTTCTGGCTTTGAAACCTCGCTCCTCTGGTGACCCAGTTCAACAAGTTAGGATCATTATTTCTTTTTTACGTGGCGACCCTCAGGACTGGGCATTTTCTCTTGCGTCAGGAGATCCTGCATTAAGTAATATCGATGCGTTTTTCCTGGCGCTCGGATTGCTGTACGATGAACCTAATTCAGTGGATCAGGCAGAGAAAAATTTGCTGGCTCTGTGTCAGGGTCAGGATGAGATAGAGGTATATTGTCAGAAATTTAGAAAGTGGTCCGTACTCACTCAATGGAATGAAGGTGCGCTCCCAGCTATTTTCAGAAAAGGTCTCTCTGAAGCCCTTAAAGATGTCATGGTGGGATTTCCTATGCCTGCTGGTCTGAATAAGTCTATGTCTTTGGCCATTCAGATCGGTCGACGCTTGCGTGAGCGTAAATCTGTGCACCATTTGGCGGTATTATCTGACCATAAACCTGAGCCTATGCAGTGCGATAGGACTTTGACCAGAGTTGAACGGCAAGAACACAGACGTCTGAATGGGCTGTGTTTCTACTGTGGTGATTCCACTCATGCTATCTCTGATTGTCCTAAGCGCACTAAGCGGTTTGCTAGGTCTGCCACCATTGGTACGGTACAGTCAAAATTTCTTTTGTCCGTTACCTTGATCTGCTCTTTGTCATCTTATTCTGTCATTGCATTTGTGGATTCAGGCGCTGCCCTGAATTTGATGGACTTGGAGTATGCTAGGCGTTGTGGGTTTTTCTTGGAGCCCTTGCAGTGTCCTATTCCATTGAGAGGAATTGATGCTACGCCTTTGGCCAAGAATAAGCCTCAGTATTGGACCCAGCTGACCATGTGCATGGCTCCTGCACATCAGGAGGTTATTCGCTTTCTGGTGTTGCATAATCTGCATGATGTGGTCGTGTTGGGGTTGCCATGGCTACAGGTCCATAATCCAGTATTAGATTGGAAATCCATGTCTATGTCCAGCTGGGGTTGTCAGGGGGTACATGGTGATGTCCCATTTCTGTCGATTTCGTCATCCACCCCTTCTGAGGTTCCAGAGTTCTTGTCTGATTACCGGGATGTATTTGATGAGCCCAAGTCCGATACCCTACCTCCGCATAGAGATTGTGATTGTGCTATCGATTTGATTCCTGGTAGTAAATTCCCAAAGGGTCGACTGTTTAATTTATCTGTGCCTGAGCACGCCGCTATGCGGAGTTACGTGAAGGAGTTCTTGGAGAAGGGGCATATTCGCCCGTCATCGTCGCCATTAGGAGCAGGGTTCTTTTTTTTGGCCAAGAAGGATGGTTCGCTGAGACCTTGTATAGATTACCGCCTTCTAAATAAGATCACGGTTAAATTTCAGTACCCCTTGCCGTTGTTATCTGATTTGTTTGCTCGGATTAAGGGGGCAAGTTGGTTCACCAAGATAGATCTTCGTGGTGCGTATAATCTTGGGCGTATTAAGCTAGGCGATGAATGGAAAACTGCATTTAATACGCCCGTGGGCCATTTTGAGTATCTAGTAATGCCATTCGGACTTGCCAATGCTCCATCAGTGTTTCAGTCCTTTATGCATGACATTTTCCGAGAGTACCTGGATAAATTCCTGATTGTGTACTTGGATGACATTTTGATCTTCTCGGATGATTGGGAGTCTCATGTGAAGCAGGTCAGAACGGTGTTTCAGGTCCTGTGTGTTAATTCTTTGTTTGTGAAGGGATCAAAGTGTCTCTTTGGTGTTCAGAAGGTTTCATTTTTGGGGTCCATCTTTTCCCCTTCTACTATCGAGATGGACCCTGTTAAGGTCCAAGCCATCCATGATTGGACTCAGCCGACATCTCTGAAAAGTCTGCAAAAGTTCCTGGGCTTTGCTAATTTTTATCGTCGCTTCATCTGCAATTTTTCTAGTATTGCTAAACCATTGACCGATTTGACCAAGAAGGGTGCTGATGTGGTCAATTGGTCTTCTGCTGCTGTGGAAGCTTTTCAAGAGTTGAAGCGTCGTTTTTCTTCTGCCCCTGTGTTGTGTCAACCAGATGTTTCGCTTCCATTCCAGGTCGAGGTTGATGCTTCTGAGATTGGAGCAGGGGCTGTTTTGTCGCAGAGAAGTTCTGATTGCTCGGTGATGAAACCATGCGCCTTCTTTTCCAGGAAGTTTTCGCCTGCTGAGCGAAATTATGATGTTGGTAATCGAGAGTTGCTGGCCATGAAGTGGGCATTCGAGGAGTGGCGTCATTGGCTTGAAGGAGCTAAGCATTGCGTGGTGGTCTTGACTGATCATAAGAACTTGACTTATCTCGAGTCTGCCAAGCGGTTGAATCCTAGACAGGCTCGTTGGTCGCTGTTTTTTGCCCGTTTTGACTTTGTGATTTCGTACCTTCTGGGCTCTAAAAATGTGAAGGCGGATGCTCTGTCTAGGAGTTTTGTGCCCGACTCTCCGGGTTTATCTGAGCCGGCGGGTATTCTCAAAGAGGTAGTAATTGCGTCTGCCATCTCCCCTGATTTGCGGCGGGTGCTGCAAAAATTTCAGGCTAATAAACCTGATCGTTGCCCAGCGGAGAAACTGTTTGTCCCTGATAGGTGGACGAATAAAGTTATCTCTGAGGTTCATTGTTCGGTGTTGGCTGGTCATCCTGGAATCTTTGGTACCAGAGAGTTAGTGGCTAGATCCTTTTGGTGGCCATCTCTGTCGCGGGATGTGCTTTCTTTTGTGCAGTCCTGTGGGATTTGTGCTCGGGCTAAGCCCTGCTGTTCTCGTGCCAGTGGGTTGCTTTTTCCCTTGCCGGTCCCGAAGAGGCCTTGGACACATATCTCTATGGATTTTATTTCAGATCTTCCCGTCTCTCAAAAAATGTTAGTCATTTGGGTGGTTTGTGATCGCTTCTCTAAGATGGTCCATTTGGTACCCTTGTCTAAATTACCTTCCTCCTCTGATTTGGTGCCATTGTTCTTCCAGCATGTGGTTCGTTTACATGGCATTCCAGAGAATATCGTTTCTGACAGAGGTTCCCAGTTTGTTTCGAGGTTTTGGCGAGCCTTTTGTGCTAGGATGGGCATTGACTTGTCTTTTTCCTCGCCTTTCCATCCTCAGACTAATGGCCAGACCGAACAAACCAATTAGACCTTGGAAACATATCTGAGATGCTTTGTTTCTGCTGATCAGGATGACTGGGTGTCCTTTTTGCCTTTGGCTGAGTTCGCCCTTAATAATCGGGCCAGCTCGGCTACCTTGGTTTCGCCGTTTTTCTGCAACTCTGGGTTCCATCCTCGTTTCTCTTCAGGGCAGGTTGAGTCTTCGGACTGTCCTGGTGTGGATACTGTGGTGGACAGGTTGCAGCAGATTTGGACTCATGTAGTGGACAATTTGACCTTGTCCCAGGAGAAGGCTCAACGTTTCGCTAATCGCAGACGCTGTGTGGGTCCCCGACTTCGTGTTGGGGATTTGGTTTGGTTATCTTCTCGTCATATTCCTATGAAGGTTTCCTCTCCTAAGTTTAAACCTCGTTTCATTGGTCCGTATAGGATTTCTGAGGTTCTTAATCCTGTGTCTTTTCGTCTGACCCTTCCAGATTCTTTTTCCATTCATAACGTATTCCATAGGTCATTGTTGCGGAGATACGTGGCACCTATGGTTCCATCTGTTGATCCTCCTGCCCCGGTTTTGGTGGAGGGGGAGTTGGAGTATGTTGTGGAGAAGATTTTGGATTCTCGTGTTTCAAGACGGAAACTCCAGTATCTGGTTAAGTGGAAGGGTTATGCTCAGGAAGATAATTCCTGGGTCTTTGCCTCTGATGTCCATGCTCCCGATCTTGTTCGTGCCTTTCATATGGCTCATCCTGGTCGTCCTGGGGGCTCTCGTGAGGGTTCGGTGACCCCTCCTCAAGGGGGGGGTACTGTTGTGAATTCTGTGGCAGAGCTCCCTCCTGTGGTCACAAGTGGTACTTCGGCTGATTCTCTCTGTGAGCTTCCGTTGGTGGAGGAGAGTGGTACTGCGGCTTCTGAGTTTCCTTCCTCAGGTGATGTGGTGAAGTCGTTAGGTGCTGCTCTATTTAACTCCACCTAGTGCTTTGATCCTGGCCTCCAGTCAATGTTCTAGTATTGGACCGGTTTCCTCCTGGATCGTTCCTGTGGCCTGCTGCTCTGCATAGCGAAGTTCCGCTTTTGCTATTTGTTTGCTGTTTTTTTCTGTCCAGCTTGCTTATTTGTTTTTTTCTGCTTGCTGGAAGCTCTGGGACGCAGAGGGTGTACCTCCGTGCCGTTAGTTCGGTACGGAGGGTCTTTTTGCCCCTTTGCGTGGTTGTTTGTAGGGTTTTGTGTTGACCGCAAAGTTACCTTTCCTATCCTCGCTCTGTTCAGTAAGTCGGGCCTCACTTTGCTAAATCTATTTCATCTCTACGTTTGTCTTTTCATCTTAACTCACAGTCATTATATGTGGGGGCTGCCTTTTCCTTTGGGGTATTTCTCTGAGGCAAGGTAGGCTTATTTTTTATCTTCAGGCTAGCTAGTTTCTCAATATACATACACCCAGGCTCATATTGTAGAGTGTCCAGAAACCATGTCCTGAGCACTACCAAATCCTGCTCCAAACGGCAATATCTCATACAGGAGAACAAAGGAGCTTACAGATAACAAGTTTAAAAAGTACAAAATTTTATTAAGACACTGAAAAACACACACTGACAAGTACATACATGAAATAAAATAAGGACACTAAAGACCATCCCTATACCCCATCCTATCCAAGGAGTAATACAATGTGCTGGTAAAGCAGAGGAACAACCGTGTGCCTATATGGACAATGGGTCAATGTAAGCCATAGACCTCACAAAAGTGCATATGAGGTCAAGGATAGCAGCCAAAGTAACGCTGAATAGTACTATCCTAAAAGCGATCCAAAGTCCAGGGCATACTACAAAGAGATCTACCAGACTGCCAGTAATGTAAATGCCACTAGCGTAAAGAGCGCAGTACAGATAATCTCCGATGGTTCCTCTTACCCAGGTAGAGAGATGGATAACGTTAGGCGAGACCCCCGACGTACGTTTCGCTCCAGCGATCTGTTAGCTTTCTCAAGGGGAAGTGTCCGTACTCCACCAAAACAAGCCTTATATCCACTGTTTCCGGTCACATGAGGAACACGTGACCCGGAAGTCAGCGGGGACTGCCAATACACGGCGCATGCGTCAATGGCCCCCGGCGCCGCAACCACGGTTACTCCATGCTCCCATTCAGTCGGCTTTGGAGGCTGGCCGGGCGGGGTGGTTGTGTGTGTAAAGTCGCTCTTTAAATAACCCTCCCTATTGAATGTCTGTTCGCGGAAGGTGTATGTTTGCTATCTAGCGCCCGACTTATCCAACAGCACGAAACACACATTACAGCTACCAGTTGCTGTGTCCGCCAGTACGGCGCTGTGCGCTTGCTCTGCGCTTTCCTGACCCAAGCCTGGGTGGTTAGTGGCGTCCGTCAGTGCGGCACCGCACGCACTCTTGTGCCTTAATATTATTATTTATGTTCCTCTGACACACCCAGTTGCGGTGTTGTGCCAGCAAGTGTCTAATCGGACTTCAATCCTGTGTAGGGGTTGAGTCCGCTGACTTCTTGCTCGCGCTTTATGTGCAGTACTGCGGTCCTGTGACGCAACAGGATCGCTTCCTTCACGCAGGGTGAAGTTAACCCATGTGTGTATACTTAGTACCGCCATATAGTCCGTCTTACTAGCAGCAGGGTCTTTTACCTGCTCGGCGGACCTCGGACTGCGAACGCACCTAATACCATAACATCTGATTCTTGGTGCGTTCCGCCAGTCCCTAACAGTGTGTGTATATATATATATATATATATATATATATATATATATATATATATATATATATATATATGTGTGTGTGTATATATATATATATATATATATATACAGTACAGACCAAAAGTTTAGACACACCTTCTCATTTAAAGATTTTTCTGTATTTTCATGACTATGAAAATTGTACATTCACACTGAAGGCATCAATACTATAAATTAACACATGTGGAATTATATACTTAACAAAAAAGTGTGAAACAACTGAAAATGTGTCTTATATTCTAGGTTCTTCAAAGTAGCCACGTTTTGCTTTGATGACTACTTTTCACACAGTTGGCATTCTCTTGATGAGCTTCAAGAGGTAGTCACCGGGAATGGTTTTCACTTCACAGGTGTGCCCTGTCAGGTTTAATAAGTGGGATTTCTTGCCTTATAAATGGGGCTGGGAGAATCATATTGTAGGGTCAGTTTTACCATATTGTGAACATAGTAAATAAAACTTTCCCTCAAACATTGTGACATTGCCCTCTTTTTGCAATTTCAAATCACTTGGATTTTTTCCCCACTTTCCAGTGCATCGCATGATAAAATGAATGGTGTCATCAAAAATATATGTTGTCCCACAAAAAAACAAGCCCTCATACTGCTATTTGGCTGAAAAAGATAAAACCAAAAATAAAGGTCTTAGAAGGGGAGGAAAAAACTAAAATGTAAATGAGAGGTTAAAAATATAAATCTGAAAATCGTGGCGTGCATTTGTCTTCCGCCTCTCCCCTCCCTGAGTCCATATTGTACTGATCACCTTTCGCTACTATTACTGCTGCAAGTCTTTTGGGTCACGGACCAGAATTGCAGATCTCTGCAGAACAGGAAAAATGTGGAACAGTTCACGGGAAATAAATACTATTGCAAGGCATTGTATATAGTTTTATTTGTATTATAGTAGTGACAGAGTTACACATTCAATTTTTAGCAAAACTGGAATTTGAAGTAGGGAAAGGTGGACAAACTTGGAAATTGCCCATAATCTCCATCCCTAAAATGGCATCCAGTGTCTACAAGCCAGAGACTTCACTGATTTTACCATCCTTTTCTTACTCTTAGTTCTGCCCTCATTATAATAGTAGTCAACTCTCTGTGCTCGTAGAAAGAGGGCAGCAGCCTGTACCAGTAACGAGATGGCGGTATGTGGCACTACTCAGCCAACAGCTTTATTATCGCCCATCTAGTCGTGCATCGGATCTTCTTGGGCCTTCAGAACTACAACAATTCATCATGGAGTAGATTCCATGAGGTCCTGAAATCGTTATGCAGGAATATTAGCCCATGTGGACCTTTACTCCACCTCCACCAGCCTGAAGAACTGATGATACTTGATAGGAAGGATTCATCGATTTAGGTTTTTTTGCACCAAATTCTGATGACCCTCCCATCAGCACAATGCAAAAGAATTGTGAATCTGAAACCTCCGTCACTCCAGCTCTATTCTTCACCCAGTGCCTCCTACTCCTGCATGAATACCTGAAGTCACACAGAATTGAGGCAGATAGATAACTACAAAAAACTTGTGCTAGATAATCTTCCAAACACAAGAATCGCAACAGGTCCTGCAGAGACAGGCAGACCTTATTCACAGTGCAGAGTGCTGTACAACCAGAATAAAGAAAAATTGGGAAGTGCAGCACTCTGCACATCGTATAATGTCTGCCCGTCACTACAGTGATGTGTTGCGGTTCTTATGTTTGGATGATTATGCAGTTATGTCTTATTCCACTTGTGCCCCCAACATATACACTCCCCTGAGGATGCCTCGGCAGTGAGGCATAAATGCGTCGGGAAAATTTTATTTTTTGAGGACACAAGGTGCAGCATTACACTTGGATACTGCCCTTGTGAGAGTGGGATCCATTACATGGTCAATCGGGCATCATGTGGTCCCTCAACTGGCTCCATGAATTACAACAATCTGTCTTCCGGATTGGTTGAGATTGCCACAATTTACTCTTGACATGGGTATTAGCATTGCATTTCATAGCATCTACTGTATGTTATGCTTTGGACACCTATGTATGTCCTTTGTCCTGTAAACAGGTGTTCTGCATAGGGACTTGGTCATTATTGTAGGTATATTCTTGCTTTTCAAAGTTACTGATAAAAGTTATATATTAACCACAGAACTTCTTAATGCTATTTACCATTTACTGTATGAGAAAAAAAAAATCACAGAATGCATTATTTTATTCTGTATTTCTAATGAGGCTCGTCCATTTAAGTCTATGCATGCACACAAAAAAATTGCATCCCATAAGAGTTATCCACATTGCATTCGGATTTTCTAGACACATTGCTCTTCTTTATATAGAAAACTGTATTTGGTGTACATTTTTTAAATGATGATGTAGAAAGATGCACAGAAGTAAAAATTGACATTTGGATGAAAATACGGTTAAAATTATTTGTTTTTTTTTCTAGATGAAAATCAGACGACTTTTCACATGCACGTATGAACCTGACCTTAGTAGGAGCATCTGCTGTGTGTAGTCTCAGTTTTCAGGCTCATGCAGGAAATCTTTGATTTCGATCTAATCTCGGACCACAATGCAGAGACTGGCTGCGGCCATCCTGACCCGAGCATGGCAGCTTCACATGTTTCTATGAGGCTCTCATGGTCGAGTCGGAAGAGCTGCAGCTCGGAAGAAGCCCTTAGGCTGGGTTCACATTGCGTTCAGTGTCTCCGTTAAATGGACTACGTTACACCGCGGCATAACGCGGTGTAACGTAGTCCGTTAATGGCGCCATTGAATGCAATGTCGGACGCATCACTAGCGCACACCCACAATGGGCGTGCGCTAGCGATGCGTCCGACATTGAGTGACGGACCCGAGACGCAGGCTGCAGCGTTTCCGGGTCCGTCACCGCTAGCGCAGATGGGGCTAGCAGATGCTCCATCTGCGCTAGCGCTGTGCAAAGTCAGCACTTGTGTCAGCACAGTCCGTTTAACGTATGCGTTGAACGGACTGCACTAACGCAATGTGAACCTAGCCTTAGACTCTACTCTCAGGTCTGTAACGTATCATGTAATTAGCCCACCATCTTTAATATATTGGAGGACTTATTGTATCTGACCTCTCAATTCGAGTATTCGAGCTATGACAGCCTAAGGCCTCATTCACAAGTCAGTATTTGGTCAGTATTTTTCATCAGTGTTTGGTTACCAAAACCAGGAGTGGATGTTAAAGGGAACCTGTCAGGTCTCCCGTGCCCTCCCATCCATCAGCATTCAGCCATCTGTGGTTACACTCCCTCCCTAACCAGCCCTGTATAACAGAATTCGGGGAAATAAATGCTTTAAAAAAGCATTAATAATCTCCGCTTTCCCTTTGACTAGTCCAAGGGGAGTTAGTTGCCCAGACTAGTCAGCCCTCTTTTAATGCTATCATGCCACTGTGGGCACAATTACACAATGTGCATGAGCCAGCCACATCGCCACTCATGCAAACCTGGGTAGGCGCGTGGCTCATTCCGGCAGCGTCACTGTGTCCCTGTAGCCGGGTGTAAGCTTCCTGGCGTCAGAGGCTCGCACTGCGCATGACCGGGAGTTCAGAAGATGGCTTCCGGTCATGCGCAGTGTATCTCTGAAGCTAAGAAGGGAACACCTGGCTTCAGAGACGCATTGATGCTACCTGAGTGAGCAGTGCGCATGCGCTGGAATTGCATGATTGGTGGTGACACCGCTACTGCAAATTATGTTATCACACCCACAGTTATGCGATAACACGGAAAGAGGGCTGACTAGTCTGGGAAAACTAATGTCCCATTGACTAGCCAAAGCCCTCATTAGCATAGGAAAATCAGAGATTATTAATGCTTTTTTAAAGCATTTATTTACCTGAATTATTTATACAGGGCTGGTTAGGAAACGGGTGTAATCACACATGGCTGAATGCTGCTGGGTTGGAGGCCATGGGGGACCTCACAGATTCCCCCTTTAAAGAGAAAAACTGCAATTGAAAGATTGACAAATTCTGTCTTTTGGCGACGCTCCTGGTTTTGAGTTACAAATATTGCTGAAACACTGATGAAAAATACTGATGGGTGAATAAAGCCTAATGCACAGGAACCTTAACCCATTCCCAAGTTTTTATTTTTTTAGCCACTACAATGCCACAAAAAATGAAATAAGAAGTGATCAACAAATCGTATTTACCTAAAAAAGGATGCAATTAAAATGTCAGCTCACCCAGAAAAAAAAAATCAAGCCTAATCGACCAAAAAAAGAAAACATTACGGACCTGGGAAAATGGGAATACACAAAAAAATTAGTATACAAATATCTTAATTTTTCTTCATGACTAGAATAATAAAAAAAAATAGTAATCATGCAATCTTGAAGGAGAATCATGTTACCAGGTTATTTTTATCACACAATTAACACAATGCCACACTTAGATTTTTTTGTCATTTTCCATAACGTTATACAGTAAAAGGAATGGTGTCATTCAAAGTATAACGACTCTTCAAAAATTGTGAGGAAAAAAATAAAATGGCAAAAACTGGAGTAACAGAGACTTCAGGTCTGCCATAGTCCTTCAGCCTCATTTGCATATTAATTCAAACATGGCTTTTTCAGTAACGGTGGAACGGACCGGCCATGTAAAAGGTATTGCTGGACTTGTCTTTGAAAGAGCTACAGTGGGGGAAAAAAATATTTATTCAGCCACCAATTGTGCAAGTTCTCCCACTTAAAAAGATGAGAGAGGTCTGTAATTGACATCATAGGTAGACCACAACTATGAGAGTCAAAATCAGAAAACATATCCATAAAATCACCTTGTCTGATTTGGAAAGCTTTATCTTGCAAATTATGGTGAAAAATAAGTATTTGGTCATTAACAAAAGTTGATCTCAATATTTTGTTATATATCTTTTCTTGGCAATGACAGATGTCAAACCTGTTCTGTAAGTCTTCACAAGGTTGGCACACACTGTTGTTGGTATGTTGGCCCATTCCTCCATGCAGATCTCCTCTAGAGCAGTGATGTTTTGGGCCTGTCGGTGTGCAACACAGACTTTCAACTCTCTCCAAAAATTATCTATAAAGTTGAGAACTAGAGGCTGGCTAGGCCATTCCAGGACCTTCATATGCTTCTTACGAAGCCACTCCTTCATTGCCCTGGCGGTGTGATTGGGATCATTATCATGCTGAAAGACCCATCCACGTTTCATCTTCAATGCCCTTGCTGATGGAAGGAGGTTTGCACTCAAAATCTCACAATACATGGCCCCATTAATTCTTTCATGTACACGGATCAGTCAACTTAGCATTCTGTCTCCTCCAAACACGACGAGTTTTGTTTCTACCAAACAGTTCTACTTTGGTTTCATTAGACCATATGACTTTCTCCCAATACTCATCTGTAGAATCCAAGTGCTCTCTAGCAAACTTCAGCGGGGCCCAGTCATGTAATGGCTTAAGCAGGGGGACACATCTGGCACTGCAGGATCTGAGTCCCTGGCGACGTAGTGTGTTACTGATGGTAGCTTTTGTTACGGTTTTCCCAGCTCTATGCAGGTCATTCACTAGGTCCCCCCGTGTGGTTCTGGGATTTTTGCTCATCGTTCATGTGATAATTTTGACCCCACGGGGTGAGATCTTGCGTGGAGCCCCAGATGGAGGGAGATTATTAGTGGTCTTGTATGTCTTCCATTTTCTTATTATTGCTCCCACAGTTGAATTCATCACACCAGGCTGTTTGCCTATTGCAGATTCAGTCCTCCCAGCCTGGTGCAGTTATACAATTTTGTTTCTTGCGTCCTTTGGCAGTCCTTCGATTTTCACCATAGTGGAGTTTGGAGTGTGACTGTTTGAGGTTGTGGACAGGTGGCTTTTATACTGATACCAAGTTCAAACAGGTGCCATTACTACAGGTAATGAGTGGAGGACAGAGGAGTCTCTTAAAAAAGAAGTTACGGGTCTGTGAGAGCCAGAAATCTTGCATGTTTTTAGGTGACCAAACACTTATTTTCCGCCATAATTTGCAAAACAAATCTTGCAAAATCAGACAAGGTAATTTTCTAGATTTGTTTAATCTTTTTAAGTGGGAGAACTCGCACAATTGGTTGATGACTAAATACTTTTTTTCCCCACTGTACATATAAAAAGTTTGGGGAGGGGGGGCATCAAATCCTGCAAACAGATCCCCGTTAAAACACAAGGCTGCTCCTAAACTGTGAAAATGTGACACCAACGTTTGCCACAACTGAAATAGCGATGGAGCACAAGATGGAATTCAATGTTTTACCTCTCTGGTTTCTTGTTGGTCCCCACATTTTCCTTTAAATGCTGTAAAGTGAATATACTGTGCCAGGAACATGGCTGTAAACAATAAGGAAGATAAAAGCGATGTCACATACATACTTCCAAGCTATTTGGAAATTACCTATAGGAGACAAATGTATCCAAATTAAATGTATACTTTGGAAGGTATGAAGAATTGCTTTAGATGTCTCACTTTCTGAAGATAACAGAAAAGAAAGACTGTCAAAGCACAAAGAAGCCATCAGACTTGCTTCAATTATACGTGTGGAGCCTATAAAGCACCTTCAGTTCCCAGACAAAACCTGAGAAATTAGGCATGAAATAATATATGACACATGAGGAGACAAGAACAAGACACATGTCCCAGATAGGCGTTAATGTCAGAGTACAAGCACCTTTATGCTAACAGAATAAAACAGAAGCCGCTGTTGCCTCCTCCACAGCACAATCAATAAGAAACATTTGATTGTTGCTCTAAAAAAAGCATCAAGGGGAAATCAAACAGGGTGGAAGAATAGATAACGAGCTGGAAATTATATGCAGCCTATGTATCATCATTAGAGTCAAATCAGTTTCATCTTGGTGATCACATCTCTAGAATGTCTCGTCTTGGTACATGTTCACATCAGAAGACATTCATACAACACTCTCGTTTCTGACCACACTGACCAGAAATGGACAAAGGCTTCTTTCACACTTGCGTCGGCCCAACGTACCAACACATGTTGTGAAAATTGTGCACAACGTGGGCAGCGGATGCAGTTTTTCAACGCAGCCGCTGCCCAGTCTATGTCCCGGGGAGGCGACGTCCAAAAAAACGTTACATTGAACTTTTCTTGTGACGACGGTCCGCCAAAACACAACGGATCCAGTGCACGACGGACGCGACATGTGGTGTTATGATGCGGTGGTCTAGGAGCAACATGGAACGAGCTCTGAAGGAAGTGGTAACTGTACTGACCGCAGTCCCTAAGCTCAACACAACACTAGAAGCAGCCGTGGAATGCTCCTAACTCTCCCTATGCATCTCGTCACAGCCTAAGAGCTAACTACCCCTAAAGACAGAAGCAGGAAAACTATCTTGCCTCAGAGAAAATCCCCAAAGGATAGATTAGCCCCCCACAAATAATGACTGTGAGTGGAGAGGGAAAAGACATACACAGAATGAAACCAGGATGAGCACAGGAGGCCAGTCTAGCTTGATAGATAGGACAGGATGGAATACTGTGTGGTCAGTATAAAACACTACAAAAATCCACGCAGAGTTTACTAAAAATCTCCACACCTGACTAAAGGTGTGGAGGGTAAATCTGCTTCCCAGAGCTTCCAGCAAGACAGAATAAATTCATACTGATAAGCTGGACAAACATAGAAAGCACTGAACGGATAAGTCCACAATCTGTGAACAGAACAGAGCAAGTAAGAACTTAGCTTTGCTGAACTGGTCAGGAAAACAGGGAAATCCAAAGAGATGTGAATCCAACCAGAAACCATTTACAAGTGGCACTAGCTGAAGGAACAGCCAGACCTAAATAGCCGAGCAGAAGAGAAGATAAGTGGAGGCAGCTGATGACAGCTAACCCCAAGGAGCAGCCATGCCACTTCAAACCACAAGAGGGAGCCCAAGAGCAGAACTCACAAAAGTGCCACTTACAACCACTGGAGGGAGCCCAAGAGCGGAATTCACAACAGTACCCCCCCCTTGAGGAGGGGTCACCGAACCCTCACCAGAGCCCCCAGGCCGATCAGGATGAGCCAAATGAAAAGCACGAACCAAATCGGCGGTATGGACATCGGAGGCAACAACCCAAGAATTATCCTCCTGGCCATAACCCCTCCACTTGACAAGATACTGAAGCCTCTGCCTCGAAAAACGAGAATCCAAAATCTTCTCAAACTCATATTCCAACTCTCCCTCAACCAACACCGGGGCAGGAGGGTCAACCGAGGGAACAACGGGCACCACATATCTCCGCAACAAAGATCTATGGAAAACATTATGAATGGCAAAAGAGGCTGGAAGAGCCAAACGAAACGACACCGGATTAATAATTTCAGAAATTTTATAAGGACCAATAAACCGAGGCTTAAACTTAGGGGACGAAAGCTTCATAGGAACATGACGAGAAGACAACCAAACCAAATCCCCCACACGAAGCCGGGGACCAACACACCGACGGCGGTTAACAAAACGTTGAGCCCTCTCCTGAGACAACGTCAAATTGTCCACCACATGAGTCCAAATCTGCTGCAGCCTGTCCACCACAGAATCAACACCAGGACAATCAGAAGGCTCAACCTGCCCAGAAGAAAAGCGAGGATGAAAACCAAAATTACAAAAGAAAGGAGAAACCAAAGTAGCCGAACTAGCCCGATTATTAAGGGCAAACTCGGCCAAAGGCAAGAAAGACACCCAATCATCCTGATCAGCAGACACAAAGCATCTCAAATAGGTCTCCAAGGTCTGATTAGTTCGCTCAGTTTGGCCATTAGTCTGAGGATGAAACGCCGAAGAAAAAGACAAATCAATGCCCATCCTAGCACAAAAGGACCGCCAAAATCTAGAGACAAACTGAGAACCTCTGTCAGACACAATATTCTCTGGAATGCCATGCAAACGAACCACATGCTGAAAAAACAATGGAACCAGATCTGAGGAGGAAGGCAACTTAGGCAAAGGTACCAGATGGACCATTTTAGAGAACCGGTCACAAACAACCCAGATAACAGACATCTTCTGGGAAACAGGAAGATCCGAAACAAAATCCATGGAAACATGCGTCCAGGGCCTCTCAGGGACCGGCAAAGGCAAAAGCAACCCACTAGCGCGGGAACAGCAAGGCTTGGCTCGGGCGCAATTCCCACAGGATTGCACAAAAGCACGGACATCGCGCGACAGGGACGGCCACCAAAAGGACCTAGCAACCAAATCTCTGGTACCAAAAATCCCAGGATGACCAGCCAACACTGAACAATGAACCTCAGAAATTACCTTACTTGTCCATCTATCAGGAACAAACAGCTTCCCCACAGGACAGCGGTCAGGCCTATCAGCCTGAAATTCCTGAAGCACCCGCCGCAAATCAGGAGAGATGGCAGAAAGAATCACCCCTTCCTTAAGAATGCCAACCGGCTCAAGGACTCCAGGGGAATCAGGCGAAAAACTCCTAGAGAGGGCATCAGCCTTAACATTCTTAGATCCCGGAAGATACGAGACCACAAAATCAAAACGGGAGAAAAACAGGGACCATCGAGCCTGTCTAGGATTAAGCCGCTTGGCCGACTCGAGGTAAATCAGATTCTTATGATCGGTCAGGACCACAACGCGGTGCTTAGCTCCCTCAAGCCAATGTCGCCATTCCTCAAACGCCCACTTCATAGCCAACAACTCCCGATTGCCGACATCATGATTGCGTTCCGCAGGCGAAAACTTTCTGGAAAAAAAAGCACACGCTTTCATCAAAGAACCATCAGACTCCCTCTGAGACAAAACGGCCCCTGCCCCAATCTCAGAAGCGTCGACCTCAACCTGAAAAGGAAGAGAAACATCCGGCTGACGCAACACAGGGGCAGAAGTAAATCGGCGTTTAAGCTCCTGAAAGGCCTCAACAGCCGCAGAGGACCAATTCGTCACATCCGCGCCTTTCTTCGTCAAATCAGTAAGGAGCTTAACCACACTGGAAAAGTTGGCAATGAAATGGCGATAGAAATTAGCAAAGCCCAAAAATTTTTGAAGACCCTTCACAGATGTGGGTTGAATCCAGTCATGAATAGCTTGGACCTTAACAGGATCCATTTCTATAGACGAGGGAGAAAAAATAAAACCCAAAAAAGAGACCTTCTGAACTCCGAATAGGCACTTAGACCCCTTCGCAAACAAAGCATTATCACGAAGTATCTGGAACACCATCCTGACCTGCTTCACATGAGACTCCCAATCATCGGAAAAAATCAAAATATCATCCAAATATACGACCATGAATTTATCAAGATAATTGCGGAAAATATCATGCATGAAAGACTGGAACACAGATGGAGCATTAGAGAGCCCAAATGGCATCACAAGGTATTCAAAATGGCCTCCGGGCGTATTAAATGCAGTTTTCCATTCGTCACCCTGTTTAATACGAACAAGATTATATGCCCCTCGGAGGTCAATCTTAGTAAACCAACTAGCCCCCTTAATCTGAGCAAACAAATCAGTAAGCAAAGGCAAGGGGTATTGGAATTTGAGCGTGATCTTATTAAGAAGACGATAATCAATACAGGGTCTCAAGGAGCCATCCTTCTTAGCAACAAAAAAGAAACCCGCTGCCAATGGTGATGAAGAGGGCCGAATATGCCCCTTCTCCAAAGACTCCTTAACATAACTCCGCATGGCGGCATGCTCTGGTACAGACAGATTGAAAAGTCGGCCCTTAGGGAACTTGCAACCAGGAATCAAGTTAATAGCACAATCACAGTCCCGGTGCGGTGGAAGGGAACTGGACTTGGGCTCATCAAATACATCCTGGAAATCCGACAAAAACTCAGGGACCTCAGAAGAGGGGGAAGAGGAAATTGACATCAAAGGAACATCACTATGTACCCCTTGACAACCCCAACTAGTCACAGACATAGTTTTCCAATCCAGCACCGGATTATGTTCCTGTAACCATGGAAAACCCAGTACAACAACATCATGCAGGTTATGCAACACCAGAAAACGGCAATCTTCCTGATGTGCTGGAGCCATGTACATAGTCATCTGCGTCCAGTACTGAGGTTTATCCTTGGCCAAGGGTGTAGCATCAATACCCCTCAAAGGAATAGGGCTCTGCAAAGGCTGCAAGGAAAAACCACAGCGCCTGGCGTATTCTAAGTCCATTAAGTTCAGGGCAGCGCCTGAATCCACAAATGCCATGACAGAAAAGGACGACAATGAGCAAATCAGGGTCACAGATAAGAGAAATTTAGGCTGTATAGTAATAATGGTAACAGACCTAGCGACTCTCTTAGTACGCTTAGGGCAATCAGAGATAACATGAGCCGAATCACCACAGTAAAAACACAGCCCATTCTGACGTCTGAATTCCTGCCGTTCTGTTCCAGTCAAAATCCTATCACATTGCATAGGTTCAGGACTTTGCTCAGAGGACACTGCCATATGGTGCACAGCTTTGCGCTCGTGCAGACGCCGATCAATCTGAATGGCTAGAGACATAGATTCCCTCAAACCGGCAGGCGTAGGAAAGCCCACCATAACATCTTTAAGGGCTTCAGAAAGACCTTTTCTGAAAATAGCAGCCAGAGCCTCCTCATTCCATTTAGTGAGCACAGTCCATTTTCTAAATTTCTGGCAGTATAATTCTGCCGCTTCCTGACCTTGACACAAGGCCAACAGGGTTTTTTCTGCATGATCCACAGAATTAGGTTCGTCATACAATAGTCCGAGCGCTTGAAAAAATGCATCTACATTCAATAATGCCGGATCCCCTGTTTCAAGAGAAAAAGCCCAGTCTTGAGGGTCACCACACAGCAAGGATATGATGATTTTTATTTGCTGAATGGGATCACCAGAAGAACGGGGTTTCAAAGCAAAAAACAATTTGCAGTTATTTTTAAAGTTCAAAAACTTGGATCTGTCCCCAAAAAACAAATCAGGAGTAGGATTTCTAGGCTCTAAAGCCGGAGTCTGAACAACATAATCTTGGATATTCTGTACTCTTGCAGCAAGTTGATCCACACGAGAAAACAAACCCTGAACATCCATGCCAGAGCATATATCCTGAACCACCCAGATATCAAGAGGAAAAAAAAAGAGACAAATCAAAGCACAGAAAAAAAAATGGTTCTGAACTTTCTTTTCCTTCTTTTGAGCTGCATTTAATTCATTTTTGGCCACTTGTACTGTTATGATGCGGTGGTCTAGGAGCAACATGGAACGAGCTCTGAAGGAAGTGGTAACTGTACTGACCGCAGTCCCTAAGCTCAACACAACACTAGAAGCAGCCGTGGAATACTCCTAACTCTCCCTAGGCATCTCGTCACAGCCTAAGAGCCAACTACCCCTAAAGACAGAAGCAGGAAAACTATCTTGCCTCAGAGAAAATCCCCAACGGATAGATTAGCCCCCACACAAATAATGACTGTGAGTGGAGAGGGAAAATACATACACAGAATGAAACCAGGATGAGCACAGGAGGCCAGTCTAGCTTGATAGACAGGACAGGATGGAATACTGTGCGGTCAGTATAAAACACTACAAAAATCCACGCAGAGTTTACTAAAAATCTCCACACCTGACTAAAGGTGTGGAGGGTAAATCTGCTTCCCAGAGCTTCCAGCAAGACAGAATAAATTCATTCTGATAAGCTGGACAAACATAGAAAGCACTGAACGGATAAGTCCACAATCTGTGAACAGAACAGAGCAAGTAAGAACTTAGCTTTGCTGAACTGGTCAGGAAAACAGGGAAATCCAAAGAGATGTGAATCCAACCAGAAACCATTTACAAGTGGCACTAGCTGAAGGAACAGCCAGACCTAAATAGCCGAGCAGAAGAGAAGATAAGTGGAGGCAGCTGATGACAGCTAACTCCAAGGAGCAGCCATACAACTTGAAACCACAAGAGGGAGCCCAAGAGCAGAACTCACAAAAGTGCCACTTACAACCACCGGAGGGAGCCGAAGAGCGGAATTCACAACAGTGTGGCCATCTTTCGCTATCCGTCGGCAATAGAAGTCTATGGGCAAAAAACGCATCCTGCGAGCACATTTGCAGGATCCGTTTTTTGTCCAAAACGACGGATTGCGATGGATGCCACACAACGCAAGTGTGAAAGAAGCCAAAGGCTGTAGTCAGAGGAAAGAGGTGACATGAGATGAGGTGCAGTAGTGTGTACTAATGGGTATAGCATGTTCTCTGGTCAAACAGCTATGGTGAAGAAATGGTTAAATGGATACAGTTATGCATCAAGTTTCCACAAATGTTGCATAAATAGTACATGCAAATATAAGAAAAAATAATAATATATCTTCTTTCTTAATTTATGAGCCACTTCTCTCCCATAACCTTCATAAAAAAAAAATCTCTCTTGCTCAAGACAACCTCGTTGAGCAATAAGATTACAGCTACCTAACTGTAGATTAGGGAGGAGGAGCCAACAGAAAGAGGCACAGAGACATAGACGGATAGCACTGCTGCTTCCAGTGTTTATCGCAGCTCAGTGCTGGATTCACAACTACACTAATCAGTACTGCTATATATTGTCCAGCATTCTGCTACAGCTTCTTAAACTCTTAAACGTACTCTGTACACAAAGAATGACTGAGCAAACCAAGTACAAGCACTTGGTGCTCCATGGCGGGGCCAATCATCTAAATACACCTTCCCACTTGCTTGTTTTCCATCTATCTCCACCCCTCTGTGGCTCTATGGAGACAAAGCTATCAATCAAAGATGAAGGGGATAGATGGAAACCAAGCAGGTGGGAATGTACATTTAAATGATTGGCCCCGCCGTGAAGCACCGAGTGGCTGAACTTAGTTTGAACAGTCATTCTGTGCTGACAGAGTACCTTTAAATATAGTAATAGAACACACAGACAAGATGGATTCCTCCTTTTCTGTCTTTATGTATGGGAGACATCTGTTACACACCTGTCCCCAGTTTAGGTTCTGCTCCCTTCACCTCGGTCCACTGCCCTCTGCTGTGCTCCACGTTGGGCTTTGCAGGTTGCCCGGCGTGTGACATCTCCCTTGGCCTTTTAAGGCCCATCAGGACAGAAGCCTAGGTCTTTGGATTGTTATTCAAAGTCTTTAGTTTGTTACTCTCTCCTCTTGTGCACACCATGTTACTGCCTTTGCTGCATCCATCATGCTGTTCCAAAAATTCCTGAGGGTGTCTTGTCCTCTCTCTCCACATGTCATCCTACCAGTTGCACTAACTCTGGGGGCCCGTATATCCACCTGTACCTGGGGCTTAGTGGGTCCACTTCACCAATTGAGCCTAAACATCATAGCAGTTAGTCTCCACTCACTAACTCAGAGGCAACTGGAAATTAGAGATAAAGTGTGCAAAAGGGAAAACTGGTTAAAAAGACAGAATACAAGTCAAAATGGCCAGAAAGTATTAGTCTCATGTAAACAGTTTATTTTGAAAAGTAATCTTTAAAAATCTGAAAAGTTTAGAAGGTCACGTGAGGTCAAGAATGGGACATTAGAGGAAGAAGTTGACAAATGCAAGTTAAGGTCAGTTATTCAGTGGTGGTACATTTATGACTAAACAATTGCATCTATGGTAATAAGAGGCTTGGATGTCACCACTAATGGCTGCAAAAATTGGGCAGCACCTCACCCTCAATTATAGTTTATTTGCATCATAAGTCAATGTCAAGATAGAAATATTGTATTTTTGTTTGTTTCTTGTGTTTAAAATAAAGGTCCATGTCCCCACCCCCTGTGTGCCCCCCCGCTGTTCTTAAAATACTCACCCGGCTCCTTTGGACCTTTATTTTAAACACGAGAAACCAAAAAAAAAAAAGGATTATTCATATTTTCTTTACAGCAAACGCTGCTGCAGAGAAGATATGAATTGCGGCCTCAGCACCATGTGGGGGGACAGCGCTTACTGTAGCGCTGTTTCCTGCACGGCACACTGACTGCGGTTCGTGTTTTACACGGACCCATTGACTTTAATGGGTCCGTGTAATCCGTGCGCTCCCACGAACACTAACATGTCTCCGTGTTTGGCACACGGAGACACGGTCCACAAAAAATCAATGATATCTGCACAGATGCATTGATTTGAATGTGTCTACGTGTGTCAGTGTCTCCGGTACGTGAGGAAACTGTCACCTCACGTTCCGGAGCCACTGACATGTGAAACCGGCCTTAAAGTCTATTTCCAGATATGTCAATAAAATGATATTGTGTTCCACATAACGCTTACCTTTCTTTTTATGTACTTATGTCATACACATGCTCCTTATTTAAAAAAAAAAAAAAGCTCAGAAAGCGGTAAGGTATTGAATTAACTAATCTTTACCTTACAGAGCTCCTGGGCCCCACCAGTCTCTGCATTTCCTGCTTTATCTGGAAGGACATGTGACCAACATATCAATGCTGCAGTAAGTGATAGGCTGCAATAGTCACATGTCCATGTCATGAGAACAAGAAGTACAAGAGGAAGATCTGCGACTGTGGATGGTAAGGTGAATATTAGTTATTTCAATACTCTACATCATTTGGTGCATTTTTTTTTTCAAAAATGTAAGATCCCAGATCATCCCTTTAAATACCAATCAATGACCTCCATCACTAATATCACTACTGATATTTAACCCCTGAACTTCTCACTTTACAATCTAAATAGTTAGTGCTATGATAACTAAATGGAGCATAACTCAGATTAAGAAAATAAAACATCTTTCAAAATGTGGATGCCGCTCATGACATAGTTTGCGCTAGGTTGGGATCTACCCTATATTTCAAAAGCCTGACCGGCACATCCAAACATAGACTAAGTGTGAACAGGTGCTGAACCTAGAGTCGCCAACTCGTATATAGTTAAGTAAATAAGGCAGCACACTGCAGCGCTAAAACATGTAAACTTGAAAACACGAAATTTGAACTGCATTACTGCACTAGAAATATGAAAAATGAGAGCTTTTAGCGCATAAAAATGGCCAATTTTATGTGTACCTGGTAGCCCCTTTACGGCATCTCTCTTATACCAGGTCCTAAACTTGCCTTACCTCCATCTACCCTATAGTGATACATGGTCGCCATTCAGATAAATGGCTATCAATGTAATGCAAAGGCAGCTGAAGTCTACCAGAACGGGAACAGCTTGTACCAAGCGGTGTTATGTTCTGGCTCATAGAAGGGTGTCCGAATCCGAGGGTTCCTCACTGTATTGTTACTGAACCGCCGCACAACCTGCCCTACCCTCTCCTAGTGTTTCATCACCCATCCCCTGCAGACTGAGCCCTCGCTGGCAGGGTCCTCCCTCATGTACCCGTGTGCCTTATTTGCTCATGTTTAATGTACTTGTCTATATTTGCCCCGTATTCACATGTAAAGCGCCATGGAATAAATGGCGCTATAAAAATGTATAATAATAATAATTGTCCATAGGTCGAAATGGTGCAGTCAGACAATGGTTGTGAGAGCAAAACAAGGTGACCTCAAACAGCTAGAATTGCAGAATATCGACTTCTCGCAATCGTTACATTTAGGAGTACAGCAAAGTTTTCTGTTTTGGTTAGAGGTCCGCTCTAGAATGTATGCATTGCAGTTACAGTAAATGGCATTCTACATTACCTTCCTCTTGGTTAAGCTTACACCTGCATTTTTCAATGGAATTCACAAATCTCGTTACATATGATAACGTAAGAGGGTCTGCTAAAATATGAGCACAGAATGGCCTTTGGGAGAGCAAGAAAAAAGGATTATTCATATCTTCTTTACAGCAAACGCTGCTGCAGAGAAGATATGAATCGCGGCTTCAGCACCAGATGCAGGGGACAGCGCTAAACTTTAGCGCTGTCTGCTGCAAGGTGCGTGTGGTACCCAGTGGGCACACGTGTGCCGCATGTGTGCCACACTGATGTGCCACAGAAACGCAGGGGCACACGGACACAGATACGGATAATTCCGGTGCCGATTTTTCCGGTAACGGAATTATCTAGACGTGTGGGACTGCCCTAATACAGTTAGAGATCTCAACACAGAAAATAAAGATCCACTTGCATAGAGAAAAGAAGAAGGCGGCACTCACCCCGATATTGCTTGATGATGATGTTCTTTATTCAAATCATAAATGCATGAACACAAGGCAGAGAGCCGGCTGGTAACAGATCAGGTGCACCTGATCTGTTACCAGCCGGCTCTCTGCCTTGTGTTCATGCATTTATGATTTGAATAAAGAACATCATCATCAAGCAATATCGGGGTGAGTGCCGCCTTCTTCTTTTCTCTATGCAAGTGGATTGTTAGTATACTTTTGTTTATGGTTGAGCACCACCCATTAATTGCTGCTACCAACAGCGTGCCTACCTATGTCCTGAATTGGATCCAGCATGGTTAATGAAAACGTCTGATATTAAGCCGCTCTAGTGCCTTCCTCACCTGTGTCTTTTTGCATAACAGAAAATAAAGAGTTGTCACATAATTAGCCTTGATACATATGAAATTACCAAGGTAATGCATTGTACAGAGAGCACCGTCCGACTATTAATCAGGACCCATGAAACTGTATTAGAAGAAACCTCTAGCCCTTATATTCCTATTTTTATTTTAATAACATATTCAATTAAAATCAATTTAATTAATCAAGTAGGATCCGCTGAGAGGCCAGTGTATTAGACTGAGAGCACGTGCTCAAAGCCACCAAAGCCTCATCTACAGAGAATCAGTAACAACCTCATGCAGATATACAATATATAAAGGTGAACGACGATTTAAAGAGGACCCATCTCTTGCCATAAATATGTACGTGTTATTACCTGGTGCAAATGCTGCCATTTGCCTGAATCTGGCGTCGTTTTTCTTTTGTCCCTACATAACTCCATTGTTGAGCTATGACCTCCTCTTCCTTGTATGAAACACATCTTTATTTAGCAAGGGGGTGTGATTCTCGAGAAGAAACTCATGGGGAAGAGTTGAGGACCACACCCACTTGGCTAAAAATATATTTACATATAGACAGTATTTTTTGTACATTGAATTTGACCTGTTTGGAAGATTTAATGACATGTGTCTGCACCATTAGGTGTCCGTGGGCAGGGGCCCTAACCATGTGTCAATCATATTAAAATGGTGTAAATATTTGTACAAAGTGTCATAGGAGACCTCACTAAGTTTGCTGCATTACTTATTTAGTTTACTCACTTATAAAGCACTATTAATAAAGCGCTATTAATTCTACAGCATTTTAACCCCTTTCTGCCATTAGACGTACTATTGCGTCCATGTGGGGTGGGCTTTACTTCCCAAGGACGCAATAGTACGTCATATGCGATCGGCAGCGCTCACGGGGGGAGCGCCGCCGATCGCGGCCGGGTGTCAGCTGTTTATCGCAGCTGACATCCGGCACTATGTGCCAGGAGCGGTCACGGACCGCCCCCGGCACATTAACCCCCGGCACACCGCGATCAAAGATGATCGCGATGTGCCGGCGGTACAGGGAAGCACCGCGCAGGGAGGGGGCTCCCTGCGGGCTTCCCTGAGCCCCCCGCAGCAACGCGATGTGATCGCGTTGCTGCGAGGGTCTCACCTCCCTCCCTGCTCCCTCCAGCCCCGGATCCAAGATGGCCGCGGATCCGGGTCCTGCAGGGAGGGAGGTGGCTTCACAGAGCCTGCTCAGAGCAGGCACTGTGAAGCAGCCTGCACTCCTATCAGATCAGTGATCTGACAGAGTGCTGTGCAAACTGTCAGATCACTGATCTGTGATGTCCCCCCCTGGGACAAAGTAAAAAAGTTAAAAAAAAAAATTTCAAATGTGTAAAAAAAAATATTCCAAAATAATGAAAAAAAAATAAAAATAATATTCCCATAAATACATTTCTTTATCTAAATAAAAAAAAAAAAACAATAAAAGTACACATATTTAGTATCGCCGCGTCCGTAACGGCCCGACCTATAAAACTGGCCCACTAGTTAACCCCTTCAGTAAACACCGTAAGAAAAAAAAAAAAAAAAACGAGGCAAAAAACAACGCTTTATTATCATACCGCCGAACAAAAAGTGGAATAACACGCGATCAAAAAGACAGATATAACTAACCATGGTACCGCTGAAAACGTCATCTTGTCCCGCAAAAAACGAGCCGCCATACAGCATCATCAGCAAAAAAATAAAAAAGTTATAGTCCTGAGAATAAAGCGATGCAAAAATAATTATTTTTTCTATAAAATAGTTTTTATCGTATAAAAGCGCCAAAACATAAAAAAATGATATAAATGAGGTGTCGCTGTAATCGTACTGACCCGAAGAATAAAACTGCTTCATCAATTTTACCAAACGCGGAACGGTATAAACGCCTCCCCCAAAAGAAATTCATGAATAGCTGGTTTTTGGTCATTCTGCCTCACAAAAATCGGAATAAAAAGCGATCAAAAAATGTCACGTGCCCGAAAATGTTACCAATAAAAACATCAACTCGTCCCGCAAAAAACAAGACCTCACCTGACTCTGTGGACCAGAATATAGAAAAATTATAGCTCTCAAAATGTGGTAACGCAAAAAATATTTTTTGCAATAAAAAGCGTCTTTCAGTGTGTGACGGCTGCCAATCATAAAAATCCGCTAAAAAACCCGCTATAAAAGTAAATCAAACCCCCCTTCATCACCCCCTTAGTTAGGGAAAAATTAAAAAAATGTATTTATTTCCATTTTCCCATTAGGGCTAGGGTTACAGTTAGGGCTAGGGTTAGGGCTAGGGTTAGGGTTAGGGCTAGGGTTAGGGCTAGGGTTAGGATTAGGGCTAGGGTTAGGGCTAAAGTTACAGTTAGGGTTTAGATTACATTTACGGTTGGGAATAGGGTTGGGATTAGGGTTAGGGGTGTGTCAGGGTTAGAGGTGTGGTTAGGGTTACTGTTGGGATTAGGGTTAGGGATGTGTTTGGATTAGGGTTTCAGTTATAATTGGGGGGTTTCCACTGTTTAGGCACATCAGGGGCTCTCCAAACGCGACATGGCGTCCGATCTCAATTCCAGCCAATTCTGCGTTGAAAAAGTAAAACAGTGCTTCTTCCCTTCCGAGCTCTCCCGTGTGCCCAAACAGGGGTTTACCCCAACATATGGGGTATCAGCGTACTCAGGACAAATAGGACAACAACTTTTGGGGTCCAATTTCTCCTGCTACCCTTGGGAAAATACAAAACTCGGGGCTAAAACATATTTTTTGTGGGAAAAAAAAAGATTTTTTATTTTCACGGCTCTGCGTTATAAACTGTAGTGAAACACTTGGGGGTTCAAAGTTCTCACAACACATCTAGATTAGTTCCCTGGGGGGTCTAGTTTCCAATATGGGGTCACTTGTGGGGGGTTTCTACTGTTTAGGTACATTAGGGGTTCTGCAAACGCAATGTGACGTCTGCAGACCATTCCATCTAAGTCTGCATTCCAAATGGCGCTCCTTCCCTTCCGAGCTCTGCCATGCGCTCAAACGTTGGTTTCCCCCAACATACGGGGTATCAGCGTACTCAGGACAAATTGGACAACAACTTTTGGGGTCGAATTTCTCCTCTTACCCTCGGGAAAATACAAAACTGGGGGCTAAAAAATAATTTTGGGGGGAAAGATTTTTTTTTTTAATTTTCACGGCTCTGCGTTACAAACTGTAGTGAAACACTTGGGGGTTCAAAGCTATCACAACACATCTAGATGAGTTCCTTAGGGGGTCTAGTTTCCAAAATGGTGTCACTTGTGGGAGGTTTCTACTGTTTAGGTACATTAGGGGCTCTGCAAATGCAATGTGACACCTGCAGACCATTCCATCTAAGTCCTCATTCCAAATGGAGCTCCTTCCCTTCCGAGCCCTCCCATGTGCCCAAACAGTGGGTCCCCCCACATATGGTGTATCATCGCACTCAGGACAAATTGGGCAACAAATTTTGGGGTCCAATTTCTCCTGTTACCCTCAGGAAAATACAAAACTGGGGGCTAAAAAAATAATTTTTGTGGGAAAAAAATTTTGTTTTATTTTTACGGCTCTGCATTATAAACTTCTGTGAAGCACTTGGTGGGTCAAAGTGCTCACCACACCTCTAGATAAGTTCCTTAGGGGGTCTACTTTCCAAAATGGTGTCATTTGTGGGGGGTTTCAATGTTTAGGCACATCAGTGGCTCTTCAAACGCAACATGGCGTCCCATCTCAATTCCTGTCAATTTTGCTTTGAAAAGTCAAACGGCGCTCCTTCCCTTCCGAGCTCTCCCATCCACCCAAACAGTGGTTTACCCCCACATATGGGGTATCCGCGTACTCAGGACAAATTGTACAACAACTTTTGGGGTCCAATTTCTTCTCTTACCCTTGGAAAAATAAAAAATTGGGGGCAAAAAGATAATTTTTGTGAAAAAATATGATTTTTTATTTTTACGGTTCTACATTATAAACTTCTGTGAAGCACTTGGTGGGTCAAAGTGCTCACCACACCTCTAGATAAGTTCCTTAGGGGGTCTACTTTCCAAAATGGTGTCACTTGTGGGGGGTTTCAATGTTTAGGCACATCAGTGGCTCTTCAAACGCAACATGACGTCCCATCTCAATTCCTGTCAATTTTGCATTGAAAAGTCAAACGGCGCTCCTTCCCTTCCGAGCTCTCCCATCCGCCCAAACAGTGGTTTACCCCCACATATGGGCTATCAGCGTACTCAGGACAAATTGTACAACAACTTTTGGGGTCCAATTTCTTCTCTTACCCTTGGGAAAATAAAAAATTGGGGGCGAAAAGATAATTTTTGTGAAAAAATATGATTTTTTATTTTTACGGTTCTACATTATAAACTTCTGTGAAGCACTTGTTGGGTCAAAGTGCTCACCACACCTCTAGATAAGTTCCTTAGGGGGTCTACTTTCCAAAATGGTGTCACTTGTGGGGGGTTTCAATGTTTAGCCACATCAGGGGCTCTCCAAACGAAACATGGCGTCCCATCTCAATTCCAGTCAATTTTGCATTGAAAAGTCAAATGGCACTCCTTCGCTTCCGAGCTCTGCCATGCGCCCAAACAGTGGTTTACCCCCACATGTGGGGTATTGGCATACTCAGGACATTGTACAACAATGTTTGGGGTCCATTTTCTCCTGTTACCCTTGGTAAAATAAAACAAATTGGAGCTGAATTAAATTTTTTGTGAAAAAAAGTTAAATGTTCATTTTTATTTAAACATTCAAAAAATTCCTGTGAAGCACCAGAAGGGTTAATAAACTTCTTGAATATGGTTTTGAGCACCTTGAGGGGTGTAGTTTTTAGAATGGTGTCACACTTGGGTATTTTCTATCATATAGACCCCTCAAAATGACTTCAAATGAGATGCGGTCCCTAAAATAAAATGGTGTTGTAGAAATGAGAAATTGCTGGTCAACTTTTAACCCTTATAACTCCCTAACAAAAAAAAATTTTGGTTCCAAAATTGTGCTGATGTAAAGTAGACATGTGGGAAATGTTACTTATTAAGTATTTTGTGTGACATATCTCTGTGATTTAATTGCATAAAAATTCAAAGTTGGAAAATTGCGAAATTTTCATAATTTTCGCCAAATTTCCGTTTTTTTCACAAATAAACGCAGGTACTATCAAATAATTTTTACCATTGTCATGAAGTACAATATGTCACGAGAAAACAATGTCAGAATCACCAGGATCCATTGAAGCGTTCCAGAGTTATAACCTCATAAAGGGACAGTGGTCAGAATTGTAAAAATTGGCCCGGTCATTAACGTGCAAACCACCCTTGGGGGTAAAGGGGTTAAAGACATTACCACTGTCCTCATTGGGCTCACAATCTACATTCCCTACCACTATGTCTTTGTAGTGTGGGAGGAAACCGGAGAGTTTGGAGGAAACCCACGTAAATGCAGGAAGAACATACAAACTCCTGGCAGATATTGTCCTTGGTGAGATTTGAACCCAGGACCCAGCTGCAAGGCTGCTAACCACTGAGCCACCATGCTGCCTTAAGGCCCCGTCACACATAGCGACGCTTGAGCGATTCTGACAACGATACGACCTGTCAGGGATCGCTCAAGCGTCGCTATGTGGTCGCTGGTGAGATGTCAAACAGTGAGATCTCACCAACGACGCAGCAGCGATGCGGCGACCTGTAGCGACCTGTACAACGATCCTATTTCATGACGATTCAATGGGACGTCCTGTCAGCGAGGTCGTTGGTAAGGTGTCAAACACAGCGATGTGTGCTACCCAGCGGGACCTCAACGATCAAAAAATGGCCCAGGCCATTCCGACACGACCAGCGATCTCACAGCAGGGGCCTGATCGCTGCTATGTGTCACACATAGCGAGATCGCTACTGAGATCGCTGTTGCGTCACAAAACTTGTGACTCAGCAGCGATCTCGCTAGCGATCTCGCTGTGTGTGACGGGGGCTTTATAAATATACCCTGAATTCCATATATTGGCCATTATCCTTCAGAAAATGCATCTTATCCTATGGCGCATGTGTGATTATAGGGTCGTATCATAGGCGGCTGCGTTGGGCAGGGACATGTGACAGGCTTGTCCCCTCTCTTACCTGTAGTATACAATTCCATACCGTTGGAAGCATGTCCCAGGGTGCATGTGGGTAAACATTCATTTTTTTTCCACCTACTTATTCCTAGTCTATGTTTGGTATTGCTGCTCCTTTTGTAATGGCATATATCAAGGAAGTTTCTGGAAAGTAATGCGCTCCCCGTCACCATTCATTTTACTTATGTTAGGAAACATGGTAAGTATAGAGATACATAAATTATACAATAAAGAAACATTTTTTTAAATTTATAACAAGACTTATCTTTTATTTAGACAATTCTGAAGTTAAATATATTCCAATCGGTTATATCGATACATTCATATAATAAAAATGTGATAGAAAAATGAAGATGGTATTGGATGCGATATAGGACATGGTGATACATTTGAAAATGAGGTTACAAAGTATGTTTTTAGAAGCCAAATGGCTACTGTATACATTGTATTAAAGATTATAAAGGTTTATATTTGCCACTAGATGAAAATTTAGATTGGCTGATACCCTTCTCCCAGGTGTGTCCTCATGTGAACGGGTTACGGGTTTATCCCTTTGGTAGAATCGGTAACCCTACGATAGGTTTTAGCACGCTAAAAAGCAGAGATATTCTTTGATTAGTGTATAACTTTCAGCTAATGCTGTTATACGATTGTGTAAGATTATCCAAGGTATCAGCAGGGGCGCATTAGTGAAGATAAGGGAAAGACCTCCACCCAGGCGGCATCCTTTCCTGACTGCCGGAGGCAACATTTTCCAAGAATGAAACTATTTGTGCACTTTACCCACTTGTAATTTTTTTAGGGGGCGGAATTTGACACCAATAGCGAAAAGCACCCATCGAGTAATAGAATTGAAAAAAAGCTCCTCATCTACAGCTTTATCTACAGTGGCGGGGTCCGCCTACAAACTAATGCGTTTTAGTGTCAAATTATCACCCATTCTTAAGGTACCGTCACACTCAGCGACGCTGCAGCGATATAGACAACGAGCCGACCTAAACTAGATCGCTGGAGCGTCGCTGTTTAGGTCGCTGTAGAGACGTCAAACACAGGAACTCCAGAACAATGCAGAAGCGATCCAGTGACGTAACGGCAACTCACTTCTCGTTCTCACTGGTTGTTAGATCCATATAAAACGTTGCTGGCATCGTTGCTTTTGATGTCAAACATGACGATACACGCCGACCTGGCGACGAAATAAAGTTCTGGACTTCTAGCTCCGACCAGCGATGGCACAGCGGGATCCAGATCGCTGCTGCGTGTCAAACACAACGAGATCGCTATCCAGGACGCTGCAACGTCACGGATCGTTGTCGTTCTCTTTGCAAAGTTGCTGAGTGTGACGGTACCTTTAGTGCTCATCAGCTGGAACGATACATTACGTCATAAAGCTAGAAGATCATTTGTGTTTTAAGCTTTATGACTTTTTCATTAAAATGAGAAAAACTAGCAACCTGCACCAAAACACTGGAATTTGCCACGATCAAAAATTCTGCCTTATCTGGTTAATTCTGTCACTAGAAAAAAAAATTAAAACATATTATGGGCCCTTGTGGGGAAAAAAATCACATTTGCTCCCACTCGAACATTTAAAGGGAACCTGTCACCCCGTTTTTTGAGATTGAGATATAAATACTGTTAAATAGGGCCTGTGCTGTGCGTTACTATAGTGTATGTAGTGTACCCTGATTCCCCATGTATGCCGAGAAATACATTACCAAAGTCGGCGTTTTCGCCTGTCAATCAGGCTGGTCTGGTCAGGTGGACGTGTTCACAGCGTTCTTTTCTTCCCCAGGTTTCCGTTGGTGGCGTAGTGGTGTGCGCATGTCCAAGGTCCGGATTCCCTGTGCCCACGTGAAGACACAGCGCGCGATCTGCGCTGTCATTCCTTTCATCGGTGCGGGCGGCCATCTTCCTGGGGCCGCGCGTGCGCAGATGTAGTGCTCTGCTGCACGGGGCTTCAGGAAAATGGCCGCGGGATGCCGCGCGTGCGCAGAAGAGATCGCGGCGGCCATTTTCCCAAAGCCGAGATGCAAACTCGGCTTTGGGAAAATGGCCGCCGCGATCTCTTCTGCGCACGCGCGGCATCCCTTGGCCATTTTCCTGAAGCCCCGTGCAGCAGAGCACTACATCTGCGCACGCGCGGCCCCAGGAAGATGGCCGCCCGCACCGATGAAAGGAATGACAGCGCAGATCGCGCGCTGTGTCTTCACGTGGGCACAGGGAATCCGGACCTTGGACATGCGCACACCACTACGCCACCAACGGAAACCTGGGGAAGAAAAGAACGCTGTGAACACGTCCACCTGACCAGACCAGCCTGATTGACAGGCGAAAACGCCGACTTTGGTAATGTATTTCTCGGCATACATGGGGAATCAGGGTACACTACATTCACCATAGTAACGCACAGCACAGGCCCTATTTAACAGTATTTATATCTCAGTCTCAAAAAACGGGGTGACAGGTTCCCTTTAATAACCTTCATCTAAGTTATAAATTATCCCCGGCCAACTAATGTTTTACAGGTTAAAGAGGACCTTTCAGCATTTTTTTGCGTGATAACTCGCTAAACCATGATAAAAATGGCTGAAAATCCAAATAACGCATTTTTTTCCCTATTTTCTGGGGTATTTTCATCTCCATTGCAGAGTTATTAGCTTGTAAAGTTTAGATGCTGATTTCCACTACAAGCAACTAGGCGTCAGTAGAGATTTTCCCCCTCAAATAAGAACATTTATGGCTTAACAGAGCTGTTCAGTTTACTTCTGGAACATAATGAATGTTATCATACACGTGGGCCCAGATTTTCATAAATTGTTCCAGACTATCCCGAAAAATATATTAATTTTTGTTGTTGCTCATATAGCACGGGCGACATTTGCATTAAGTGAGGTCCAATTTTTTTTTACCTTGCTGCTATGGTTTGATCTATCCAGAGGCAAACACCCTTTGGGCAGGAACATATCACCGAGAGCTAACCGGCTTCATAAACAATGAGGGGAATAGTCAAGAAATGCTCTGGAAAAAGTTAGGTACAAGCACATTAAAAATTTGCAGTTTGTGCTTATTAAGATGCTATTTAGGAGAGATTTCGAGTCCCATATCCATAACCACAGCTCAGTTGCAGAATTGTTGCCCAAATCTGACTCCAATATTTTATATATTACAAAAATGTGCAGGTAGTTCAAACATACAGTGTCTTGCAAAAGTATTCAGCACCTGGAACTATTCAACCTTTTCCCACATATCATGCTTCAAACATAAAGATACCAAATGTAAATTTTTGGTGAAGATTCAACAAGTGGAACACAATTGTGAAGTTGAGGGAAATGTATTGGTTATTTAAAATTTTTGTGGAAATGCAAAAACTGAAAAGTGGGGCGTGCAATATTATTCGGCCCCTTTAACTTAATACTTTGTTGCGCCACCTTTTGCTGCGATTACAGCTGCAAGTCGCTTGGGCTATGTCTCTATCAGTTTTGTACATCGAGAGACTGAAATTCTTGGCAAACAGCTTGAGCTCAGAGAGGTTTAAATGGACATCGTTTGTGAACAGCAGTTTTCAGCTATTTCCACAGATTCTCGTTTGGATTGAGGTCTGGACTTTGACTTACTCCAACAGGTTTTCTTCAAGAATGGTCCTGTATTTGGCTCCATCCATCTTCCCATTAATTTTAACAATCTTCCCTGTCCCTGCTGAACAAAATCAGGCCCAAATCATGATGCTGCCACCACCATGTTTGACAGTGGGGATGGTGTGTTCAGGGTGATGAGCTGTGTTGCTGTTTCGCCAAACATGTCATTTGGCATTGTTGCCAAAAAGTTTGATTTTGGTTTCATCTGACCAGAGCACCTTCTTCCACATGTTTGGTGTGTCTCCCAGGTGGCTTGTTGCAAACTTTAAATGACACTTTTTATGGATATCTTTGAGAAATGGCTTTCTTCTTGCCACTCTTCATAAAGGCCAGATTTGTGCAGTGTACGACTGATTGTTGTCCTATGGACAGACTGTCCCACCTCAGCTGTAGATCTCTCCAGTTCATCCAGAGTGATCATGGGCCTCTTGGCTGCATCTCTGATCAGTCTTCTCCTTGTTTGAGATGAAAGTTTAGAGGGACGGCCGGGTCTTGGTAGATTTGCAGTGGTATGATACTCCTTCCATTTCAATATGATCGCTTGCACAGTGCTCCTTGGTATGTTTAAAGTTTTGGAAATCATTTTGTTTCCAAATCTGGCTTTTAACTTCTCCACAACAGTATCACGGACCTGCCTGTTGTGTTCCTTGGTCTTCATGATACTCTCTGTGCTTCAAACAGAACCCTGAGACTATCACAGAGCAGGTGCATTTATACGGAGATTTGATTACACACAGGTGGATTATATTTATCATCATTAGGCATTTATGACAACATTGGATCATTCAGAGATCCACAATGAACTTCTGGAGTGAGTCTGCTGCACTGAAAGTAAAGGGGCCAAATAATATTGCAAGCCTCACTTTTCAGTTTTTGAATTTCCACAAAAATTTAAAATAAACAATAAATTTCATTCAACTTCACAATTGTGTTCCGCTTGTTGTTGTTTCTTCACCAAAACTTTACATTTGGCATCTTTATGTTTGAAGCATGATATGTGGGAAAAGGTTGAATAGTTCCAGGGGGCCGAATACTTTCGCAAGGCATTGTATAGTGGAAATACCAGGCGAATGCGGGTTCTTCTATATTTGTTAAAAAAAGAATTCATCACATTCTTGGACAGTAAAAAGGGTACTGTCATGTTATTAAATTGCTTTAGTTAGGCAGCATAAAAATAAGCTTGCATCTGACATGCTTTTCAATTATCCTGCAATTAGCTTTCATCTTACCTAATGTTCAGCTTGTTGGCAAAGAGATGAGCCAACAGACCTTGGCTTAGTATGCCGAGTAGTTGCATTCTAGGCTAAGGAGTTAACTCCTGATATATCAGCCACCTATCTCCAGCCCATTGATTTCTATACATCAGTTCACATCTCACCTCCCCCTTCTCAGCTTCTGACCAAGCTGCTGTTATCAGTTTTCCTAATCACTGCTATCACTTTCCTGAGCCATGTGCTTTGTTCAAAGGCCTTGTTCTCTCTATATAAAAATGTTGTGATAAGTGTAGACTTCTGATCAAACACTTACAGACCATTAATGTGTCACAGTAGCACAAGCTCAGCAAAAGGATGAAGCTACTGAACCAGAACTATTACTCAAGGAGGAGTGCCGCCCCTCCCCTCTACAGCAAGGAGGTTAGAGAGACTGGAAACATGTATGCTGCTCAAGAAACAACTTGAGAACCATCTAAAAAGGTTTTCTGTGATTTTATATAAATTGACCATAAGAATGAGAAAGTAAAAAAAAAAATAACTTATTTCTCAGTTGAAGCCCTCCCCACCCCCAATCCAGTGGTCCCTGCCAGTTCTGCAGAAATGATAATTCATTCATGATTCACATAACTGCTATATACAACTACTAGCCTTAGCAGGTACTTGGCACATGTGGTACATGACCAATGAGGCCACAAACTGACTATAAAGGTCATGATGATGTCTTCACTGTACAACTGGGGAGGAACACCAGTGTAGCTGAGTATTCAACCATTTTATATAATTTCCTAATCTTGAGCATATTATGTAAATCCTGGAAAACTGATTTAAATTGTTTTGGAGTATGTTTAACCTGAAGGTACCTGGGGAAGTCTGGGGAAGATTAGCTGCTCATATAAGTCACGAAAGGCCTGAACTCTTTTCCGTTCAAAATTATTTGAAAGGTTTTGTGGATGCAGGCCAATCTCCAAGCCTTAAAAGACACCAGAAAGTTAGCTTGTTTCCCAGCAATGCAGCTTGGCTTACATAGCGAGATATGAGGCCTGAAGAGTTCTTTACGTTATCCCGCACAGATTGGGAATATTTCATCAGCAGGATGGTGATACATGTTCAGAAGAGGGGACGAATCAAAAGGATTGAGGTTTCCACCGAAAGCCAAAGTGGTTTTTCCAGAGGGATCTAATATAGTGTAATCTTAACAGATTGGCGAGTAAAAAAAAAGAAGCCCAAGTCCACCAGATTTGTGTCTACAGAGGGAATTCCATGCCTCCACATACATCATTAATCGCTGTTGAGCAATTTAAATGAAGTAATCAAGAACAGAAATGAGAACGACTCTAAAAAGGTATAACATTTTTAGAAGAAGTTACGCTAGTGGACGATACAAGACCATTCTTATATTTTTTATTCAGAAGGATCTGGATAGTAAAAGGTGTTTCATTTTATCTACCGACAACTTGGGGGTAAGCTTGATATTTAAGTAGTTGAGCCAGTCAAACATTATACTTGCCTTGGCTACATCAGATTTCCGCGAAACAGTTAATTAGTCACACGACACATTCACAATGTGCATGTAAAGCTAAAGCAAGTAGACCTTACTTCCCTGCACATGCTCAGGAGATACGGCTTTAGACTTGACTGCGTGACTATTCACAGGAACATCACTTTCAGATGACTATTCAGACATAATTAGCAAACATTGAGCACATGATTATTAATACATTTTTTACAGAATGCACCATCATATAAAAAAAAATAGCTGCGTCAGATATATAGATATATTCCAGCGGCTAACCGCCCAGTCTCCAATAAAAGAACAAATACGCAGATGACAGTCCTCGGATGACATCTATTTCATTAGGATCCCAGTGTCTAAACACAACAATATAAAAAAGGTCAAGCCTGGCCCAAGATTTGGTCATTTATTACAAAGCTTTACAATAAACAAATATAATAACATATTTCAGATCCCCATCTCTCCAGTCTCCAAATTACAGGAAATAAGCTGTCAGTGGCATGCAATCACTTCAGCTCAAACAAACGAACAAATTACAGCAGTATGTTATATTTGAGTGCTCTTGGGACTCGGTTAATAACCAGCCTTCCATCATAACTTAAGGAAGCAAAGAGCCAGGGGTCTGCGGAGGACCATTCCACGGCATACACACTGTCTTCATGCTCTTCGTAGGTAGCTATTATACTGTCCTGGAGTGGCTCTTTTGTTCTAAGAGGGAAACAAAAAAAAAATACAATTAACTGAAAGGGAAAAATACAACGTTTCGTACTTGTCAAGTGCATAATTATAAGCATGGAACAAAAAAAAAAAAAAAGACAAAAAAAGTGTCAAACAATGCTGGGACACCCTGAGGTTATAGATCAAATAGATACTTTATTTCTATGACGAACATTTTCATTTGCTTGGACATTTTACCCATTGTAAAAAAAAAGGATGACAGATGTTAAAAAGTTTAAAAAAGATATCATTATAGAATATAGAAAAGGTCATAACGAGGACTTGGACAATGGCAATTGCGCCCAAGAATAATGCACTCTTCGTCATATATTCAGCAATTTTTATTATATGCAGAATATGACGAAACTCTGTCATAAGATAGTGTCCAAGTGCTCATTCAGCCATTCGCTATCACTCCGGACCTGTCCATACATATGCATGCATGATCAAGCCAGGAATTTAATGGATTAAATGTAGAGAGATGCAAAACCAGGATGATAAAGGAACAAGTCGGGAAGAAGAATCAAAGCATCCGAAATGTAGTGTTGGAGAAGGATGTTATCAATACCATGGATGGCAAGAAGAACAAAATTCAATTTTGGAACAAATCAAGCCAGGCATGTCGCTCGAAGTAAGGATCACCAAGCTACGACTTGCCTACTTTGGACAAAACATACAAAGAGAGCAATCACTGGAGAAGGACAACATGGTCAGAAGAAAAGAAGGAACAAAGCGAAGAGGAAGACCAGCAACTCGATGACGTAATACAATCAAGATAATGGCAGAGAAGTTTATATGCTTGTCGGCTCCCCAGCCGATCGTGCCTCGGTTGTACCCTCGGTGCTCCGCTGATCGCTCCTGAGCAACAGCGGCTGGCCCCACCCCTCCTGCGATCACGTGCCGCAGGTCCTGCACGCCTGCGACCGTGCCGTTCTGTGTCTACCAGTGCTGTCTACCCCTCCCATTCTGCATAGTACAGGACTCGTGTCTGGACCAGGACAGGTCGGTCACGAGGTCCCCAACAACCTCTTATTGAAAATCCTATCCACTCTTAAGAATGGAAGAATTTTTAATTTTATCATGTACAGCTCATTGCCTAGGTTACCGGCCACCCTGCAGTCTCTGGGTAGCCTGTTACCATGCCGATTACAGTACACGCTTTATGTTTTAGAGTCTGCAATTGCCACTTTGAAGGTGGCCAGTTTGCTGGACAGCCTCAGTCCCTTCTGAGCTGCTCTCATGCTGCAAAGTTATCGTTGCCTTTGTTAGAAGAATGGGAGAGTTTTCAGTTCAGACTAATGATGCGCGACCATACCCAAAATTATCAACCTACAGGAGCTCACCACCCTGAGCAAACAAGAACCAGGGGCAGAGGAGCGGTGCAATCCTCAAAAAGAACCCAAGACAAACACCTACAGCACTAGAAAGCTATTATTCCAGGACAACAGATGCAGTTAATGACACCAACTATGCCATGTACACAGTACATGACATTGCCGATCGGTCATTAGTGGCCAGCGGAAGACTTCATCGTTACGTTTCATTCAGACATCAGATTTTCACGAGTGAGTGATATCCGTGCTTTTCATGCACTTGTAATTGTGATAGCCTATGGGTCCATTCACATGTCCATGATCTTTCGCAGACCACAGGGATCAAATTCGGCAATACCAGTCTATGGGTCCATGAAATAATTGGACCGCACTTGGATGGCATCCAAGTGAGGCTACGATTTTCACGAACTGTCAGAAGGGAGAAGGTGGAGAAACTTTTTTTTTTTTCTCCACTTAAAAGAAAAACTGATGACAATCGGACCACACTCTGATCAGTTTCTGATCAAAATAATCGGTTAGTTTTTCTTGTAACTTGTAAAAACGAACGTCTGAGTGAGTCCTAACAAGCAGTAGAGGAAACAGGCATACATTTCGCACCCTGCCATTGATTTGGTTTTGCTTCTTAAGGTACCGTCACACTAAGCGACGCTGCAGCGATACCGACAACGATGTCGATCGCTGCAGCGTCGCTGTTTGGTTGCTGGGGAGCTGTCACACAGACAGCTCTCCAGCGACCAACTATGCCGAAGTCCCCGGGTAACCAGGGTAAACATCGGGTTACTAAGCGCAGGGCCGCGCTTAGTAACCAGATGTTTACCCTGGTTACCAGCGTAAACATAAAAAAAAAACCAAACACTACATACTTACCTTCCGTGTCTGTCCTCCGGCGCTCTGCTTTCCTCTGCATTGTCAGCGCCGGCCAGCCGGAAAGCAGAGCGGTGACGTCACCGCCGTGCTTTCCGGCTGGCCGGCGCTCACAGCCAGTGCAGGGAAGCAGAGCGCCGGGGACAGACACGGAAGGTAAGTATGTAGTGTTTGTTTTTTTTACGTTTACGCTGGTAACCAGGGTAAACATCAGGTTACTAAGCGCGGCCCTGCGCTTAGTAACCCGATGTTTACCCTGGTTACCAGTGAAGACATCGCTGGATCGGCGTCACACACGCAGATTCAGCGATGTCTGCGGGAGGTCCAGCGACAAAATAAAGTTCTGGACTTTCCCCAGCGACCAACGATCTCCCAGCAGGGGCCTGATCGTTGGTCGCTTTCACACATAACGATTTCCTTAACGATATCGTTGCTACGTCACAAAAAGCAACAATATCGTTAACGATATCGTTATGTGTGACGGTACCTTTAGAATTATGGTAAAACGCGAATGTTTAATACAGTGTGAAATTGTTTCAAATGCTTTGTCTCTAGCGAGATCCTGTGCGAGCATTTATAGTGGCTTAGAGCAGTTCTGATATTAAAACTGTGAAATGGGCAGGTTTCTTCGCATGCAGCGTCTTATGCTTGTACCTAAAGCTTTTCTTGACATTGGCAGAGATTGCATCTTTTTATAGAATGCTTTATGGAGCCGTCATGTGTCAGGATTTACTGAACGTCTGAGGCCACATTATTCAGATTTACAACAAATGATACCATTGGTATCACAACTAACCAGCACGTATCAAACATCAGAGATATTCTAGACCGTTACAAAGAAATGATCAAAATCTATGTGATTAGTGTTTTGTTTCCTATTTATATAAAGGAACCTTAAGAATACCAAACAAAACAGGTTAAAGGGATTGTTCACTTTAGAAAATGATGATACATAGAGCACACTGAGGCCACTGCTGCAGTCCATACCTTGTATGTGTTAGCAAACTTATCAGCAAGTGCTCAATTTCCCTGCAGCACCTCCAGAGGAGAAAAGAAGAATTGCTCAATATTTACTAAATTAATGGCTTGTCAATGTACAGACATATTGGGTCCCTCAGAGTAAGGAACGCTCTTCAATTGGTTCTTGGATTTGTTTAGTAAAGAGGCGCATTGAACAGTGACCTAGGCAACTTTATACTTATGCAAGCAGTGGCAATAATATAACGAGGTTGCCCCCTTAAAAAAAAACAGACTTGTTTAAGTTTTTGAAATTTCAGCTTTCATTTTTATATTATATATTTCTTATATCTTGTATATCCTCTCATTTATCACTATATGTAGAGTAAATAAATAAATGTGAGAATTCACCGTCTTCAATGTGATTAAACGGTTGTCCAGGCATAGAACACTGATCAATATCAGATTAGTAGACATTCGACTCCCAGCTCCCCCACCGATCAGCTGTTACTAGTTCCGGTGGTGGCTGAATGTAAACACTGACTGGAGCTTGTAACGTCAGCGCCGGCGTCCCTGCATGATCCCTCTCCCTCCTCCTGGCAGAAGATTTTGTCTATCATTAGGAGAGTACCGTATATGATATTGAGATCCCGGCAGATCCCAGAAAATGCATATAAGGCTTAACAGAGGATGTCATGGAATTTTACCCTATTCATTTAGGGATTTCCCAGGTATTATGTCAGGCAAGGAAAGATACTGCATCCTTCACCCCCGTTAATCAAAAAATTTAAAAATAAAATAAATAATATCATTAGACTGGAAGAAGCTGTGTACAAAAAACGTAACACAATGATTAAATGTGAGAGACTATGGGTTCCATGGTTGGATACTCCTGGTCTGCATCAAAAGCGCTGTTACTGGAGAGACAATTTCATTTATTTGGAAGGGCATTATCTGTGTATAATGTGATAATTTGATGTTTTAGAAATATCCAATGTGTCTATTATAATTCTATTATTTTCCTATTTAAATGACTGAAACACAATATATAATAAATATTACCTAAAAGTCCGTAGGGTCATCAAGTATGGAATAACAATTCGATTTTCTGGGTATATTTTTGATATACCGGACCATATGACGCACCCCAAATTTTGGGGAGGAAGATATAAAACCATTTTTATTCAAATAAAATGGTGGTGCGTCTTATAGTCGGATTTTACAGTAGCCTACTAGGAGGGGAGGGGGGTGGGGGACACACACTTCTCCCGAGATCTTAATCTGAACATGCACAGCCTCCGGTGGCCGTTTTCAAAAGGCCCACTACAGGGAAATCAATGGATGGGATTCCGCTCACCACCGACATCTTATGAAAGCCCATGGCTTGCAGTCTTGCACCGCTTTGACACCCCCTCCTCCCAGTCCGGGGCCCGCAGCATTGCCCCACTCCCGCTGCCTCTGGCCTACTGCAGCATCATCCCTGCGTCTTGTGACCCCGCTCCACTACAGCCCCCCGTAAACTACCTTCGGATTATAAGACGCACCCCATTTTCCTTCCAAAATTGGGGGAATAATGGTGTGATTTCTTATTTGAAAATAAGGAATTTCTTTCCATGGACTATGAGCGAGTTGGTTCAATAGCTCCCTTGGGAATAATCTATCTACAAAACCCCTATGTTATGTTTAATGTGATTAATGTTACGGATGACTTTTTTCAAAAAATGTAAACAATAACGATTTGATTTAAAAAAAAAAGCACTATGTTGCCACTAGAGGTAGGAGCTGATCGTCAGGAGGAGGGACTGGATCCCCAGTAATCTTAATATATACTTACCTTGTAATGTCTTCACATCCTGTTCTGTCCAGATGTGTCCGGATCCCAGAATTCCAAGCGGGGGAAGTTCACCGACCGCCATATTGGGACACCCAAGTGATGAGTGTCACAATATGGAAACTGCTGGAGGTACCAGCCTCCTGTACGGTACCACCAGCGGAACACCGTCGCCCCAAACACACTGTATATGCCGTATGCACCACACACAGACTGAAAACGCCGTATGCACCACAGACACACACTGTATACTCCATATGTACCACACACACACTGTATACACCGTATGCACCACACACACACTGTATACGCCGTACGCAGCCTTTTGCGCGATACCACCAGCGGAACACCGTCGCACCACACACAGACTGTATACGCCGTACTCACCACACACACACTGTATATACCGTATGCACCACACACACACTGTATACACCGTATACACCACACACACACTATACGCTGTATGCACCACACACACACAGACTGTATACGCCGTACTCACCACACACACACTGTATATACCGTACGCACCACACACACACTGTATACACCGTATACACCACACACACACTGTATACACCGTATACACCACACACTATACGCTGTATGCACCACACACACACACTGTATACGCCGTACGCTGCCTTTTGCGCGATACCACAAGCAGAACATCGTCGCCGGGATCAGCCGAATGATTCACTGACCGCCGCCATCTTTGTACAGGAGGAGCACAAGTGCAGTTTTAACGTGACCGCAGGTGCAGTGAATCATTCAGCTGATCCCGGCGGCAGATGCACGACGTGTCTACAGGCAGAGGAAGCCGGTCACATTAACCCCTTCATGACCTTGGGATTTTTTGTTTTTCCGTGTTCGTTTTTCGCTCCCCTCCTTCCTAAATAAAGCCATTTATTTTTCCGTCAATCTGGCCATGTGAGGGCTTATTTTTTGCGGGACGAGTTGTACTTTTGAACGACATCATTGGTTTTAGCATGTCGTGTACTAGAAAACGGGAAAAAAATTCCAAGTGCGGTGAAATTGCAAAAAAAGTGCAGTCCCACACTTGTTTTTTGTTTGGCTTTTTTGCAAGGTTCACTAAATGCTAAAACTGACCTGCCATTATGATTCTCCAGGTCAGTACGAGTTCATAGACACCTAACATGACTAGGTTATTTTTTATCTAAGTGGTGAAAAAAATTCCAAACTTTGCTAAAAAAAAAAAAAAAAAAATTGCGCCACTTTCTGATACTCGTAGCGTCTCCATTTTTTGTGATCTGGGGTCGGTTGAGGGCTTATTTTTTGCATGCCGAGATGACGTTTTTAATGATAGCATTTCGGTGCAGATACATTCTTTTGATCGCCTGTTATTGCATTTTAATGCAATGTCGCGGCGACCAAAAAAACGTAATTCCGGCATTTCGAATTTTTTTCCCGCTACGATGTTTAGCGATCAGGTTAATGCTTTTTTTTAATTGATAGATCGGGCGATTCTGAGCGCGGCGATACCAAATATGTGTAGATTTGATATTTTTTTTATGGATTTATTTTGATTGGGGCGAAAGGGGGGTGATTTAAACTTTTATATTTTTTTTATTTTTTTAACATTTTTTTCAACTTTTTTTTTCACTTTTGCCATGCTTCAATAGCCTTTATGGGAGGCTAGAAGCAGGCACAACTCGATCGCCTCTGCTACATAGCAGCGATCTGCTGTTCGCTGCTATGTAGCAGAAAATCAGGTGTGCTGTGAGCGCCGACCACAGGGTGGCGCTCACAGCCACCGGCGATCAGTAACCATAGAGGTCTCAAGGACCTCTATGGTTACAATGGAGACGCATCGCTGACCCCCGATCATGTGACGGGGGTCGGCGATGACGTCATTTCCGGCCGCCCGGCCGGATGCGGTGGTTAAATGCAGTTGTCTGCGTTTGACAGCGGCATTTAACTAGTCAATAGGTGCGGGCAGATCGCGATTCTGCCCGCGCCTATTACGGGCACATGTCAGCTGTTCAAAACAGCTGACATGTCCCGGCTTTGGTGCGGGCTCACTGCCGGAGCCCGCATCAAAGCAGGGGATCTGACCTCGGACGTACTATCCCGTCCGAGGTCAGATAGGGGTTAAAGGGGTTTTTCCTCACACGAAAGTTCATTTTAAAAATTGTCTGTGTCTGACCGTGTACGGAGCATACCACATCTCCTGTGCAGGGGAGGAAGCAAAAGCAGTGGCGTATCTAGGGGGAGCAGCCGGGGCATGGGCCCCGGGCGCAGCCGGCAGGGGGGTGCAGTCGGGCCGCCTAATGTGGCGGTCCACAGCGTCTCCCCCGGCGGATGCATTCTGCCGCCCCCTGTCTGGGAGTCAGCTGTTCTCTGTGCTGGCTGCAGAGCGCCGACTCCCAACAGGTGCGGACATGGGGGGGGGCCCCCTGCAGGGTGGCTGTGGCAGGCAGGGAGAAATCACTGCAGCTCCGCTGTCTACAAGAGAAAATAGCAGCGGAGCTGCAGCGATCTGTCTTCCTGCTTCCTGCCCGCGCTTCCTCTCACACAGACGCGCCGCTGGATGGCGTCATCATTCAGCGGCCGGCTGTGTCAGAGGAAGGCGATGGAGATGCTGCGGCAGAGCGCGAGGAGAGGTGAGATGGGTGTGTGTGCGTGCATGCGTGTGTGTGTTGCGCGCGGCAGGGGAATGTGCAGAGAAGTAAATTGTGTGTGTGTGTGTGTGTAGGGAGAGGAGAGGGCAATGATGGGGATGGTGGTGGAGAAGGAAATGATGGAAGTGGTGGAATGGGCAAGGATGGGGATGGTGGTGGAATGGGCAAGGTTGGGGATGGTGGTGGAGAATTAAATGATGGAAGTGGTGGAATGGGCAAGGATGGGGATGGTGGTGGAGGAGGAAATGATGGAAGTGGTGGAATGGGCAAGGATGGGGATGGTGGTGGAGGAGGAAATGATGGAATGGTGGAATGGGCAAGGATGGGGATGGTGGTGGAGGAGGAAATGATGGAAGTGGTGGAATAGGCAAGGATGGGGATGGTGGTGGAGGAGGAAATGATGGAAGTGGTGGAATCGGCAAGGATGGGGATGGTGATGGAGGATGAAATGATGGAAGAGGTGGAATGGGCAAGGATGGGGATGGTGGTGTAGGAGGAAATGATGGAAGTGGTGGAATAGGCAAGGATGGGGATGGTGGAGGAGGAGGAAATGATGGATGTGGTGGAAAGGGCAATGATGCGATTGCTGGGGAGGAAATGATGGAGGTGGTGAAATGGGCAATGATGGGCATGACGGAGAAGGCAATGATGGAGGTGGTGAAGAGAGCAATGATGGGGTGGGGTAGAGGACAATAATATGTGTGTGGACAATTTGAGTGGGGATAGGGGGATTTATTATGTGTGGGGAGAATTTGGGGATGGGGGAATTTATTATGTGTGGGGTGAGATTTGTAGTGGGGATGGGGGATTTAATGTGTCTGGGAGACTTGAGGACACAAAATGAAGAGCAATGGGGGGCATATATGAGGAAACAATACAGGGGAATTGGGGGCATGTATGAGGAAACAGTATGGGGGAATGAGGGCATGTATGAGGAAACAGTATGGGGGAATGGGAGGTATGTATGAGGAAACAGTACGGGGGAATTGGGGGCATGTTTGAGAAAACAGTATGGGGGAATTGGGGGCATGTATGAGGAAACAGTATGAGGGAATGAGGGCATGTATTAGGAAACAATATGGGAGAATGAGGGCACAGTATGAAGAGCGATGTGAAAAATGTATGTGGACAGAGTACGGGAAGTGAGGGTGATGGGATGTGTGCAGACACAGTATGGGGAGTTAGGTGAGCAGGCAGTATAGAAAGTGAGGGGGTAAATATATGATGAGACAGTATGGTGAACAGGAGGGATGTGAGAGGAGACAGTATAAGGAGGGAGGGGAATAGTGTGAGGAGACAGTATGGGGGGACAAAAGTGAGTGGGCACAGAATAGAAACTGAATAGTGGGGGTGTAGCATGGAGGGACAGTGTAAGGGCACAGCCAGGAGGGGACAGTATACCAGGAAGAGGGAGTGTGATGAGAGAGTACAGTATAAATACTGGGCCCTATAGGGGTAACACAGTATGAGAGGATAATGTGAAGAGGGGACCGGTATGGAAAGGAGAGGTCAGTGTGAAGAGCATGAACCATAAGAGGGACAGTGTGGGGGTCATATTTTGTGCAGACAATATAGTGAGGGGCAATTTTTTATTCAGGAGAATTTTAATGACACTTGTATCTTTAAGGGCGTCATGTGGAGATTTTCTGCAAAAGAACGGAGAAGATGGAAATCTGCAGAGACGAGCTGTGGATGAGAAAACTCATCATGGGGTCTGGACAAGATGAAGAAAAGAAGGAGATCGGCTCCAAAGACGACGTCATCTATAAGGTACCTGGATGTAAATGTTATGTGTGATGTTAACTAATTCTCATGTTTTTATTTATGTTAGGAGCATTAAAGGGGATGTCCAGGTTTGTAATGAATCTGAAGTTATTCTTTGTGACTGCAGATTTCTGAATTCTTACAGTGCGCCCTGCACACTGTCAGGATTCTCTCATGCCGGCGATTTACATACATGCGGTCACATGCTGACTAGACATGTGTGGCCTCACTCAATGAACTGAGCGAGGCCGGGCACGTTTAGTCGTAATGTGTTCAGAAGTATACAAATCACATGCTCGTGCTGACATGACTGTCCACAGGCAAGGGAGAATCCTAAAAGTGTGCAGAGCATTCGTTGTGAGAATTCAGAAGCCTGTGGTGTCAGGATTCAGCTCTACAGGTTCCAGTAGTCGTCACATGGACACTTCACTCATATGCGACTTTCATACTTGTGGTCCTGTGACAACGAGCTTCTCTTCTGCTTCTCTCAGTTTTTCACTGATCATTGAGAGCATTGGGGAGAGGAGCTCGATGGTACATAACTAAGTGTGAAAATCGCATATATGTCCTGGGGACGGGGGGGTGGGGGGGGGGGGTAGTTCGGCTGGTTCTGTCCATGGACTTCCTCTGGTGGGTGTTTCTGAGTTTCACAGGTGACGAGGTTAATTTGTTAGCTGCTGCTCTATTTAACTCCACTTAGATCTTTGCTCCATGCCACCTGTCACTGTTCCAGTATTGGTCTGTTCACTCCTGGATCGTTCTTGTGACCTGTCTTCCCATCAGAAGCTAAGTTCCAGCTTGTATTTCTTTGGTTTGCTATTTTTCTGTCCAGCTTGCTATTTAATTTGTTGTCTTGCTTGCTGGAAGCTCTGGGACGCAGAGGGAGCGCCTCCGCACTGTGAGTTGGTGCGGAGGGTCTTTTTGCGCCCTCTGCGTGGTCTTTTTGTAGGTTTTTGTGCTGACCGCAAAGTAACCTTTCCTATCCTCGGTCTGTTCAGTAAGTCGGGCCTCACTTTGCTAAATCTATTTCATCTCTGTGTTTGTATTTTCATCTTTACTCACAGTCATTATATGTGGGGGGCTGCCTTTTCCTTTGGGGAATTTCTCTGAGGCAAGGTAGGCTTATCTTTCTATCTTCAGGGCTAGCTAGTTTCTTAGGCTGTGCCGAGTTGCATAGGGAGCGTTAGGCGCAATCCACGGCTATTTCTAGTGTGTTTGATAGGTTAAGGGATTGCGGTCAGCAGAGTTCCCACATCCCAGAGCTCGTCCTTATTATCAGTAACTATCAGGTCATTCCGTGTGCTCTTAACCACCAGGTCCATTATTGTCCTGACCACCAGGTCATAACAGGGCGCATGGCAGAGCTCGGAAGGGAAAGAGCACCGTTTGACTGTTTCAACGCAGAATTGGCTGGAATTCAGATCAGACGCCATGTCGCGTTTGGAAAGCCCCTGATGTGCTTAAACAGTGTTAACCCTCCACAAGTGACCCCATTTTGGAAACTATACCACCTAAGGAACTTATGTAGATGTGAGGAGTGCACTTTGAATCCCCAATTGTTTCACTAAAGTTTATAATATAGAGCCGTGAAAATTAAAAAAATCATTTTTCCCCCACAACAATGATCTTTTCACCCGCAATTTTTTATTTTCCCAAGGGTATCTGGAGAGATTGGACCCCAAAGGTTGTTGAGCAATTTGGCTTGAGTACGCTGATACCCCAGCGTAAGGGGAAATGTGAGGGGAAACCACCGTTTGGGTGCATGGCAGAGCTCGGAAGGGAAGGAGCGCCGTTTTGGAATGCAGACTTTGATGGAATGGTCTGCGGGCGTCACGTTGCGTTTGCAGAGCCCCTGATGTACCTAAACAGTAGAAACCCCCCACAAGTGACCCCATATTGGAAACTAGACCCCCAAAGGAACTTATCTAGATGTGTTATGAGAACTTTGAACCTCCCAATGTGTTTCACTAAAGTTTATAACGCAGAGCCATGAAAATAAAAAAATCTTTTTTGTTCCACAAAAATGATTTTTTTTAGCCCCCAGTTTTGTATTTTCCCAAGGATAACAGGAGAAATTAGACCCCAAAAGTTATTGTCCAATTTGTGCAGAGTACGCGGATACTCCATATGTGGGAGAAAACTATTGTTTGGGCATATGTCGGGGCTCGGAAGGGAAGAAGTGTTGTTTTGGAATACAGACTTTAATGGAATGGACTGCGGGCGTCACGTTGCGTTTGCAGAGCCCCTGATGTGCCTAAACAGTGGAAACTCCCTAATTCTAACTCCAACCCTAACCCCAACACAACCTTAACCCTAATCCCAACGCTAACCACACCCCTAACCCCAACACACTCCTGACCCCAACACACCCCTAACCTTAACCCCTTAGTGACAGAGCCAATTTGGTACTTAATGACCAGGCCAATTTTTACAATTCTGACCACTGTCACTTTATGAGGTTATAACTCTGGAACGCTTCAACGGATCCCGCTGATTCTGAGACTGTTTTTTCGTGACATATTGTACTTCATGTTAGTGGTAACATTTCTTCGATATTACTTGCAATTTTCAAACTTTGTATTTTTATGCCCTTAAATCAGAGAGATATGTCACGAAAAATAGTTAATAAATAACATTTCCCACATGTCTACTTTACATCAGCACAATTTTGTTAGGGAGTTATAAGGGTTAAAAGTTGACCAGCAATTTCTCATTTTTACAACACCATTTTTTTTTAGGGACCACATCACATTTGAAGTCATTATGATAGAAAATAATGAAGTGTGACACCATTCTAAAAACTATACGCCTCAAGGTTCTCAAAACCACATTCAAGAAGTTTATTAACCCTTTACGTGCTTCACAGGAACTGAAACAATGTGGAAGGAAAAAATGAACATTTAACTTTTTTTTGCAAACATCTTAATTCAGAACCATTTTTTTTATTTTCACAAGTGTAAAAACAGAAATGTAACCATAAATTTTGTTATGCAATTTCTCCTGAATACGCCAATACCCCATATGTGGGGGTAAACCACTTTTTGGGCGCACCGCAGAACTTAGAAGTGAAGGAGCGCCGTTTGACTTTTTCAATGCAGAATTGGCTGGAATTGAGATCGGACGCCATGTCACGTTTAGAGAGCCCCTGATGTGCCTAAACAGTGGAAACTCCCCACAAGTGACACCATTTTGGAAACTAGACCCCTTAAGGAACTTATCTAGATGTGTGGTGAGCACTTTGAACCCCCAAGTGCTTCACAGAAGTTTATAACGTAGAGCCGTGAAAATAAAAAATCGCTTTTGTTTACACAAAAATGATCTTTTCGCCCACAAATTCTTATTTTCACAAGGGTAACAGGAGAAATTAGACCACAAAAGTTGTTGTGCGATTTCTCCTGAATACGTCGATACCCCATATGTGAGGGTAAACCACTGTTTGGGCGCACCGCAGAGCTTGGAAGTGAAGGAGCGCCGTTTTACTTTTTCAATGTTGAATTGGCTGGAATTGAGATTGGACGCCATGTCGCGTTTGGAGAGCCCCTGATGTGCCTAAACAGTGGAAACCCCCCACAAGTGACACCATTTTGGAAACTAGACCCCTTAAGGAACTTATCTAGATGTGTGGCGAGCACTTTGAACCCCCATGTGCTTCACAGACGTTTATAACGTAGAGCCGTGAAAAAAAAAAATTGCATTTTTTCTACAAAAATGATCTTTTTGCCCACAAATTTTTATTTTCACAAGGGTAACAGGAGAAATTAGACCACTAAAGTTGTTGTGCAATTTCTCCTGAGTACATCGATACCCAATATGTGGGGATAAACCACTGTTTGGGCGCAGCGCAGAGCTTGGAAGAGAAAGAGTGCCGTTTTACTTTTTCAATGTAGAATTGGCTGGAATTGAGATCGGACGCCATGTCGCGTTTGGAGAGCCCCTGATGTGCCTAAACAGTAGAAATCCCCCACAAGTGACCCCATTTTGGAAACTAGACCCCCCATGGAACTTATCTAGATGTGTGGTGAGAACCTTCAATGCCCAAGTGCTTCACAGAAGTTTATAATGCAGAGCCGTGAAAATAAAAAATATTTTTTTTTTCCAAAAAAAAGATTTTTTAGCCCCCAAGTTTTCACTAGGGTAACAAGAGAAATTGGACCCCAAAAGTTGTTGTCCAATTTGTCCTGAGTATGCTGGTACCCCATATGTGGGGGTAAACCACTGTTTGGGCGCACGGCAGAGCTCGGAAGGAAGGAGCGCCGTTTTGGAATGCAGACTTTGATAGAATGGTCTGCGGGTATTATGTTGCGTTTGCAGAGCCCCTGATGTACCTAACCAGTAGAAACCCTCCACAAGTGACCGCATTTTGGAAACTAGACCCCCCAAGGAACTTATCTAGATGTGTGGTGAGAACTTTGAATGCCCAATTGCTTCACAGAAGTTTAGAATGCAGAGTCGTGAAAATAAAAAATATTTTTTTTTTCACAAAAAAGATATTGTAGCCCCCAAGTTTTTATTTTCACAAGGGTAACAAGAGAAATTGGACCCCAAAAGTTGTTGTCCAATTTATCCCGAGTACGCTGATGCCCCATATGTGGGGGTAAACCACTGTTTGGGCGCACGGCAGAGCTCGGAAGGGAAGGAGCGCCTTTTTGGAATGCAGACTTTGATAGAATGGTCTGTGGGCATTATGTTGCGATTGCAGAGCCCCTGATGTACCTAAACTGTAGTAACCCCCCACAAGTGACCCCATTTTGGAAACTAGACCCCCCAAGGAACTTATCTAGATGTGTGGTGAAAACTTTGAATGCCCAATTGCATCACAGAAGTTTAGAATGCAGAGTCGTGAAAATAAAAAATATTTTTTTTTTCACAAAAAAGATATTGTAGCCCCCAAGTTTTTATTTTCACAAGGGTAACAAGAGAAATTGGACCCCAGAAGTTGTTGTCCAATTTATCCCGAGTACGCTGATGCCCCATATGTGGGGGTAACCCACTGTTTGGGCGCACGGCAGAGCTCAGAAGGGAGGGAGCACCATTTGACTTTTTGAGCGCAAAATTGGCTGTCGTGTTTGGAGACCCCCTGATGTACCTAAACAGTGGAAACCCCCCAATTCTAGCTCCAACCCTAACCCCAACACACCCCTAACCCTAATCCCAACCTGATCCATAATCCTAATCACTAACCCTAACCATAATCACAACCCTTACCCCAAAACAACCCTAATGTCAACCCTAACCATAACCCTAATCAAAACCCTAAATCCAATACACCCCTAATCCTAATCTCAACCATAACCTCAAACGTAACCCTAATCCCAATACACCCCTAATCACAACCCTAACCTTAACCCTAATCCCAAACCTAACCCTAATCCCAATACACCCCCAATCACAACCCTAACCATAATCCCAAACCTAACCCTAATCCCAAGCGTAACCCTAATGCCAACCCTAATACCAACCCTAATCCAAACCCTAACCCTAATCCCAGCTCTAACCCTAACTTTAGCCCCAACCCTAGCCCTAACTTTAGCCCCAACCCTAACCCTAGCCCTAAGGCTACTTTCACACTTGCGTCGTTTGGCATTCCGTCGCAATCCGTCGTTTTGGACAAGAAACGGATCCTGCAAATGTGCCCGCAGGATGCGTTTTTTGCCCATAGACTTGTATTGCCGACGGATCGTGACGGATGGCCACACGTCGCGTCCGTCGTGCACTGGATCAGTTGTGTTTTGGCGGAGCGTCGGCACAAAAAAACGTTCAATGAAACATTTTTTTGTACGTCGCATCCGCCATTTCTGACCGCGCATGCGTGGCCGTAACTCCGCCCCCTCCTCCCCAGGACATAGATTGGGCAGCGGATGCGTTGAAAAACTACAGCTGCTGCCCACGTTGTGCACAATTTTCACAACGAGCGTCGGTATGTCGGGCCGACGCATTGCGACGGCCCCGTACCGACGTAAGTGTGAAAGAAGCCTAACCCTAAATTTAGCCCCAACCCTAACCCTAAATTTAGCCCCAACCCTAACCCTAAATTTAGCCCCAACCCTAGCCCTAACCCTAGCCCTAACCCTACCCCTAACCCTAGCCCTACCCCTAACCCTACCCCTAACCCTACCCCTACCCCTACCCCTAACCCTAACCCTACCCCTAACCCTAATTTTAGCCCCAACTGCTGTTCTCCTGCCGGCCGGCAGATGGAGACAGATGGCGGGCGCACTGGGCATGCGTCCGCCATGTTCTTCTGCCGGCGGCCAGGAGGAGCAGCAAGAGGATCCAGGGACCTAGGTGAGTATGCTAGGGTCCCCGAATCCCCCTATTTCTCTGTCCTCTGATGTACGATCACATCAGAGGACAGAGAATTACACTTTACTTTTTTTTTTTTTTTTTTGCGGTCGCCGGTAAACAGTTAATTACCGGCGATCGCAAAACAGGGGTCGGTAATACCGACCCCGATCATGCTCTTTGGGGTCTCGGCTACCCCCGGCAGCCGAGACCCCAAAGATTCTCCCGGTGCCGGCCGGCGGGCGCACTGCGCATGCGCCCGCCATTTTGAAGATGGCGGCGCCCACCGGGAGACACGAGGAGCATCGGGGGAGCTAGGTGAGTATTGGGGGGCCACCTGGGACCCCTTTTCTCTGTCCTCCGATGTGCGATCACATCGGAGGATTGAGAAATTAAAAAGATTGCTTTTTTTTTTGCGATCGCCGGTAAACGGTTAATTACCGGCGATCGCAAATGCGGGGAGGGTTAAAAACCCCCCGAATCATGTTCTCTGGGGTCTCGGCTACCCTCGGCAGCCGAGACCCCGGAGAAAATCGGCCTCTGGGGGGGCGCTATGGACTTTTTCCACAGCGCCGTTAATTAACGGCGCTGTGGTTTAAGTACCCTTAGCGGCCGCCGTTAAAAGGCGTATCGGCGGTCGCTAAGGGGTTAATCCCAACCCTAAACATAATCACACCCCTAACTCTAATACCAACCCACCCCTAACCCCAACACACCCCTAACCCTAATCACAACTCTAACCATAACCCTAACCACACACCTAACCTTGACACATCCCTAACCCAACCGTAAACGTAATCCAAACCCTAACCCTAACTCTAGCCCCAACCCTAACCCTAACTTTAACTCCAACCCTAACCCTAGCCCCAACCCTAACTTTAGCCCCATCCCTAACTTTAGCCCCAACTGTAACCATAACTTTAGCCCCAACCCTAACTCTAATGGGATAATGGAAATGAATACTCTTTTTAATTTTATTATTTTTCCCTAACTAAGGGGGTGATGAAGGGGGGGGGGGGTTTATTTACTATTTATAGCGGGTTTTTATAGCGAGTTTTTGCTTGGCAGCCGTCACACACTAAAAGACGCTTTTTATTGCCCAAAAAAATATTTGCGTCACCACATTTTGAGAGCTATAATTTTTCCATATTTTGGTCCACAGAGTCATGTGAGGTCTTGTTTTTTGCGGGATGAGTTGTCGTTTCCACTGGTACCATTTTCGGACACATTACTTTTTTTACCGCTATTTATTCCGATTTTTGGTAGGCAGAATGAACAAAAGACCAACAATTCAAAATTGGGGGGGAGTTTATACCATGCCGCGTTTGGTAAAATTGATAAAGCAGTTTTATTCTTCGGGTTAGTACGATTACAGCAATATCTCATTTACATTTTTTTTTATGTTTTGGCGCTTTTATACAATAAAAACAATTTTATATAAAAATAATTATATTTGCATCGCTTTATTCTGAGGGCTATAACTTTTTTTCTTTTTTCGCTGATGACGCTGTATGGCAGCTTGTTTTTAGCGGTACCATGTTTATTTATATCCATCTTTTTGATCGGGTGTTATTCCACCTTTTGTTCGGCGGTATGATGATAAAGCATTGTTTTTTGCCTCGTTTTTTTACTAGGGGTTTACTAGTGGGATAGTTTTATAGGTCGGGTCATTACAGACGCGGCGATACTAAATATGTGTACTTTTATTGTTTTTTTTTTAAAATTTACATAAAGAAATGTATTTATTGGAACAATATTTTTTTTTCTTTATTTAGGATGTTCCTTTTTTTTTTTACACGTTAGTATTTTTTGTTTTTGTTTTTTTACTTTGTCCCAGGGTGGAACAACATTGTATAGTGTCAGATCGCTGATCTGACATTATGCAAAGCACTATGTCAGATCAGCGATCTGACAGGCAGTGCAGGAGGCTTACCGACGCCTGCTCTCAGCAGGCGCTTGCAAGCTACCTCCCTGCAGGACCTGGAAGGATCCCCGCGGCCATCTTGGAAGAAGGAGGAGACGCTCGGAACAACGCGATCACATTGCGTTGTTCCGAGGGTCTCAGGGAAGCACGCAGGGAGCCCCTTCCTTATGCTGCCGGAACGCTGTGATCATGTTTGAATGCAGTGTCCCGGGGGTTAATGTGTCGGGAGCGGTCCGTGATAGTGCCGGATGTCAGCTGCGATAATCAGCTGACAACCGGCCGCGATCAACCGAGCTCCCCCTGTGAGCGCGACTGATCGGTGATGACGTACTATCCCATCGGTGGTCATACGGGCCCAGGCCACCTCGACGGGATAGTACGTCTGATGTCAGAAAGGGGTTAAACAATATTTTACCTCACAAAATGTATCCTCTGAGATCTCCTGCTGGTCAAAGAAGAGATGAAATGAGAGGAGAAGACAGCAAATGGGGGAGAGAGAGAGCGCACAGGGGTGAGAGATAGAGCACAGACTGGAGAAGTCAGCACATGGGGAAAGAGAGAGTGGATAGGTGGGTGAGCACATGGGGGGAGAGATTCTCAACGCTGCAAAGCCTGCCCCCATCGTGACCTCGCGGTGCGATAGCATCAGGCCTCCATATAGTCTGATATTAATGACCTATACTGAGGGACGGTAGGTCATTAATAAAGTAAGCCTGGAAAACCCGCAAAGGAGAGGTTAGGATTTGTCATAAATATAGATGCGGATAGTGACCTGCAGAAAAGAGGTTGCAGGCAAAGAAACCATATCATTTTGAATATTGATCAATGGCTCAAAACATCCTGTTGGAACTTCTACTAATTAAGTATCATATAAGTCCCAACGGAACCCTAAAATCATAACCGTAAAGCATTTTTTTGTAACTTCTATTTCTGACTTACTTCTCTTCGTGTTGATTGTCTTCTTGATCGCTTAAGTCTTCATCGTCGACAAGGTGCCCAAATGGCTCAGAAGAAATAGAAACCATATTAGACAGGATTACACGACTGTCGCTGCTCCCCGTCAAGACCAGCTGATCATGGGAGTGATTGTACCGAACACTCCAAACCCTAAAATTGCAATAAAAAATAATTTCATTAACATTTATAAAGTCACAATGCCAACAATGGTGCCTATAACGAGTTGGCTAAGGCTGGCCACTCCATTAACCTCCTTAAAAATAGAATGTGATCGGCATAATTATGGTCACGTTCTGACTAACTTCTCATTTACTTCTCTCAGTTTTCCTCAAGCTTCACTGCTTAACCTGTGGTGGATACAGGGCTGAGGAGTCAGTAAGCAAACCTCCGACTCCTACTCCTCAATTTCTCTGACTCCTGATTCCACGACTCCGACTGGTCACTACTGAGCATGTATCTAAAGAGCAGCACAGATTCATCTCAGCTAAAAGCCAAGATCCTGAGATCAGGAACAGAATAGACATTTATAAGACATTTTATAACTTTCCCAAGTTCTTATGCAAAAATATTCAGCACATCCTGCATTGTAGTACTGAACCCAATTTATTATATATTTTAGGAGTCGGAGTAGGTCTATTTGATACAACTCCACCAATACGGAAACCGAGTCAACGACTCCGACTTCACAGACCTGGATGGAATACCCCTTTTACTTGTAACAAAACCGGGGCAACATTTGCCTTTGGGGTACAATCACATTCTCCGATTTCCTTCAATTCTTGACACAGGGATATCAGATTGAGAGCCCCAGTAAACACAGAGTCTATATAGTAGGCGAGTATAAAGTTTGTCAAATATTCACTGTGCAAAATGTTAAAGCATTATAACTAAGTAATAATAATACATTTTCGTAATTTCTAATCTGGAAACCTCCTTTACATTCAGTCCATTACATCCCTTATTTTTCCACTATACACTGTAAAAATAATGATTTTAAAAAAATCCATAGCATGACATGTGTTAAAAATATTTTTTCCTCCACTCAACGGTGTGAGGTTTCCATAGAAACCCCCGGCTGCACAGGGCTCTGGGGAGTCGTCCATTTTGACCTTCAAGACAGACGCATCGTCTGTTACCGTCTGCTGTAGGAAGCTCTGAATCCTCATCTTTTAAAAAAAAAAAAAAATAACCCAAAATAACATTATCGAACCAATCCTGAAAGTACCTAAAATGCTAGAATCTGAGGCAATAATACATTTTTGGTATCACGTTAAAAATATGTTGATTTTTTTTATTTTTTCATTATTGTGACGACTTTACTGTTAAAGTGAACCTGTCACCAGATTTGACTGTTATGAGTTACGGCCACCACTTTTTAGGAATGATATACAACATTCTATAATGTTGCATATCTGCCCCCAACCCGACCTGTAAGACAAGAAAGACCTTTTATTATTCTCACCTGCGGGACGGTCCGGTGCCTCCTTTCTTCTTACAATGCTGTCCTGCTTTTTGCTTCCTGTGGATGATTCATCCCTACATCATCCACACAATGTCCCTGAGCATGGCACTCTTGTGCAGGCGTACTGCTCTGTCCTGACTAGGGCAGAGTAAATTACTGCAGTATGCATGCGCCACAGCCTCTTTGACCTTTCCCGGCGCGTATGCACTGCAGTACTTTGATGTGCCCTAAAAAGGCAGAGAAGTGCGCCTGCGGAGGAGTGCGATGCTGGTGTAAACTGTGTGGATGACATAGGGCGTGTCATGCACAAGAGGCAAGAAGGAGGACGGCATCACAAGAAGAAGGGAGGCGCTGGACGAAGACCAGTGACACCCCCTCGGACGTGACCAGCCCCCCCCAAAAAAGCTCTTTTTCTTGCCTTGCAAGTCGGGTTGGGGACAGATACACAGCATTATAGAATGATGTATATCAGGGCAGAAAGGTGCTGGCCATATCAGTCAAATCTGGTGACAGGCTCACTTTAAAGAAGAAGATCTCATTAAAAATTGTATTACATAATTTTATTCGTCTTCAACTTCCTTAACTGTTCACAGTAACAGTAATATTGATCAGGAGTGCCCAAACTTTTACATGCCACTGTACAAGTAAATCAAACTTTTGTGAAATCAAACTGTCCACTTAGCAAGCAACACTGATTAGCAATCAATTTCACATGCTGTTGTGCAAATGGAATAGACAACAGATGGAAATTATTGGCAATTATCAAGACACACTCAATAAAGGAGTGGTTCTGCAGGTGGGGACCACAGACCACATCTCAGTACCAATGCTTTCTGGCTGATGTTTTGGTCACTTTTGTATGTTGGTTGTGCTTTCACAGTCCTGGTAGGATGAGACAGACTCTGCAACCCACACAAGTGGCTCAGGTAGTGCAAGCTCATCCAGGATGGCACATCAATGCGAGCTGTGGCAAAAAGGTTTGCTGTGTCTGTCAGCGTAGTGTCTAGAGGCTGCAGGAGCAACCAGGAGACAGGCCAGTACACCAGGAGACGTGGAGGAGGCTGTAGGAGAGCAACAACCCCGCAGCAGGAACGCTACCTCAGCCTTTGTGCAAGGAGGAACAGGAAGAGCACTGCCAGAGCCCTGCAATATGACCTCTAGCAGGCAACAAATGTGCATGTGTCTGCACAAATGGTTAGAAACCGACACCATGAGGATGGTCTGAGTGCCCGACGTCCACAGATGGGGGTTGTGCTCACAGACCAACAACATGCAGGACCCTTGGCATTTGCCACAGAACACCAGGATTGGCAAATTCGCCAGTGGCGCCCTGTGCTCTTCACAGATGAACGCAGGTTCACACTGAGCACGTGACAGACGTGACAGTCTGGTGACGCCGTGGAGAGCGATCTGCTTCCTGCAACATCTTTCAGCATGACCGGTTGGACAGTGGGTTCAGTAATTTTGAGGTAGCGTGACTGCCATTAGGTACCGAGATGAGATCCTCAGACCCCTTGTGAGACCATATGCTGGTGCGGTTGGCCCTGGGTTCCTCCTAATGCAGGATAATGCCAGACCTCATGTGGTTGGAGTGTGTCAGCAGTTCCTACACGATAAAGGCATTGAAGCTATGGACTGGCCCGCCCATTCCCCAGACCTGAATCTTTATTGAACACATCTGGGACATCATGTCTCCCACCATCCACCAACGTCACGTTGCACCACAGACTGTCCAGGAGTTGGCGGATGCTTTAGTCCAGGTCTGGGAGGAGATCCCTCAGGAGACCATCCGCCGCCTCATCAGGAGTACGCACAGGCTTTGTAGGGAGGTCATACAGGCACGTGGAGGCCACACACACTACTGAGCATCATTTCCTTGTCTTTAGGCATTTTCACTGAAATTGGATCAGCCTGTAACTTCATTTTCCACTTTGATTTTGAACATCATTCCAACTCCAGACCTCCGTGGGATATTAGTTGTGATTTACGTAGATCATTTTTATGTTTTATTGTTCTCAACACATTCCACTATGTAAGGAATATAGATTTACAACTGGAATATTTCACTAGTGATATCTAGGATGTGGGATTTTAGTTTTTCCTTTATTTTTTTGAGTTTTGTATACACAATAATAATCTTTAATAATAATCTTTTTTTTTTATATAGCGCTAACATGTTCTGCAGCGCTTTACAGTTTTGCACACATTATCATCACTTTCCCCAATGGGGCTCACAATCTAAATTCCCTATCAGTATGTCTTTGGAATGTGGGAGGAAACCCACGCAAACACGGGGAGAACATACAAACTCCTTGCAGATGTTGTCCAAGGTGGGATTAGAACCCACTGCAAGGCTGCAGTGCTATCCACTGAGCCACCGTGCTGCCTTAAAATACTGGATATCTGTATATCGGAAGTGGAATAATGCAATAGATTCTGATTTCGATCTTATTTTTTGTCAGTATATATGAAGAAAAATTAAGATTGGGATTTTTGCATTTCATACAGGTCATCATATTTGGCAAATTGCTAAATAGGAAAAGATTATTACCCGTCGACCATTGGAGTAATTTTCTTTTATTCTCTTTAGGCTATCAAGCTGCTCTACACATTTATTAGTGATTCATATTTTGAATTTGTTCATAAACTGTAAATTGTTATAATGATTTTGACCCGGAGAGATCACTTCAAGATATTATTTCAGTTTTGAAAAAAGAAAAAAGGATAATAGCTGTATTGTTCTTTTAGCTAACCTTCCTCTAAGTTCAGGGGATCGGTTGTTGCAGATAATTTTATAGCAAACTCTAAAATGTTTCTGATACTCCCTCCCCCGACATTCCTCTTAGCACATTTACCTTTTCAAATAAAAAAAGAGAACTTTTTCTTTCCTTTCCATAACTCATGGCTTATCACTGTTTAAGCCACTTAGGTTTTGATTCTGATTTCCGCTTCTGATACATGAAAAAAGGATCCGGTCTAGAGTCGGCACAGTATAATTGGGTTATATGAATCTGAATTTAGATTGTGAGCCCTCGCGGGCAGGGTCCTCTCTCCTCCTGTACCAGCTGTGACTTGCATTGTTCAAGATTATTGTACCTGTTTTTATTATGTATACCCTCCTCACATTTAAAGCGCCATGGAATAAATGACGCTATAATAACAATAAATAATAATAATTTACTACAAATGTTTCTACTAGAGTTTCTCCAAAACTAGAAGCTGTCTACATAAACAAATTATTTAGACTGTACCACCTATATACAGTAGTGTACAAAATAATAGCAGTTCAATATAACTAACCAGATTAATCACTGTTTTCGGTATAAATTATATTACCACATGTCAAACAACTTACCAGTTGGTGCAGTAGATTCTAAGAAAACCAACAGACTCCTTCATGATCTGCATGTTTTTGAATCTCTGTATTTTAATAATTAATTGAAAGGTGATGTGTTCAAAATAATAGCAGTGTGGAGATCAATTAGTGAGGTCAAGCATACTGTGAAGAAACAGGTGTGAATCAGGTGGCCCTTATTTAAAGGGAACCTGTCACCTGAATTAGGCGGGATCGGTTTTCTGTCATATGGGCAGAGTTTTCGGGTGTTTGATTCACCCTTTCCTTACCCGCTGGCTGCATGCTGTTCATTCTCTGTCCTCCGTAGTACACGCCTGCGCAAGGCAATCTGAAGACAGTAAAGCATGATGGTGCAAGCATCATGATATGGGCATGTTTCTCTTACTATGGTGCCAGACCTATTTACCGCATACCAGCGATCATGGACCAGTTTGCATATATTAAAATACTTGAAGTGGTCATGTTGCCTTACACTGAAAAGGATGTGCCCTTGAAAGGGGTGTTTCAACAAGACAACGACCCTAAACACACCAGAAAATGAGCTAAATCTTGGATCCAGTCCAGCAAAATTGAGGTTATGGAATGGCTAGCCCAATCCCTGGACCTTAATCCGATAGAACAGTTTGTGTGGTGACATGAAAAATTGTGGGATGTATTCCAAGCATACTGGCCTGGAATAACAGTTGACAGGTGTCAGAAGTTGGTTGACTTTAGGCAGTTCTAAAAATCCTCAAATAGTACTGTACATATTGTGAGGTTGTAAAGACACATGCAGACACGGCTATTTTTTAGAACAGCCCAATGTTCATTTTTTGTTATTTTCTGTAAAGTAGTTAAAAATTATATCCAATTCTCTGCATGTTTTGAATTAGAAAACAGTGTGTAATGTTCCCAATGCATGGAAATAAAAACTAGTATAAAGATGTCGTGATTAACTCATGTTTTTGAACACACTGCTATTATTTTGAACGCTACTGTAAAAAAAAAAGTTGTAAAGGAAAACAATTTGTCAATATATATTTTGCAAAAAAAATATTCATGAAAAGTACAAAGCAGGGAGGAAGGTAAGCCATGTAATACAGTAATGTCAGAAATCTGAAGGTGGTTATTTTTTAAAGTAGAAAAGGCTTTAACATAAAGAAAACCTACTAAACCAGGTCAGTCTGCTTACTCTCCTGCAGCTGCTTACAAGCAACCTATCCATGTTGTTGCTGCAGCCAATCATTTGCTTAAGCAGTCCTAACTTTTTAATCAGCATTGTTAGTTATAGAGAAAAGGCAATATGTTAAATAAGCTGCAATCAACTCAGTTTCATTACAATATTTTAATAACCAAATGTCCAACATAGAAGTTGACCTGACACCATACTTGCAGTCATTTTATTATGTATTTTAGAGCACCATTGATTCCATGGTGCTGTACATGACAAAGGGGTTGGGGTAACAGACTGGTTCAGAGGGGAGAGGGCCCTGCCCTTGCGTACTTAGAGTCTGCAGGATAATGGGGAAGCAACAAAACAGTAGGTTTAGTAGATGGAACAAAACCAACTGTAGGTAAGTAAACAGAGTTGTGGCAAATTAGTCAATGAGTAATGATAGCTATTTTAATTTAAAGCATTCCCTGTCAAATATATCAAAATAATGTCAGCCAAGTGCTCATTGGGCTGTTAGCTAAGGCAGGCCAAACATATTAGGTGGTTGACGTCCGAAAGATCGTTCGGCTAACAACCATCTGAGCCAAGTCTCCCATTCACAGGAGCACTAGTTTGTGGAAGCGGTCCTGTGCTCTCTATGAGAAAGTGTCATGGGGTGACTGTGGAATAGCAAATGGGATCCTATACTATCCCTCAGACTAGGGGTCCCTGGCTATCCCTGTCCCCAGGATTACCCCTGAAGGTGGGGACGCCTGGGTCTCATTCCTCACTATGCTCCTGAGTAGCACTAATCTGCTAAGTGTATGGAGAGAAGACAGACAGGGCAAAACAGAACCCAGTCACACAGCACTTTCACAGGGATAAACACTGAGGCATAGAAGTGGAAAGCCAGTGAGGCAATAAAGTAACATAAAAACAACAATGGAAAAGGAAAGGATCCACCAAACACTACATGCAAGAACTTTGGAATAACAACCAGTTAACCCAAGATGTGTCCTCCTCTCCAGACCAGGATTGATTAACTATAGTTGGCACTATCTGCATAACAAAATCACCATATGTAGGAGTGCAGACATGACTGGTTCTCCCACAGCATGGGGCTAAAGGAGATTAACAATCTTAGCCAAGCAAAGATTTAACTCTTGCTAACCTGCCTTGGAGCTGCAGCCCTTTGAGTCGATGCCCAAATCACCCTGCGTTGATTATAGAAATCAATGGAATTAGGAGGAAGAGTGTAAAAATACACGGACTGCAAAAACCCTGACGCCGCCATGACAGTTGGTTGCAAAAATCTCCTTGTGACAGAAAGCAGCTGACTGACATGTTGACCGGTAGCTTATCTCAGGAGGACAGTGCAGTACAGCAGTCTCAAATCGTACATGCCAGATAAACATCACCGTCGCCATAATTTAGCTGGTACCCCCATACACATTAGACCCGATGGCGGAATACTGAATTGTCGGGTTTGGCCGATATAAGTCTAATGTGTATGGCCATGTTAATTCTTCGGAGCCAACCACATAAATATGCTTCCTTGAACATGTATATTTCAATTAACCCAATGGCTGGATTGGCAGGGGTTTGTCTAATGTGTATGGGAACTTTTACATTTTTACTACTTTATAAGCAGCATTTATAAGCATTGTTCTTATTTAAACCTTATGTTCTGGAAACAATAACAAAGTTATTAAGTTATTGTCAAATCAAGTCATGCCAGTCTAACACCGATGTGGAGTAAGATCTGCCGGCCGCTTAATAAATTTGATGCATCTTTTGCTTTCGGTGTGCCCGAGCTTGAAATTTACCCTTGCTATGCACTATAATTTACAATCCATCATAAAGTATAGTAAGTCTGTCAGGCTGTGGTTGGTCGTGTCCTCCCCACTAAACCCTGCCACCAATTTCCCGCCACTCATGGTAATTTTTTGATCTGAAGAGTGCAAATCAAACTTTGAGTCTTTTCTACGTTAAAAAGTGACACAGATTTTTCTTGCTCTAAAATACTTCTGCATAACTAGACAGGGTTTAACTTTAGGGTAGGTGGCAATCCTAAAAGTCATAATTGACCTTTGAAGGGCCTTACCACATGACTTAGGAAAGGGTTAATATTGACCTTTAGGATATAAAGGGGTTATACTGGACTTTTTTTTTTTTTTTACTATGGGCCTTAAAGAAATGTAGCTGCTAACTACCTGCCTGTTTGGCCCACCACCAATCTCTGCCAGTTTAGACAGGTGACGGACCACTCCTGCTGGCAATTCTCCAGCTTCCGCTGACGTTGTGACCGCAAAGCAGATTCTTCTCGTCCACTCTCTTCTGTTGATGGAGCATGACTGAAAATATCATGAAAATGTCCCTGCTGCCCGTGGGAAGCCAGCCAGTCAATCAGCATGATGTTGGCACGTACGCCCTGTCGACAGCGTAGCCCAGAGGACGGGATGCTATTTCAATGGGAAGCAACAGGATAGCCGGCAGGAGAAGTCAGTGATCGTTCTGAGCCGGCACAGGGCAGAACAGGCAGGAAGTTAGTTAATACCTATCAGTTCTTAGGCTCATAGTAAAAAAATAAAATAAAATAGTCCTAGATAACCCCTTTAATAAGTGGCCCTAGAGTCCCTATTCTCTTCCCCTCTGTTGATGATATTATAATAGATGGGGGAACAGTTTCAGAGTTGGGATTGTGCCCTGGAAATTCAACTTACATCTTAACACCAGGTGAGGGGCTACAGTAGCTAAACAGTAACAGCCATTTTTATTTTTATTTCACAAATCAATAGTACACATGGAAATAAGCAACTGTGTAATATATCTCATCAGAAAAATCTGCTTCTTTCTCTGCCAGAATTGATCAGTATCAACATTCTCAATTGTGAGGTCAATTCTGTATTCAGTGAAGACTTTCCCATTCCCACATAAATGTAGTTTTAATGCCAATTTTTTTTTTTTTCATTTTTACGAGGCTTGGCAGGAGAAAATGGACCCCAATATTTGTTCTGCAATTTCTCCTGAACTCAGATACGTCATATATGGTACTGAGCATTTTTAACCTTTAGGCGATTCACAGAATTGTAACATTAGGCTGAATAAATGGAAAATTAAATTTTTTTCCCCTAAATGTTGCTTTGGCCCCAAATTTTTAATATTCAAAAGGACTAACTAGTGAAAATGAACTGTACGATTTATTACAATATTTTTCTGAGCACACCAATACCCCATATGTGGTCAAAAACTACTTTTGTGATGAAGAAGAAGCTACTGCAAAACGTGCGTTGGGGTGAGGGGGAAGCGCGGTTTATCATACCCAAGTGCTTCTGCTTTAGTATTGTACCTTGCAGTGATTCTTCGAATTAGATTCTTCACTCTATTGGCTTAAGGTATTTGTCTGTCATCTCGGCTGGTACACCAGTCCTATCTTTGCTGCATATGTCACATTGACCTCCTCGTGCCTTGTTGACAGAATCCCATATATTGTGCAAAACTGATCATTTATAAAAGCCTAAATTGGTTTACACTTTAGCAGTTATTAGCACCTTAATATTTCTACCTCATATTTATAGATTGACCCATTCTTCTCCCATCTTGGCACTCTGTTCTTGTAAATTGCATTTTTAATTCTCTGTAGGTTGTTTTAATCTGTATTAATAAAATATGGTTTTATAATTGAATTCTGCATTTGCTTCATCCGCTATCTATATGTAAGTCTGAACTGTGTGTTTATAAAAGGACATTGGTCAGGATTGGAAAATTTGACCTGGTTAGGAAGGTGAAACCAGGCTCGAGGGTGAAGGAATTCAGTACCACCAGTGGCAAAATGGAACTGAAATTATGCAGAAGGCACTAAGCGTACTCTCACATTGTCTTGCGTGTTCCCCATGTCGGGCATAGGGACAGCGTGAGCCAATGTATTCACATGGCTGCTCAAAGGAAATGACTGAGGAGCAAAGAGCTAAGTGAATGATTCTTATGAGCTATGGTTTTTCTATTATATGTTGCATATTTAGCACATTAGGCATCGGTCATATATAACATTGATGTGGGTACATTTCTTTGATGATTAACTATGAAGCCGTGAATATATATTTAATCTATTTGTACAACTTATATCGGCAGCTCAGATTCAGTACAGCTTAATTTAACCTATAGGTGCTACTTATAAAGGCAGCTCAGATTCAGTACAGCTAAATAGCTAATTCTTAAAGCTGTCAAAGCATTTGGTCTGCAATACCCATACAGGGCAGCTTAGATTCAGTATAGCTCCCCTTTTGGTTGGTTTGAACCTTGTGACACTCTATGGCTTGACCATAGATATTTAAGTCTCTAAGTGACTGCTATTGAATTTATAGGAATAGTGGTAGCCATAGTTGGAAGTATATATAGGAGTGCTAATGTGTCTTTATTATGGATCTATATTGATCCATATGTGTGTGTTTTGTCTGTGACTATTAGATTACTAAAGACTACCCAGGGATATAAGAGACAGCCGCCGTGGAGCGGGGGCGCCACATCGCATATTTAGGGTGCCAACCTCCGCTGCTAGGAAGGATATCAGATTATAGGCCCTATTAGGGCTAGGAGATGCATATTACATCTAGCAATACCTTTTTTTCAATTTTTTATTTTGATAATTTTTTATTGTTATTTTTGACATTTTTTCATTTTTTCTATACTTGTGTTTTTTGGTATCACATGAATGCTTTTGCATATGCGACTCTATATATAGGCTGTATCCCTGTTTCCTGGTATTGGAGTCCCTATAGGGATGTTTTTTATCTAACTTTTTGGATTTATGATATTATATGGGATTATTAATAAAGATTTATGATTTTAGGGGTAGGTTTCTGTGTGGTAGTGCCGATATCCCCAGCAAAATATCCAGAAGTAGTAGACTGCTGTAGGCGTAAACTCCCGAAAAATGTGCGCGGCAGAGAGCATGCTCACTATGCCGTCACCATTACAGTCTATGGCCCCGTCGGCACATACATCTGTTTTGAGGGGTATTTTGGACGTATGCCCCGACGGTGAAAGCACCCTAAGATCATCACAAAGTATGTGGGCAGCCAGTATGTGAACCTTGGTCACTATGAATTTTCATCTAGTATCATATGTGTAATAATATGCAAATTTGTGCATAAAAACAAGGTACGGATTTCCTACTTGCAATGTAGCATGTAACGCATAAGTAGTAGAGACATGTCCACTCACGGCGTCTCCTTCTGCTAATCCGTCTCGTTGGGTGTTCAGTCTATTGTTTGCTTATATACATACGTGTTGGGTTTGCAGTGCCGCCATCTGTGCCTATATCTAAGCGGCATGATGTAAATGGAACAGCTTGCTTTGCATACAACAGAAACAAACACTAACAGAAGTCCCGCAAGTCGTACCAATGAGAATGTTCCTCTAGTGTTTTCACCGGCTCATTAACATTCCTGGTATCCCAGAACTTCACTTTGCAATCATCTCCACAACTGGCCAAGTAGTATTGTTTGTTGGGATTGAAGTCGAGGTCTCGAACCAGCTGTCCATGGGCATTGTCTATGCAGTAGATCTGTCTGGAAAAAAAATAAACAAATCACTTTGTGTAACCGGTTCCATCGCTAACAATACACAGAGACATTTCTCCAGGAAACATAATCTGGCGCAGCCAACGCTGAAAGTAAGCCAGGGATAAACAATGCAGAACGTCTTTTTAGAATAGAAGTTGTTCTATTTTAATTATTGGGCTGTGGATGAGCAAATGCTGAGAAATCCCCAAATACAACATGTGCCACAAAGGCTTCTTCAAAATATTTTAGCAGGCATCAAGAAAGTACGGTAATCAAGAGACTTGCCATGGAATCCTGAGCCTGGCCAAAACATGATCTGTGGAGCCCCCCACCCTCCAGCCGCTGACTGACAGCCTTCTTCTATCTACAAAATGAAAGGAAGAAAACTTGCAATCAGCAGCTAAAAGGCTCATGAATAAGCCAAGCTCCAGGCGTCACAAAGGCAACCTCCAAAGAATAGATACCGGCAGTCAGAAAATTCACTAAAAATATTCCCACATTTGGACAATCCAAAAAAATACCGCAATAAAATCAATTAAAAAAGAAGCATACATTATAAATATGTACCATGTTCACGTGTTCTTTTTAAGAGCTCTAGATTTTTTCCTCGTTTGGATATTCAAGTTTTTTCCTCTCTTTTTTTTAACAATACGTAGGGAAAATTTTATATGATGTACAGTGGCAAAAATAAGTATTTGATACACTGCCGATTTTGCATGTTTTCCCACCTACAAAGAATGGAGAGGTCTGAAAATTTTATTGTAGGTATACTTCAACTGTGAGACAATCTAAAAAAAAAAAAAAGAAAATCACATTGTATGATTTTTACATAATTAAAAAGCATTTTATTGCATGAAATAAGTATTTGATCACCTACCAACCAGCAAGAATTCTGGCTCTCACGGACCTGTTAGTTTTTCTTTAAGAAGCCCTCCTACTCTGCACTCATCTGCATTAATTGCACCTGTTTGAAATCATTATCTGCATAAAAGACACCTGTCTAGACACAATCAATTATACTCCAACCTCTCCACCATGGCTACGACCAAAGAGCTGTCTAAGGGGAGAAGGTTGTGTGGTCAGATGAAACCAAAATAGAACTTTTGGGTATCAACTCCACTCACTGTGTTTTGAGGAGGAAGGATGAGTACAACGCCAAGAACACTGTCCCAACCATGAAGAATGGTAGGGGAAACATCATACCTTGAGGGTGTTTTTATGCAAAGGGGACAGGACAACTGCAACGTATTGAAGAGAGGATGAATGGGGTCATGAATCATGAGATTTTGGCCAACAACCTCCTTTCCTCAGTAAGAGCATTGAAAATGGGTCGTGACTGGGTCTTCCAGCTTGACAATGACCCAAAAAACACAGCCAGGACATCTAGGGAGTGGTTCCGTAAGAAGCCTTACAAAGTCTTGGAGGGGTCTAGCCATTCTCCAGACCTGAACCCAATAGAAAATCTTTGGAGGGAGCTGGAACTCAATGTTGCCCAGTGACAGCCCTGAAACCTGAAAGATGTGGAGAAGATCTGTGTGGAGGAGTGGGCCAAAATCCCAGCTGCAGTGTGTGCAAACTTGGTCAAGAGTTAGAGGGAACGTCTGACTACTGTAATTGCAAACAAAGGTTTCTGTACAAAATATTAAGTTCTGTATTTCTATTGAAATACTTATTTCATGCAATAAAATGCAAATTAATTATGCAAAAATCATCCAATGTGATTTTCATTTTTTTTTTTTATTTGTCTCTCACAGTCAAAGTATGCCTATGATAAAAATTACAGACGTCTCCATTCTATGTAGATGGGAAAACTTGTAAGATCGGCCTTGAATCAAATACACTGCCTTGCGAAAGTATTCGGCCCCCTGGAAATTTTCAACCTTTTCCCACATATCATGCTTCAACGATAAAGATACCAAATGTAAATTTTTGGTGAAGAATCAACAAGTGGAACACAATTGTGAAGTTGAATGAAATTTATTGGTTATTTTAAATTTTTGTGGATATTCAAAAACTGAAAAGTGGGGCGTGCAATATTATTCGGCCCTTATAACTTAATATTTTGCTGCGCCACCTTTTGCTGCGATTACAGCTGCAAGTCACTTGGGGTATGTCTCTATCAGTTTTGTACATCGAGAGACTGAAATTCTTGCCAATTCTTCCTTGGCAAACAGCTCGAGCTCAGTGAGGTTTGATGGAGATTGTTTGTGAACAGCAGTTTTCAGCTCTTTCCACAGATTCTCGATTGGATTGAGGTCTGGACTTTGACTTGGGAATTCTAACACCTGGACACGTTTATTTGTGAACCATTCCATTGTAGATTTTGCTTTATGCTTGGGATCATTGTTTTGTTGTAAGACAAATCTCCGTCCCAGTCTCAGGTCTTTTGCAGACTCCAACAGGTTTTCTTAAAGAATGGTCCTGTATTTGGCTCCATCCATCTTCCCAGTCCCTGCGGAAAAAAAGCAGGTCCAAACCATGATGCTGCCACCACCATGTTTGACAGTGGGGATGGCGTGTTCAGTGTGATGAGCTGTGCTGCCTTTACGCCAAACATATCATTTGGCATTGTTGCCAAAAAGTTAGATTTTGGCTTCATCTGACCAAAGCACCTTCTTCCACATGTTTGGTGTGTCTCCCAGGTGGCTTGTTGGAAACTTTAAATGACACTTTTTATGGATATCTTTGATAAATGGCTTTCTTCTTGCCACTCTTCCATAAAGGCCAGATTTGTGCAGTGTACGACTGATTGTTGTCCTATGGACAGACTGTCCCACCTCAGCTGTAGATCTCTGCAGTTCATCCAGAGTGATCATGGGCCTCTTGGCTACATCTCTGATCAGTCTGATCAGTGGTATGATACTCCTTCCATTTGAATATGATCACTTGCACAGTGCTCCTTGTGATGTTTTTAAGTTTTGGAAATCATTTTGTATTTAAATCCGGCTTTAAACTTCTCCACAACAGTATCACGGACCTGTCTGTTGTGTTCCTTGGTCTTCATGATGCTCTCTGTGCTTTAAACAGAACCCTGAGACTATCACAGAGCAGGTGCATTTATACGGAGACTTGATTATATACAGGTGGATTATATTTATCATCATTAGGCATTTAGGATTGGATCATTCAGAGATCCACAATGAACTTCTGGAGTGAGTTTGCTGCACTGAAAGTTAAGGGGCGGAATAATATTGCACGCCCCACTTTTCAGTTTTTGAATTTCCACAAAAATTTAAAATAACCAATACATTTCATTCAACTTCACAATTATGTTCCACTTGTTGTTGATTCTTCACCAAAAATTTACATTTGGTATCTTTATGTTTGAAGCATGATATGTGGGAAAAGGTTGAAAAGTTCCAGGTGTCCGAATACTTTCGCAAGGCACTTTACTTATTTTCCCCACTGTGTAATACAGGGTGGAGCGCGGTAATTTGCTTTTTTGCACTGCATGCTGTGGCGGCACTGTCGGTCGAAGAGAGGGGAGAGTGGGTGTGGCTTACAGTGGCTGATGGGAGATTTGTATTCCTCTGCCTTTCAGTTGCCATCATGCAGTGGACACGTGAGGAGAGGTCATTTTGTGTTGAAGCGTATTTTTCAAATGCCCACTCGATCATTGCAGTGCAGCGTGCTTTTCGTTTACAATTCGCTGTTCCTCCACGCGGACGTGTTCCTGGACGGCAATCAATTGTAAATTGGGTGAATGCATTCAGAACAGCAGGGAATGTGTCATGTGTACAAAGGGGACCTGAGAGAAGGATTGTGTAAACAAACAAAATATGCGTTAGGGTACCGTCACACTATAACATTTCGATCGCTACGACGGTACGATTCGTGACGTTCCAGCGATATCGTTACGATATCGCTGTGTCTGACACGCAGCAGCGATCAGGGATCCTGCTGAGAATCGTACGTCGTAGCAGATCGTATGGAACTTTCTTTCATCGCTGGATCTCCCGCTGTCATCGCTAGATCGGTGTGTGTGACACCGATCTAGCGATCTAGCGATGCGATCCAGCGATGCGTTCGCTTGTAACCAGGGTAAACATCGGGTAACTAAGCGCAGGACCGCGCTTAGTTACCCGATGTTTACCCTGGTTACAAGCGTTAAACTAAAAAAAACAAACAGCACATACTTACATTCTGGTGTCCGTCAGGTCCCTTGCCGTCTCTGCTTCCCGCACTGTGACTGCCGGCCGTAAAGTGAAAGCAGAGCACAGCGGCTGTGCTTTCACTTTCACTTTACGGCCGGCAGTCACTGAGTGCGGGAAGCAGACTGCAAGGGACCTGACGGACACCAGAATGTAAGTATGTGCTGTTTGTTTTTTTTAGTTTAACGCTTGTAACCAGGGTAAACATCGGGTAACTAAGCGCGGTCCTGCGCTTAGTTACCCGATGTTTACCCTGGTTACCCAGGGACCTCGGCATCGTTGGTCGCTGGAGAGCTGTCTGTGTGACAGCTCCCCAGCGACCACACTACGATTTACCTACGATCACGGCCAGGTCATATCGCTGGTCGTGATCGTAGGTAAATAGTATAGTGTGACGGTACCCTTACTGGAGTGAAACAAACCCCAGAGAAGTTCACGAGAGACCTCTGCATTCGGACCGCGTCACTGTGTGGTGCGCCATATCACGAGTAGGCATCATTGGTCCTTACTTTTTTCAGGATAATGGTCGTGCCATAACTGTGAACTCCGAACGGTACTTGTCTATGATACAGAATTATTTTCAGCCGGCTCTTGAGGCAATGGAACTAGAGGATACATGGTTCCAACAGGATGGTGCCACTGCACACACAGCGAGGGTTACCATGAATTGTTTGAGGCAAATGTTTCCTGGACGGCTTATCTCTTTGAGGGGAGATGTGAACTGGCCAGCACGCTCACCAGATTTAGCCCCATGCGATTTTTTCCTTTGGGGTTACCTGAAGTCTAAGGTGTATATCAACCGTCCCAACACCTTGGAAGACCTAAGGAACAATATTGAAGCTGAAATTGGCAGAATACCAGTGGACATGCTTGTTAGAGTTCATGAAAACTTCAGAAAACGTATGCAGCAGTGTGTGGATAGCGAAGGTCGACATTTGCCAGATACACTATTTAAAACCATGTAATTTAAAAATTCCATTACTGTTCAGTATAATTAAAATATAAAATAAATTTTTCTAATGATCATAATTTTTTTATTTCATTCCCAAATCAGCAGATTACCGCGCTCCACCCTGTATATATATATATATATATATATATATATACATATACATACAGTATATACATACACACACACGCATGTATAATATATACACATATATAAGCATATACACACACACACATATATGGATATATACATGTACAAATACACAAATGACAGTTTTCCATATCATTTTTGGACACCGGAGGGGCTAGAACCAGCTGTGGCTATTTTCTTTTTTTTTCTGTAAATTTTTAACTATTTACTTTACAGATTCTGCTCCCATTGAACAGGGATCGGACTGCTTGAACTGACTGTGGCTCTCCCAGCCAAGCGTAAGAGCTGCATAGAAATATATAAAGCTGTCACGCATGAGTCTGGGGAGCCACCGGCCAGTCCTTGCATTGCGGTCTGATCTCGGTTCTATTCATACGGCCGTCTGACTGTGCCCCTATAAAGATTTTAAGTGGTAATCTAAAGCTGGCTGGATCACTGAAGAACATGTTCTGGTTAGGTTCAGTGCCACAGCACTCCTCCAAAGCAGTCGGGGCAAAGCTGCCTACGCTAGCAGCATTAGAGTAGGCACATTTAAGGCCGGTGTTGCAATCATGCTGCTGGTCCAAAAATTCATCTTCAGGAGAGCACCCCACATCGGCAAGCAGAAAGACGAGAGGCTAAGAAGTGATGTGTTGCTGTAAATTAAACATTATAATGTTTTAATAAAAATGTAAAATAATATAACAATCTATAAAAGTGTAGGTTATTGATTAAGCAGAAGAAAGTCAATAATTCATCAACATAATAAAAAAAACTTGATCAACATACCGGTAATTAAAAATATGCTAATCATGTTGATGAGATTTTTTATTACATTTAGCAAATACCGAAATCAGTGGGCACATTCTATACTCACACTTTTGTTTTACATGTATATTTTTACACTTTTTTTGCAATCAGTTATCTGGTACATATTTGTAATGCAAAGCAAAAATCTTTTTAATGTTTTATTGATTGGACTGGGTTAAGTTTTTTGACTAATAATTTGAATAATAAATGTTTGAAATTTCTTAGTGTTGGTATCTATTTTTTGATTTTTAGACATCATCCAATTCTTTTGTTGGGTTATCAGTACAACCAGTGCACCTTGATATTTGTATACATAGGCTCTCTGACTGAGCGCTCCACCCCTCAGTCTCAGGCATTTTTAACTACAGCAGGATCCTACCTTCCCACATAAATGTAGGCTTTAGCCCAAGAGAGAATTCACATTAGGTAGGTTCCCAGCAACGGGAATCACCTTATCATGGCTGCTGGGTACACATGAATTGGACAATTTATGCACTAAGTATTTTCAATTTTTCTAATTTTATAAAGAAAAATGCAGTTCAGATTTGATATATTCCATGTTGTATGCTGTAGCGCTACAGAGTGCTACTTTATTTGTTGGTTAAAGCGGACCAATGGTCCTCACTAGACCTGGGAACAAAGATTGTAAAAAGAAAGAAAATGGGTCAAAACGGACCCAAACTCGCGTGTAAGAGAATTGTCACTCCGCACAAATCTAAGCCACTTGGCTATGGAAGAGCATAGACTATGTTCACATAGCGTTTGCCCCTACATTCAGTGGCTCCAATGGTGCTTATGTCTGAACCGCTGCTAAACGGGATCTGGGTGTACGTGGTGACGGGGCCATTGGCTATAATGATGCAGATAGAGTCACACTTTGCTTTGTTTTGCATAATTTTCAGCTATAGTCGACAATGTCATGCTCCACTACGTATATATGGCTAAAAAGGATGCATGACTGAGCACACTGACTCCGTCTGCATCATTATAGTCAATGGCCCCATCAGAGCATACAATCGAATCCTGTTTTTCATGGTTTGGATGTAAGTCCCGACAGAACCATTGAACCTAGGGCTAAACTCTATGTTAGCAAAGGCCCTAACAAATAAAAGAAGAGAATACTGTCCCGAAATAAGCAAAAGTAAAAAAAGAAACAAAAAGAATAACAAATCAATTATATTGTTACATAGCACAAACATGAAATGCAGCAATGTACGCTCCAAACTTCAGTTGCAAAACACAATTGACTAGCAAAAGATTTCCTAGAGAAAAAACAAAAAAGGGCAAAAAACTAAAACACATAAGGATGGTGTGAGAGTTATTACAAAACTGATCTTTACAATCATTAGTGAAATCTAACCAGGAATACAAAGTTTGGTTTGGCAAAGTAAGTAATGCAGCCTGGACCCACAGACTCACCTGTTGGGTAGGTGCACAAGTGGACCACTTGCGGTAGATTTTCTGCAGTAAAAACCTGAGTATTGGCCGGAAAAACGTTGAGTAAAATATGCGCATTTATAACCCATTTTTACATACGTTTTCTTTTCCCATCTATTTGAATAGGTGAAAAAGGTCACAAAAATGCTGAAAGAATAGGCATGCAGATTTGAAAAAAATGCATTAATGGTACAAATCTGCAAGAAGAACATAAATAGCAGGAGGTTCGAGAAATTTTATTCACTTTGCTGATACTATAAACACTGCATTTTTTTCCAAGGCAAAACATGCGTGGGAAAATTGTAGGAAAAAAAGCATGGGACAATTGTAGAAAAAAAAAGCAGTGTATGAACAAGCCCTTAAAGTTCTAAAGCATTGGTCATCTATTTTGTGTCACAAAAAGAGAAAAAATCTCTTTGAACAAGTTTTACATTCTATTCACATTTACGCTCTAGTTCTGCTAAGCTTGGCAATGTCGGTTACGCTTCCATTGTTTGATGTATAATGTAGCAGCAAGAACACAGATCTCATATCAGTGCCAGGTGCATGTACGTGCTTTGGGGTTTTTAATGACCCAATATCTTTAACCTAAAATTATACTAGTAAAAATAAATAACTTTCAGTGGTAAAAAGTGTAGTGGTCTACACTTCAGACTGTAGGTCACGTGATGCTGGCTCCAAAATTACTACCTCCGTGTCAGAACACCATTGACATCATGCAGACTCTTGACAGAATTGTTGCCATTTCTGCTGTATATGTGCTGAGCAGCCTCCCGTTGCGAGCATGTGCTGAGCAACTTCCCAGTGTGAGCATGCGCTGAGCAGCTTCCCAGTGCGAGCATGCGCTGAGCAACTTCCCAGTGCGAGCATGCGCTGAGCAACTTCCCAGTGCGAGCATGTGGTAAGCAACTTCCCAGTGCGAACCTTAGCTGAGCAACTTCCCCATGCGAACATGCACTCATCAACTTCCCCGTGCAAGCATATGCTGAGCAACGTCCCCATGCGAACTAGCGCTGAGAAACTTCCCAGTGGGAGCATGTGCTGAGCTACTTCCCAGTGTGAACATGTGCTGAGCAACTTCCCAGTGCGAACATGTGCTGAGCTACTTCCCAGTGCGAACATGTGCTGAGCTACTTCCCAGTGCGAACATGCACTGAGCAACTTCCTAGTGTGAACATGCACTGAGCTACTTCCCCGTGCAAGCATGTGCTGAGCAACTTCCCCATGTGAACAAGCGCTGAGAAACTTCCAAGTGGGAGCATGTGCTGAGCTACTTGCAAGTGTGAACATGTGCTGAGCTACTTCCCAGTGTGAACATGTGCTGAGCAACATGCTGATGCAAGGCACTTTGCAAAATGGCTCAAGTAATTCCAGAATTTAAAAAGCCATTTAAAAGCAGCGTGCACCTACTTCATCAGAATCATAAAGGATGATTCGAAGAAAAAAAAAAAAGATACTGGCAAATTTTAGATTTATTATTGTATATTATAATCAATTACTTGATCCTTACAATGTCATTGTGTTGCAATACCAACTAGAATCAAAACCAAATACAAAGTCCTAATTTTGCCAAGCAACGCAAAACGGACTAAAAACACAATTTCTAGAAAATTTATATTTTTAAAATAGATCATTTTTATTAATAATTCACATGATCAACTTTGATATACAATACTAAAGTGAAAAGCCTTCCAGATGTACTGGAGCGGAAAAATACACATGACATCACATCAACCTAGATATATAATCATAACCCCAAAATGATCCACACCTACACTGCTGTATCTAGAAAATTTCCATATAGGGCTACCAAAAAAGGCAGTTTGTAATAGGAAATCCAGCAAATTACCGGTACTAAAGTGAGGAGGCAGAATATTACATTAGCCACCAACTGGTGTATAAACTAACTACCGCCGCTCCTCACACAAATATACCAATAATAAACCACTGGAGAGTGATGATAGCCGAAAAAAGGTGGGCAAGCTGATGGTGACTTACACTAGGAATCGTGTCCGTGTGTCCGCTCCTTCACCCCGACGCGCGTTTCGTAACACTTCCTCAGGGGGCGTATAATATAAATTTTCTAGACATTGTGTTTTTAGTCCGTTTTGCGTTGCCTGGCAAAATTAGGACTTTTTGTTTGGTTATTATTGTATATGTAAGGATTTTTAGAATTTAAAAAAAAAAATTCTTGAAAACATCTTTAAAGGGATTCTATCAGCACAAGATGACTGTTCAAACCAAGTACAGGACCTCGGTGCTCCATGGTGCGGCCAATCATTTCTATACAACTTCCCACCTGCTTGGTTTCCATCCATCTCCATCCTACTCTGGTTCTATGGAGACAAAGCTGTCAGTCAAATAAGAGAAGGGGGTGGGAATAGGGGGAAAGGTGTTCATCAAAGAAGGCTCCGGCATGGAGCACTGAGAAACGTGACTCATTCTGTGCTGACAGAGTCACTTTAAGGGATCATAGAAAGTGAACCTGATTATTTGCATCATGGCCATGATGCAAAGCGATCCTGAGATTGATGGGGCCACAGGAAATGGAGCTGTGCACAAGCACCTTGCAGTCAGTAGCTGGAAGAACTGATGGGCAAGAACAGAGGACATGGGACTAAAGCAGAATTGTGGCTCCTTCTGTCTCATGATTAGGATGACTGGAATATGACATTACATTGACTGTTGGGGCTAGCTTGCCCTTTAGTATTAGGTCATCACTTTCTGTGATTGGGAATAACCCTGACCTTCAGCTTCCTATGCAGCAATGACATCAGAGAGTAATTCCAATGGGCGGGGGGAGGTCATACAGTGCCGAGACGGGAGAAGCTTTGCTTCTCCTAGGCTTTCAAAACCATTATGAGACTTATGTAAAAAAAACAAAAAAACACATACCCCTTTAAAAGCTTTATTTGTACCTTCGGCTACAAGGAATTACGGTATATGACGATAATTGCTTTCCACGGTATATTTTTTAATATAGAACAATGGATTTTATGCTCAGTATCCTAGAGCTCACTATTAATTATGTGCGCATTTTACAGACAGGAATCTAATAATTTTTGTTTCTTGAAAAAAAAAAAAAGGTTTGGACTTTAAGCGTGAAAATGCGATCCATCTGTTGTCCTATATTCAGGAGAGTGCACCGTTATACAAAAGGGAACATGGATTAACCAGCTGATGGCATAGGACCATTACACTGAGGTGTGATTAGAAGCGGATGGAAGGGAGGGGTTGACTCCAAGGTGTTTCCTTCTTCATTTCAGAACATAAACTGAGAGTGAGGGGTTTTACAATTTTGGCTATTCTGGGCTCAGACAGAAACTCCCAGACAAGGTCAAGTCTGTGCTTTAAATGTAATAAAGGTAACATAGTATAAGTCATATAAAGCACAGAGTTCTCAGCTTTTACCATGAAGTCTTTCAGGAGTACTAAGGCTATGTGAACACGGTGCATTTTTTGTGTTTTCGCGGTGGTTTTTCCACACGGAAAAGGGCCAAAAACGCTGTGGAATCCTTATGCAAGCTAATTCAATGACAATCCTGAAGTGTTGGGCACATGATCAGTAAATTTCGTTTGAGTATTTGCAGTGTGTTTTTTTCTGCAGCAGGTCAATTATGGTGCGTTTCTGCAGTGTTTTTCACCCATTGACTTCAATTGAGTCAGTCAAATCCGCAGCAAAAATGCAGGTATAAAAATGTTTGAGGATTTGCTGAGTTTCTGTTTGTGTTTTTACAGTCTTCCTATGGTGTTTCCCACGCTGTCGTCTGTGTGACAGCGTGGGAAAAACACTGGCGCGGTGGTTCTTATTGGCGGGAATGTTACTCATTCTGTGAGGTGTCAGCGTGACCCCGCAGAGTTGCGATAGCTCGCGGTATAACGCTCACCGCAGGTCAGCAGGCGTGGGCTGATGAAACCACTCCTCCCATCAGGCTACGTCTGCTGTCAATGATAACAGTGATGGCAGGAGATATAGTCCCATCAGCCGGCGCCTGTGCTCACACTTACAAAAACAAACAAACAAAAACACAACATGTAAAATAATTACATGGTCAAATAAAAATCAAATAAAAATAAAAAGCATATGACCTCTCACGGCAGCTCAGTGCTATACACTGCAGGAGCAATTACCTCCTGTGTCAGTGTATAGCCGGCTGTCTTTGAGAGCAGTCACATCAATGACCACTCTCAAAGTTATCAGGATCGTCGTGGGACATTATGGATTATTAGATTATCTTCTCTGCGGACAGGTGAGGAGTATTGTGGTTTATTATTTTATTTTGTTACAGGAGACGATGGCGTTAGTGGATTAGGCATTCGGTGAGTGTGGTTTAATTTAGATTTATTAAGGGAGGCTATGTCATTATTTTAAATAAATGACTTTATTCTGGGTGTCTGTGTTTTTATAATATCACAATGGGGTTAGTAATGGGGGCATCTTATAGACACCTCACCATTACCAACCTCGTAGCTTGATGTCACCTGACAATATAAAGGTGACATCAAGCCCCTCAACCATCATCCCAATTACCACCGCTACAGGGCAAGTGGGAAGAGTGAGGCTAAGCGCCAGATTTGGCGCATCTTATAGATGCGACTTTTCTGGGGTGGCTGAGAGCTGATGTTTTTAGCCTAGGGGTGGGGGTGGGCAATATCCATGGCCCCTTCCTAAGCTGTTAATATCAGCTCGCAGCTGTCTGACTAGCCATTTGAACACAAGAGGAGAAAAGAGAGGAATAGCCCAGAATAAAAAAAATAAATTTTATTAAGCACATAGTTTAAAACAACAGTGTATAGACACAATTACATTGAAAATAACAAAGAAATGGATAGTGTAGAACAAGGTGCAAATAGAACCCAGACCTATAAATATAAAGTGGATGGGAGACCAATAGAAGTAGCAGCATTACATATAAAGTGCCAGTGCTTCAGAATATTTCAACCCAGGTCACAATGTGCCTCAATTATCTAAAGCCACAATAGACAAATGTACAAATCCAGAGTCCAAACTCAATAGTAGTAATTCAGAGGCTACGATTCGTGGTCACGGGTAAAGAAAACACCGGAAGTCAAGCCATAACTGTAACTGCAGACATGAGGTCTTTTATGATCTTATGGGGGGGGGGGGGGGCAGGGAAGGGCACAATGTGTAAAATGAATAACTATATTCATATATAAATTAAAAAGCTGGGAAAAAAAAGAAAAAAAATGCTGCTGCTAATCCAAATTGCCGTTTACCAGCCCCTTCCATGTAAAATAAAAAAAAATGTTATGGAACGGGGAGCAAATTCTAAAATGTAGAGTATAACAATAACATACAAATTGTTATTCTGTCCTTAGGATAGGCCATCAATATCTGATCTGTAAATGAGCAATGCCTGGCACCTCTGGCGGTCAGCTGTTACCGATGCTGGCAGCTCTTGGGTGCTGCCAGAACACAGAAGTTCCGTCAAAACTATAGTGGAAGTGGCCGGGTAGTACAGATGCACCCCCAATTCACCTAATGGATCTGTAGTATCTGGCCGTGGCGAATATAGAAATGATAAAGCTGTTGAGTCATTTTCAGCCGCCGCTGGTAATAACAGCCAGATTTCGCACCCCAAAGATCAGAGATTAATTCCATATCCTAAGAGTAGGCCATCAGTAAAAAAGTAATGGCCAACCTCTCTTTAGTTTGCTTAGACCTTCCACTCAATGATTCATCTCCTTGGAAATGCAAGTGGTCTTCTATTCTGTCTAGTACAGCGGTTAAGAAAAACACCCAAGGAGTCTCATGAACAGAATTTATTGCAATTATTTGGATCCATGCATTAGACTGCTTTAGGTGTCTTATGGCGCCTCCACACACATTAGTTAAAAGTTGGCACAATCTGAGGAATTTGGTAGGATCAGCTGACTATCAAATGTGTATAGGGGCCTCTTGACTCTCCTCAGACTGATGGGGGAGATAAAAATTGGGGAGAGGGGGTCAATTTAATCACCCCATCCTTTTGTCCTGCAGGCAGATTATTCGCGGCCAGTTGATTTTTATTTACTCCTCTTTCCCCATAGATAAAGCATCAATGCGTTCAGCTATATGGGCACCTGACTCACTACTCATGGACAAGTAGTGAGATAGGATAGTCAGGAGGTCTGAGGTCAGATACCAGGAGGGCAAGTAGTACAGAGGGGCAAGAAAAAGCGTGGTCAGGCAACAGTCAGGAGTCAAATGCCAGGAAGGTACGTCAAGACAAGGGAGTAAAACAAAGAGATAGTCAGAGTCCAATCCCAGGGTCATGTACCTGAAGTCAGAGAGTGTCAAGAGCAGAAAAGAGAATCCACACGAAGTTGCGACAAATCCGAGGTCCATCAACAAGATCAGAGAAACAGACAAACACACACCAAACCAAGCTAAGCTACAGCTGACACCGACTGCTCACAGCTAACCAGCTAAATAGCTGGCAAAGAACTAAGGACAGGAGGAACCCGGGGAAGCGGGTTAGATTAGATTGAGCAGCAGGGCAGTCAATCAAAATGCCGATAGCCCAGCACACCGCAGGATCACCCACAAAACTGACAGTCCAGCACACTCCAAATGCCATAAGGTGGATGGGCCATGACTCACAGCATCCCTAGGCCACAGTCAATGATGAAACTGTGACAGCACCTTTATGGTTGCATTGTTAAAGGAGTTGTCCAGTCACACTATATTGTTGACCTATCCTGAGGGTAGATCATCAATATGATATTGGAGGGGGTCCGACACCTAAGACACCCACCAATCAGCTGTTCTCTATGGTTGTGACCAGATGTAAACACATTGAACAAAGCTGCAAAATAACAATTCAATTCAATGTGTGTCAGCAAATGCCGAAGACTACGGAATAATGTGTATTAATCTAAATAGGATTTGTTCTGCAGTACCCGGCAGCGGCTGCTACAGAATGAATAGTGCTGTGCTTTACACTTCCATTCAACGTGTTTACATCCGGCAAAACCTGGACCAAATAACTGCTGATCGGTGGGGGTGTTGAGTGTCAGACACCCATCTCTAAGGAAACACAGCAGCCTGCCATGATGGCCACCAATTCCTGTGGAAAAGCCATCAATGTGGTGTAACCGGACATCCACGTTAAGTTTACGGTCTAGTTGAATACATGTTGTGTGAGTGGACAACCCATACAATAAATATATATTACATACAGGATATACATACACCACAATAATAAATATATGCTAAAGTCATAAACATACGTAAACACACAAAAGCTAATAATCTGGAGCCGCTAATGAACAAAGACAAATATATCTGCGATTCAGGGTTTCAGGTGAAAGCAGGACATAAAGATCTGAATATAAATATCTCCCCCCACTGTTAAGGCAACAGCCGCTCTAGCAAAGATCTGTCTCCTCAGTTTAGTGATAAATTACTGTGTGCAAAGGGGATAATCGGTATCTTAAAAAAGCATGCACAGACCTCTGTTGCTATAGCAACGCGTGTGTATAACATCACTCCGGCGCTTATCGAAATCACAACCGAGACCAGAGGAAAAAAAATGTTTCCTTATTAGATGCTCTAAGGCTGTTGTCTTATGACGGTGTACACACATAATAATCACCAACGGAAATGAGAGCATCTGACAGGCAAAAACTATTAGAGAAAAGTGGAAATGATACAAAAGAGAAAAAAGGAATAAATCAAATGATGTATGCTGCTATTATACAACAATTCAAATGTCAAAATCTGCATTTTTGCCACATGTACGATTTATTTTATTGAAGAGTATCCAAATTTTCTTCATAGATCACATCTAAATTTTGAATAAAAAAAAAACAAATACAGTCATGGCCGAAGTTATTGCAATTACACATGGTTTGTTATGCTCGTGTTTATTTCGTTTGTTTGTATTGGAACAACACAAAAAAAACAGAGAAAAAAAAAGGCAAACTGGATATAATTTCACACAAAACCTCCACAACTGTGCGGACAAAATTGTTGGTAAACTCAACTAAATATTTGGTTGCACACCCTTTGGAATAAATAACTGCAAACACTTCCTATAACCATCAACAAGCTTCTTACACCTCTCAACTTTTTTAGACCACTTTTCTATTCAAAATTGTTGCAGGTCTCTCATATTTGAATGATCTCCTAACAGCAATTTTAAGATCTCTCCACAGGTATTCAACATGATTTGGATCCGGACTCATTGCTGGCCACTGCAGAACTCTTGAGCGCTTTGTTTCCATCCATTGCTGGGTGCTTCTTGAATTACGTATGAGGTCATCAGTGCCAAAGGCAGCAAAACAACCCCAAAACATCTTTGAACCTCCACCATATTTGACTGAAGGTATTGTATTCTTTTCTTTGTACCACTCATTCCGCTTTCGGTAATGGTAGAATGATGTGCTTTACCAAAAAGCTCTATCTTGGTCTCATCTGTCCACATGACGCTTTCCTGTAAGGATTTTGGTTTGCGCAAATACATTTTAGCAAACTGCAGTCTAGCTTGTTATGTCTCTGTGTCAGCAGTGGGGTCCTCCTGGGTCTTCTGCCATAGAGTTTCATTTTATTCAAATGCCAACTGATCGTTCGCGCTGACAGTGATGCACCCTGAGTCTGAAGGACAGCTTGAATTTCTTTGAATGAAACTTGATTGGGGATGCTTATCCTGCATTGCAACCTTTCATCAATTTTTCTCTGCCGTCCACATTCAGGGAGATTAGCTACAGTGCCATGTGTTGTAAACTTATTGATTATGTTGCTCATAGGACATAGGAACATCATTATCTGGAGACTGGTAACATTGAGATTGTTGATATTGGTCAACAATTTTGGTTCTCAAGTACTCAAACAGTTCTCTTTTTTTATCTCTGTTCTCCATGCTCAGTGTGGCACACACAGACACACAATGCAGAGACTGACCCAACTTTTCCACTTTTATCTGGTTTCAGGTGTGATTTTCATATTGCCCACACCTGTCACTTGCCACAGGCAAGTTTGAAAGAGCATCAAGTGCTGGAAACAAAGTAGTTTACATGCAATTTTGGAAAGGTGACAACAATTTTGTGGGTTTTGTGTGAAATCATGTCCAATTTGCCTTTTTTCAGTTTTTTTTGTGCTGTTCCAATACAAACAAAAGAAATAAACACGAGTATAACAAACTATGTGTAATTGCAATAATTTTCTGGGAGAAATACTTCACTTTCTGTAATAATTTCACAGTCATGACTGTGTATTGCCTGTAACGTATTCTGCTATGTTAAGCCTATGATCTTTTCATGTTGTTCATGATTAGGTGCCAAAAATTGCTAACAAAAATGAGTATCAGCAAATATAAAGTGGTTTTCCAGATCTATACAGAAATTTTCTAAGGGCTTTTTATGCTCGGTAAGACACTGCTCGAGTTTCAGCTGCAGCAGTGATGTCACGCTGACCGTGAATATCACCGCTGCAGCTAATCACTAAGCTAAGCGGTCGTACTGAGAGAAATAGCATGAGCTGTCAAGCTCAGTGACTGCTTACAGGGGTGATGCGTGCAGCTCTTCTATTCTTCACTGTTCTGGCGGTAGGACAACTGGCTGCAGCACAAGCCTCCCTGCTGCGCACACTCTGAACTGGTACAAAACGTGGCTAAGCCTCACTCCTTGGCAAAGCGGGCAAGGTTTCCACCAGCTGGGGATGGATTTGATCAGCTGGAGTGTAACCCCTTTGTTCTCTGTAGGATTGCTATAAGACTGACTGTTTCACGATTATGCAGAAAATGTATCACAGTAAGGGCTCAATCAGACGGCCCTTTTTTTCAGATTTGAAAACAATAATCCTAATTTTATCAGTGGTTTTATTCAGAGTTTCATCCGAGTTTGGTTCGAGTTTCATAAATTTTTCTCTGATGAGAAAAAAAAAAAAGGTTTTCTATCGTCTGCTAAAAAACGGACCTAACTTGGATGGCAATGAGTGTTGTCTGACTTTTTTTCACGGACCCATAGACCTGCATTGCTGATTTTGATCTGACATGTTTCTGCGATTCTGAGCAGATCACTTCGTCCACAAAAAAAATAAATCGGACATGTGAACAGCTCCTTAGATTATACTTGGCATGAGTTCTAGCCATGAATAACATGAGAAGAACTCGTATGCGAAAAACGGATGTCGGATTTAGCCCTAATTGTGAGGAAAACTATATTAATTGTTTACACTACACATTAATTGGGTTCCATTAAGTGGTAATTAGTTGTCAGAATGTTGTACTTTCTTGTGACCAGGAACAGCTGTCCGCGATCTCCATCACAGAAACCTAAAGGGATATCCCCATCTCCAACATTTATGGCAGACGAGGGACTCATTCAGATTCTGGTAATTTTGAATAACTCTGCATCTCGTAGGTGTACAAAAACTCTTGAAACCTAGAGAGAACCCTCCTGGGGTGTCTCAGTGCCAGTGTGAACAGAGCCATGCGCCTCTCAGTTTTCTGAAATCAGAGTAGGGTAAACCGTTCATCAGTGCTCCACATCTGTAACATTTCTAAAGAAACACAACAGCCTGCGGAGATGGCCACCAATGCTCATCTATTTTTAAGAAGGTCAGCGACACTGCAGAAGCTCTTATGTTCCCTTACAAACATGAACAAAACCTTGTGTCTTAACCCGCAATAAAGGTCTGATAAATGAAATGTTGTACAAATGTGTCCACCCGCAAATATTTTTTTGACTACAAGACTATAACTTCTCGGCAGACACTTATGACATAAACATTACCCAACAGAGTAACACATTTTTTTTTGCCCAATTGTCCAACGCCATTGATCTTGATATATCGCGAGGTAAGGAAGGACGCATCTTGTCAATTGAGGCAAGAAATAATTGTAAATAACTAATTAAAATGCAAGAGGACAGATAGTGGACGACAATTCTTGATCCTCCTGATTGTCCCTTGGCTACTTGTTATGTAGAACAAGCCAATTTATTACCTCATACTTCTCAAGTCCCAGCCACGGATGGCGGTGTCATTGGCTGTAGCGACTTGCGTACAATTGTGGTGAGGGCTCCATCGTCCGGAAGTAAATTTTAGTTGCCCTTTACCTTCCAATGTAGCAGAACTTCCGAGCTGTAAAGGGAACACAAAGTCAGGAGAAAGAAAAATTTGGGACCTCTGTTAAAAAAAAGGAGTTAAAGTATCAGTAAAAGAAGCAAGTGCTATAGTGTTTAATAAAATGTTATCATTTTGGGGTTAGAGCTCCTATGCAACCTTATATGTCTCCATGGTTACAGACTACAAACAACCCTGTGTAGTCTGATCATTAAAAGAAACTTAAAGGGAACCTGTCACCCAAAAAATCGATGGTGAGGTAAGCTCACCGTCATCAGGGGCTTATCTACAGCATTCTGTAATGCTGTAGATAAGCCGCCGATGTTACCTGAAAGAGGAGAAAGAGAGGTTAGATTATACTCACCCAGGGGCGGTCCTGCTCCGATGGGTGTCTCAGGTCCGGAACAGCGCCTCCCACCTTCATTCCATGACGTCCTCTTCTGGTCTTCATGCTGTGGCTCCGACGCAGGCGTACTTTGTCTGCCCTGTTGAGGGCAGAGCAAAGTACTGCAGTGCGCAGGTGCCGGGAAAGGTCAGAGAGCCCCAGCGCTTGCGCACTGCAGTACTTTGCTCTGCCCTCAACAGGGCAGACAAAGTACGCCTGCGCCGGAGCCACGGCGTGAAGACCAGAAGAGGATATCATGGAATGAAGATGGGAGGCGCCGGAGTGGACCTAAGACACCCATTTGACCGGACCGCAGCGGGACCGCCCCTGGGTGAGTATAATCTAACCTCTTTTTCTCCTCTTTCAGGTAACATCGGGGCCTTGTCTACAGCATTACAAAATGCTGTAAATAAGCCCCTGATGACGGTGAGCTTACCTCACCATCGATTTTGGGGGTGACAGGTTCCCTTTAATTTAGTATTAACAAATACATGATGGTTAGCTACTTTGCACGTACTGTAGTTTTGATAAAAGGGAATCTGTAAGTAGGTTCAACCCTCCTAAGTCATCTATATGGGCATGCAGATCATAGGAAGCTGAATATTGCAGATAAAATCCACATTTTCATTTTAATATATATATATATATATATATATATATATTATATATATATGCTGTTAAGATCTATGGGCCGGACAGAGATCTCCCTGAGAATCTGCATCCAGAGATTATTTTAAACTATCGTTACTAGCTTGAGACATGTAATGACTGGCAGTCTGCCCTCCTCACTGGCATGTCTCACGCTTGTAACACCCCTTTTCATGTAAAACAAGCCAAGCCCTTGAGGCAGATTCTCAGGGAGATCTATATCCCACCCATAGATACTAACAGCTGATTTGCATATTAAGAAAAACATGGATTTCTTTGGAATAAGACATCAGATTGCAGATATCAAGGTACCATTTTATGCAAATTTCTATAACCCACATGCCCAGATTTACGGCTTAGGAGAGTTGATTCTTCTGACGCATTCCCTTTAAAATATACCATAGCTCCTAGACAGCTGATGAGGCTCCACGAGTATTCACAATAATCCTATGTAGTCTGACCCCCGCAGTCATATTCACTTCTATCTATCCGCTGCTCTTTTGTAACCCACCAATCGATATTTGCAACCATTCTTCATTCTTTTTACAGGCACCGGAACAATAAAAATCGAGCTCGAAAGGTGGACACAGCCTTGAAATATTTGTCCAAAAAAAACCCTATAATTAGAAAACCCCATTGATTGGACCGTGCTGCAGTATAAAGAGGCACATAAAAAGCCAAAGCAGGGGCAGAAACAAATTAAAAGCTGATTGAGAGAGCGCAAAAATAAATAAAAAAGAGCTAGTCGCAGTGATTTATGAACACAAATCTCATCCGGCAGATAACCCATGCATTCAGTGATCTTGGCTGAGTTACCCGGGTAATGTTTTCACAAGGATGAACTGTTCTTGAACAATCTACCAGGCACAAATATGCTTTCCTTCAAAACCAGGCACGCGTGTCTACATGTTCGAACTCTTCTCCCTCAGCGTACCACGCCAGCCAGAACCATTTTTTTCCCCCTCCCCCTCCGGAACGGCGATGATTTGCAGTCTATCATTAATAATACAAAGCAACATTGCAACCTGCCATTACGAAGAAGGATTGCCATGCCTCATCAAGTAAATTGACATAATGTGACATTAGTTTAAATGGATTTAGCTTCCAGTGCATTCATTGTGCCTTAATTAAATGCAACTTGCTCTGACACTGCCCACCCTCTTCATTACTAGACGTCTGAGCTGTAAATGTGTCCGGGAGGAGATGGGTTGGAGATTCTCATCTATGAGCCTCGTTGTATTATGTCTTCGCACCGACCGAGGGCCACCATGCCGGCTTCTTCGGGAATTTGTGACAGATGCTTGTCTGACAAGGATTCAGTTATTTATTTGCTAATAATTGCACATTTTTATTTTATTATTTTTTTTTAGATTCTTTCCATTTTTTTTTACACAATGGGGAAAAAAATTGACGATACTATGAACTTGGCACATTGTCATTGCCTATCACCGGTAAGTAATAACAGCAACAACAATAGCAAATGTGCTTAACAAGACGCTGACTTGGATGTACTGTGAATTATGTTGCGGTGTCAAGATCATCAGTGCTTGAAGTGTGAGATTTTGTTTTTCCTCCACAAAACCAGAAGCTCTGGGAAAATAAATGAGAGCAATGCTTGCTGTAAGACTTGCTGTTTACATGTGTTAAGGAAGCCTTTAAAGAAGTGTTTACATAATTGGTTCCAAATGAGTTGATGAGCCGGATTCTCACGAGTATTTATACGCCCCAGATAATATCCAAAGACTACTGATATCATTGAGGCAGCCGGGACACGCGAAAAGTTCTACCGTACATGTGGCAAGGATGTGTTAACGTCTGAAGCGCGATGTACGTTTTAAGGGGAAAATTCAACACAGCGCCGGATCGCTTGCATAATGGACACAAGCGTTGACCGACGAGTGGTGACTGACGAGCAGTGACTGACGAGCGATGACTAACGAGCGATGACTGACGAGCGGTGACTGATGAGCAGTGACTGACGAGCAGTGACTGACGAGCGATGACTAACGAGCGATGACTGACGAGCGGCGACTGACGAACGGCGACTGACGAGCGGTGACTACGAGCAGTGACTGACGAGCGATGACTGACGAGCGATGACTGACGAGCGGCGACTGACGAGCGGCGACTGACGAGCGGCGACTGACGAGCGGCGACTGACGAGCGGTGACTGACGAGCGGTGACTGACGAGCGGTGGGTGACGAGCGGTGGTACGCCAAGGCTTCTGTCATTTTGATGGGGGAAAAAAGTGCAGAATCCATTACGAATGGCAGAATATGCAACAAAGGACCCCAACAGAGATGTGACCAGTGTCTTACTCGTTTAGTGGCCCAAAGTGATCACATAGCTGATTACCAAATAAAAAATAATCAGTTGCAACAAATAAAAGAATCTATTAACCAATGGAATAAGCAGCCGATGATACAGGTATGCAAGATGATTTCGGCCGATGATACGGATTGTTGGACATCAAGAAAGAAAGAAAGAAAGAAAGAAAGAAAGAAAGAAAGAAAGAAAGAAAGAAAGAAAGAAAGAAAGAAAGAAAGAAAGAAAGAAAGAAAGAAAGAAAGAAAGAAAGAAAGAAAGGAAGAAAGAAAGAAAAATAAATAATGATAATAAAGAAAAAATAATAAAAGAGAAAAATAAAGAAAGAGAAAGAAAGAGAATAATGAAGAGAGAAAGAAAAAGAGAAAGACAGAAAAAGAAATAAAGAAAAAAAGAAAGCAAGAAAGAGAAAGCGAGAAAAAAAGAAAGTGTAAAGTCAGAGGAAATCATGAGGACTACAAGACATAAGGTGTCTCCAATTGTCACAAGTGCAAACCTAAAAATGATGATCTACACTGGAGGGGAGTTCACATAAGGTAGGGTGAAGCCAAAATCATGGAGAAGAATGGCACTACCCATTAAAGGGGGTTAACCCAAATTAGACAAAGGAGTGAGTTTTTTTTTTTAATCCTGTTTAAGAGGACAGGAAAAAGAGCATCAGTGCTTGACAGCAGATTTTAGGGTAGGTGCACATGGTCAGTAAACGCTGTGAGTTGGATGCTGCGTAGATCCGCAGCGACCAAGCCGCAGTGTCCAGATGTTATTATTATTATTATTTATTGTTATAGCGCCATTTACTCCATGGCGCTTTACATGTGAGGAGGGGTATACATAAAAACAAGTACAATAATCTTAAACAATACAAGTCATAACTGGTACAGGAGGAGAGAGGACCCTGCCCACGAGGGCTCACAATCTACAATTGATGGGTGAGGATACAGTAGGTGAGGATAGAGCTGGTCATGCAGCGGTTTGGTCGATCGGTGGTTACTGCAGGTTATAGGCTTGTCGGAAGAGGTAGGTCGATGGTAGGCGAGAGTCTGATGTGTTGTGGCAGAGGTTACAGATGTTACAGCATAGTGGATGGAATTTCTCGAGATGTTCACCGACGCCTGCGGCTTACCTGTGGAGACGGACATGTGGCACGTCTTTCCAGACAGCAGCATGTCAATTTATCTTGCGGTGTCGCAAGATAAATATCACCACTCCAATGTATTGGGTGCAGTGATTCTGTACGGTTCAATGATCACATGCGGATTCACCTGCATTCAATAGCCGGCAGCACTTTGGATGCAGCGGACATATGCTGCGTCCAAAGTGCTGCCGATTACTGACCGGGTGCACCTACCCTGAAGGGGGTAAATACAACAAGCACCACCCAAGCGCACTTGTTACACATCACTCATGTATGGCGAATGTCATGGATGGGTTTTAGGAGTTGTCTCATGAGTCTTTTTGAGGAAACGCACTGCTCTCCTGCCTCCATCCTTTCTGTGTGCTAGACAACAGTGAAATTCTAAAGATTGACAGTTCAGGGAGTAAACATGGTTGTGCCAAAGGCCCAAACTATGCACTCTGCCATGATGCAAGAAGAAGCAGCTTTACCTCTGCACCATTGGAGGAGAGCAGAGGGGCTGAATCTGGCCGGATCCGAGAAGCTTCACAACAGCACTTGCAAGCTCTAAGGCAAAGAACTTTAAAGCGCACATTCCTTGCCGGGACAAAGTTACCGGGGGAAAACTGGGCAGTTGGCCAGGGAGCGCCAATCCCCAAAGGGCCTCTCTGGCTTGGCACTGCTTTCATACGCCAAACCACAGAAACAAGCAGCAGGCAGGCAGCAGAAAGAAGAGACAACAGGATGCTGCAGGGACGAGACTTTCTGGGTGCCGGCTGGTTGGTGATCATCTGGCACACTACATGAAAAGTGGCGGATTCAGGCGCAGGAAGAAAATGTCGCTGCCAATTGCTGTCTCCAAAATGAAAAAGCCAACTAGGACAAAGTACAGGGGCTTCACAGTGAGAAGCTGTCACTGCTGTTCAGCTGCCTGCACACCGGTGGAAGCCAGTGGACCAGCTGCTGAAGAGCAAGCAGAAGTCCTTCTATCATAGTCAGCAAGGGGTCAATCAGCATGGTGTTTCAGCAGTATGCAGCCCCCCATCCGCAGTCTAGCAGGGAGGAGAGGGGTTTTGTGCACAGGTCACTGCTGTACATAGCGATAATGGGAGGGTGATAATATAGCAGAAGCCAGCAGCTGCAGCAGGTCAAGAAGACAGGACCAGAATGAAGACCTGGATCTTACAGTATGTGCAGTGTAGCCTGTCCCTCACTGTACGTGTATATTTCTGCATATATATATCGATCAGCTATATATACACATACATATCATTTCATGCACATGGATGTAACTGTATAACTATTTTTCTGATGCCTTACCACTAATAGATACAGTTCTGCCCAGTGGATGGTGCAGGCCCAGGGGCTTACCATGTCATCCAGAGTGGGATGTGACACAATACGGACATCCTGCTGCAATGGCCATGAGCCATGATCGCGGTGGTTCATCACCCCATCCAGATGCCATGGTGAACATTGACTTCAGCATCTAGATGATCACCCGTTACCCTCCACCCCGATGTGTTACAGTACTTTAGTAGATGGAATCCAATAATGAGGCTCGTGGCTACCATGTTACTACGCTTATTGGACAGGGTCAAATCGGATGCTTGTCAAGGCCATATAATAGTAGTCCCCTAGAGGTGTATGGGGGGCGACAGAAGAGGATAATTACGTCTAATAAAGAATAAAATAAAGTCCTTAGGCAAAAACCTACAAAAACATTTTAATAAGAATTCATTAAAAAAAACACAGCAAAAAGCAGTGCTGGAATTGCTCTTTTTTTCTGCACACCCCATCTTACCCCTCCCCCCCCCCCCCCAAAATAAAAAGAAGATATACAAAATATTCAATATATGCTCTGCAAAACAGTACTAGTAAAATAATTCAGTCATGCAAAAGGCAAGCCCTAGTATGGTTCTACTGAATAAAAAACAAACAAGCATGGCTCTTGGGATGCAGCAGAAGAAAATTATATTCTTTTCAATAAAACATAATCTTATTGCATAAGAGGAAAAAAAAGTGTGAAAAAAATCTATACTTATTCAGTATCTGAATATTCCTACCTACCTGCAGAATAAAGATAACGTTATTATTTTGGTGCAGCATGGACCACAAAAAAAAAACTCACAAAAACAACGGTGCAACTATTGAAACTAAAAAATTTTTTTTACCGCTTTCTTGGGAAGAATGGAAAAAAAAAAAAACAACAAATTATATGTGCCCTATACTTATCAAATTAAAAAATACAAAAAGAAGACTTCATATAGATACAGTGCTCACAATAGATGAGTACACCCCCTTTGAAAAGTAAGATTTGAATTAATATCTCACTGAACACAAGAACCATTTCCAAGCAATACTGAGTTTCATAAAACTTCTTTTTTTGATTAATTACATTAAAAACTACTACATCTAGTGTTTTGCATGACCGTCATGATTTTTAAAAACCGTGACAAGTCTTCTACGCAAGGAATGAAGTTGGCGACATATTGCAATATCTATCAAGAACAACCTCTTTTAGAGCCTGGATGCTGGATGGAGAGTGATGACAACGAGTCTCTTCAGAATTCAGGAGACACTTTACCACTGAGTCACTTTCACCCTGCTCTTTAGAAGTCCAGCAGTGGCCTTATATGTGTTTTTGATCATTACCATGTTGGAAAACTATCAAGGGCATGAAGTGTTGAGAGTATCTTCTCTTTCAATATAGAGCAGTACACCTGCAAATTCATGATACCAACACTGAAATGTAGCTCCCTGATACCAGCAGCAATCATGTAGACCCCCACATAAAGACACTGCTACCACCATGTCTCACTGTAGGCACCATACATTTTTCTTTGTACTCCTCTTTACAACGAGATACAGTTTTAAAACCATCAATTCTAAAAATGTTTATCTTGGTCTCATCACTCTAGAGCAGAGGCCCAGTAGTCTTCATATTTTTCAGCATAGGCCCCGGCAAATTGTAGGCAGCTGCTTTGTGCAAGGGCTGTAGGAGAGGCTTCCTTGGTGGACGACACCCATGCATGTCATTCCTCTGCAGTATACACCGTATTGTGCAGTGAACTTGCATGTCATTTTTTTTTTTCGACTCGTCTCATCAGAAGACACTTCTGTTTAAGTATTAACTTCTGTCTCTGTGAGATGGTTACGGTTCCATCCTTGTTAAATTTTTGTATCACTTTTACTACAGTATATAGAAGTCACCCCCTGACAAAGGACCCGCTCCGAAAGGCGGATCGGGATGCGCGCCGCACTTCAATCCAGGACCACTCATGGTAACCCCATATGCAGTTTGTCCTGATAGAATGCTCTTTATCTCTCCATGTTCTCTGAAGAATGAGACTGTTTGGGGTATTACCTTGCTTGATCGATTGATCTATCTATACACTCATATCTGTATACTCTGTATATATTTTTCTCTTGTGTACTCCACCAATATATCTTAACATGAATTGATTTATTTACATTAGACTTACTGGATATTACCTGTACAGGGTACCTCTATTTATGATCCTATTTATTGTTGGATGCATGTAATCCTCCTAACCACAGGTAACTCTTTTTCTTCTCTTTCTGCACCGTATGCATCTCTTCTCAACTAGGGATACTTCATAGTATATACCAGCTCTTTATTGTTGTTATACATCATTCATATGTGCCTTTGATTGAGGAGTACGATGATATACCACAGGTGGTATCTACTCTACAGGTGGTATCTACTATACAATATATGTTATGTGCTCATCCATCTGTAGATCACAAGCCTCACCATATTTACTTATATTAGCCATGATTTATAATATATAATATTTGAGGGTGCCTATTCAATATTGAACATTAACATTGCCGGTTGAATTATATAAAATATTTCAGGTTCATTAATAAATGTACACAGTATTATCTTGGTTCTTGATGTACCATTTCTAATACAAATAACAGTTGTTGATTTTTGTACATGATTGTGGGAACTCTTGTGTGTAGTGCCACTTTTTACTTTGTTTGTCCAATAAAAACTTTTTTGCCTTTCTAAGCCATGTCTGCGTACATTTTTGGACCATGTATGCGGCATTGTTCCTCCTTTTCTCCACTATTTTGATCCCACTGCTCTGCCATTTACACATCCATGGGCAGATATATGACATCATATACTGATATCTACTACTCAGCTATTTTTTGAATGGTGATCTATGCTACCTGCTACTCAGTGTGTAAGTTCTGTTCAGTATTCTGAATGATAAGTATAGCTTTACTGATCTTGTATCCTTTATATTTCTTGTGTAAAGAAATTATTTCTCAGGTCATAAGACATTTCTCTTCCATGTGGTGCTATTAAAATGGCCCGTGGGAGTATTTTCTGTTATTGTATTCCATAAAAAAATGCTAATTCTGAAATTAAACTAAAAGGTATTCTGCTAAATGTTGGGTTGTACTCATTCTAAGCATTGTGTTTGCATATACAGTATATGTATCTATATATAGTGTAGGGATTTTACTCACTCGGGTGCGACGGGAGGAAAACAGTAGGCTTGTTCCTTTAAAAGTTCATAGGGGGTTTACTGCTTCATAAACCCCAGAAGCAAAGCAGGAAAATAAACAGCCTTCAGATCAGGCAAATACAAAACAACATGTCCATAGCAAGGCTCTGCTCCGTCAGGCCTGTGGGCACACAGGCTGGGTTAGTGTCCAGTTCTCAGGCTCGGTCTGGAGCCACACACACAGGAGGCCTTCTCCCTCCCAACACTCAGACCATGTGCCAAACAACAGCCTCCATTATATAGGCTGTAACCGCACCCAGAGGTCAGGTATGTGGGGAGCCAGACCCGCCTATCTCTCATAGCTACCCGCAACCTGGACCCAGGTGCAACAAAGGAACCTCTTAGTGCTTACGTACACTAAAGAAGATACTCCGTGCTACATCACAGAGCGCAGCCATCTCTGTAAAACATACCTCCCATCCACTACGCGGCCATTAGCCTCCTTACAATAGATACAGCACTGCAGGCAAGCACTAGCTAAGAGTTTGGAAAATCCTTCCATGTCAATTGGCTATATATGTAATTGTACATATTGAAAAGGGTCTTTGGAAACTAGTGCAATGGCTGTAAAGATTCTAGTACAACAATAAAACTGATAACTGATGTGGCAGCATGAAGAAATCAAGCTTTCAAGCCACTTGCAAATTAGCCAAGAAGGGACATGTTGATTGAGCATATCAACATGTCACCACGGCCTCTGCAGGATATCTACATGCTCTATATACAGAAACCTTTAATATTTAGCTGTACCTGAGGAATAACATGATTTCTAGCTATTGTAGGACTTGTATCCTGTACATTTCACCAGCACAGTAGTTTTCATCTGCAGAATTGATTTCTCATTTGCAATTGACACTGAGACCAAAGGTTGAAGACTAGCTGAATACTGGACAGAAAAAAAGAGGGACAACGACTTTTCTTTCCTGTGGAAGTATGCAGATGGAAGCAATAGAGACATGGGAAAACATATACAGCAGCACTGAGTAGTGTAGCTGTGAATACATCACTGGGATAATGATAACGAAACTCTGCAGGATTTGTTTCCCTCGCACTGCTCCTCTCTCCACCTCCTCGCTTCATACACTTCAAGGCGCTGTGTAACCTGACATCACATTGAGCAGACATTCTGTCTTAAGTTGGGAAAAAACGATTTGAGCTGGGTTTATTTCACAGTGGATAGTGAGTATAGGAGGCAGTGGTGGGAGGAAACAGAAGCTCATAAGCGAAGAAAGAAGATTTCTCTGATCAGATATATTACAAAGCTACTTATACTAATGATATATAAAAAAAAATGTTGAACCAACAGTATGAATTGAAGAAGTGTTATCTGAGATTATGGCTCAGTGACCTCCAAGTATTTGTTAGTGTTCGGAGATTTAGTTTTCATTGCGGCAGCTGGATGATTTACAGCTACTAGACAGCTTGAATACATGTGGGGATTCCCTAGCAACCAGGCAACCCCCACATGTACTCAGCCTGGCTAGTAGCTGTAAATCATTCAGCTGCAGCGATGAAAACTAAATCTCCGAACACTAACAAATACTCGGAGATCACCCAAGCGTGTTTATAATATAATTATAATATAATACTAATACCCATATACTGTATATAAAAGAAGTGATGCAATAATATACATAAAAGTGTAGACAAATAATTATATATATATTAAAGTGAGGACAGTATATACAGCCTCAAAAAAGTTGCAGAGTGAAAAACAGCAAAACACTAATATAAAATACAATGTGAAGGACCAACGGTCCCTAATATAATTCAACACTATCTCAAAAAGTCATAAAGTGAAAAGGTGCACCTTAAAAACAAGTGAAATCACAAAGTATAATGGGTATAAATGAAAGATGGTATACCTTTAGGGGGTTAATAGGTCAAGTATACACGCGCCCCGACGCGCGTTTGGGAACAAGTCCTTCGTCAGGGGGTAAGTATACTGTCCTAATTGGTCATATTTATATGTGCCACAGTATAACGCTAATGTATGTAATCCGAGTGCATTCGGCGCGTGCACCGCAAGAAGGTCCCGAAAGTCTGCGATAACCACGTCATGTGACCGGACGCATGGAATTGCTGTCCGGCGTTGCCTAGGTCACAGAGATGCGGCAAATCCAGACCGCGAGACACAGGCGGCACATGTGCACAACCAAGGACACGATATTAGACAGAGACAAAGGTAACTATAAGAAACCGTACCTACAAATGTTAGAATCGGTACACCCATTTGAGGGTACTGTTTCTTATAGATACCTTTGCCTCCGTCTAATGTCGTACTTTGGCACATATAAATATGACCAATTAGGACAGTATATTGTTTCCACAATCAGTGATGGTTTGGGAGCCATGTCAAGAGGAAGATGAGAGACACCTGACCCAACAATGCAGACGAGCTGAAGGCTGCTATCAAAGTAAACTGGGCTTCCATTACACCTCAGCAGTGCCACAGGCTGATCGCCTCCATGCCACGCAGCATTGATGCAAAAGGATCCCCGACCAAGTATTGAGTGCATTTACTTAACAGACATTTCAGTAGCACAACATTTCGGATTTTAAAATCATTTTTTCAAGCTGGTGTTATAAAGTATTCTAATTTACTGAGATAATGACATTCGAGTTTTCATTGGCTGTAAGCCATAATCATCAACATTAACAGAAATAAACACTTGAAATAGATCACTGTTTGTAATGACTCTATATAATATATGAGATTCACTTTTTGTATTGAAAAACTGAAATAAATTAACGTTTTGATGATATTCTAATTTTGTGAGATGCACCTGTATACCGTATATTCTCGAGTATAAGCCGACCCGAGTGTAAGTCAAGGCACCTAATTTTACGGAAAAAAAATGGGTAAAAGTTATTGACTCGAGTATAAGATGGGTATGCATTGTCCCCACATTCCCATCCTGGTATGATGGCCCCCTCATCCCCATCCTGGTCTGCATGACTCCTCATTCCTATCTTGGTATGCATGGATCCTCATCCCCATCCTGATCTGCATGGCTCTTCATCCCTATCCTGGTATGCAAGGCTTCTCATCCCTATCCTTGTATGCATGGCTCCTCATCTCTATCCTGGTATACATGGCTCCCTATCCCTATCCTTGTATGCATGGCTCTTCATCCTTAACCTTGTTTCATGGCTTCTCATCCCTATCCTTGTATGCATGGCTCCTCATCTCTATCCTTGTATACATTGCTCCCCATCCCTATCCTTGTATGCATGGCTCTTCATCCTTTCCCTTGTTTCATGGCTTCTCATCCCTATCCTTGTATGCATGGCTCCTCATCTCTATCCTTGTATGCATGGCTTCTCATCCCTATCCTTGTATGCATGGCTCCTCATCTCTATCCTTGTATGCATGGCCCCTATCAGAAAAAGATTAAAAAAATATAAAACCATCCAACTTACCGTCCCTCGCAGAATCTTTTCCAGTGCCAGCAGTGATCACTTGTGCCCGCTACTTAACCCCTTCCCGACCCATAACGCCACGTAGGCGTCATGAAAGTCGGTGCCAATCCGACCCATGACGCCTATGTGGCGTCATGGAAAGATCGCGTCCCTGCAGATCGGGTGAAAGGGTTATCTCCCATTTCACCCGATCTGCAGGGACAGGGGGAGTGGTAGTTTAGCCCAGGGGGGGTGGCTTCACCCCCCCGTGGCTACGATCGCTCTGATTGGCTGTTGAAAGCGAAACTGCCAATCAGAGCGATTTGTAATATTTCACCTATTATAACTGGTGAAATATTACAATCCAGCCATGGCCGATGCTGCAATATCATCAGCCATGGCTGGAAACACTAATGTGCCCCCACCCCACCGATCGCCCCCCCAGCCCTCCGATCTGTCCGGTACACTGCTCCGGCTCCCCTCCGTCCTGTGCTCCGCTCCCCCCGTGCTCATGTCCGCTCCCCCTGTGCTCCAATCACCCTCCCCGTGCTCCAATCACCCCCCCTGTACTCCGATCCACCCCCCGTGCTCCGTTCCACCCCCCGTGCTCCGTTCCACCCCCCGTGCTCCGTTCCACTCCCCCGTGCTCCGTTCCACCCCTCCCGCGCTCCGATCCACCCCCATGCTCCGATCCCCCCCCCCGTGCTCCCCCCCCACCCCATCATACTTACCGATCCTGCCGGAGTCCGTCCATCTTCTCCCTGGGCGCCGCCATCTTCCAAAATGGCGGGCGCATACGCAGTGCGCCCGCCGAATCTGCCGGCCGGCAGATTCGTTCCAAAGTGCATTTTGATCACTGAGATATAATCTATCTCAGTGATCAAAATAAAAAAAATAAATAAATGACCCCCCCCCCCCTTTGTTACCCCCATAGGTAGGGACAATAAAAAATAAAGATTTTTTTTTTCCCACTAATGTTAGAATAGGGTTAGGGTTAGGGCTAGGGGTAGGGTTAGGGGTAGGGTTAGGGCATGTGCACACGTATTCTGGTCCTCTGCGGATTTTTCCGCTGCGGATTTGATAAATCCGCAGTACTAAACCGCTGCGGATTTATGGCGGATTTACCGCGTTTTTTCTGCGCATTTCACTGCGGTTTTAAAACTGCGATTTTCTATTTGAGCAGTTGTAAAACCGCTGCGGAATCCGCACAAAGAAGTGACATGCTGCGGAATGTAAACCGCTGCGTTTCTGTGCAGTTTTTCCGCAGCATGTGTACAGCGATTTTTGTTTCCCATAGGTTTACATTGAACTGTAAACTCATGGGAAACTGCTGCGGATCTGCAGCGTTTTCCGCAGCGTGTGCACATACCTTTAGAATTAGGCTATGTGCACACGGTGCGGATTTGGCTGCGGATCCGCAGCGGATTGGCCGCTGCGGATTCGCAGCAGTGTTCCATCAGGTTTACAGTACCATGTAAACCTATGGAAAACCAAATCCGCTGTGCCCATGATGCGGAAAATACCGCGCGGAAACGCTGCGTTGTATTTTCTGCAGCATGTCAATTCTTTGTGCGGATTCCGTGGCGTTTTACACCTGTTCCTCAATAGGAATCCGCAGGTGAAATCCGCACAAAAAACACTGGAAATCCGCGGAAAATCCGCAGGTAAAACGCAGTGCCTTTTACCCGCGGATTTTTCAAAAATGATGCTGAAAAATCTCACACGAATCCGCAACGTGGGCACATAGCCTTAGGGTTAGGGTTGGAATTAGGGTTGTAGTTAGGGTTGTGATTAGGGTTATGGCTACAGTTGGGATTAGAGTTAGGGGTATGTTGGGGTTAGTGTTGGAGTTAGAATTGAGGGGCTTCCACTGTTTAGGCACATCAGGGGTCTCCAAACGCAACATGGCGCCACCATTGATTCCAGCCAATCTCGTATTCAAAAAGTCAAATGGTGCTCCCTCAATTCCGAGCCCCGACGTGTGCCCAAACAGTGGTTTACCCCCACATATGGGGTACCAGCATACTCAGGATAAACTGCGCAACAATTACTGGGGTCCAATTTCTCCTGTTACCCTTGTGAAAATAAAAAAATGCTTGCTAAAACATCATTTTTGAGGAAAGAAAAATGATTTTTTATTTTCACGGCTCTGCGTTGTAAACGTCTGTGGAGCACTTGGGGGTTCAAAGTGCTCACCACATATCTAGATAAGTTCATTGGGGGGTCTAGTTTCTAAAATGGGGTCACTTGTGGTGGGTTTCTACTGTTTAGGCACACCAGGGGCTCTGCAAACGCAACGTGACGCCCGCAGACCATTCCATCAAAGTCTGCATTTCAAAAGTCACTACTTCCCTTCTGAGCCCCGACGTGTGCCCAAACAGTGGTTTACCCCCACACATGGGGTATCAGCGTACTCAGGAGAAACTGGACAACAACTTTTGGGGTCCAATTTCTCCTGTAACCCTTGGGAAAATAAAAAATTCTGGGCTAAATAATTATTTTTGAGGAAAGAAAACGTATTTATTATTTTCACGGCTCTGCATTATAAACTTCTATGAAGCACTTGGGGGTTCAAAATGCTCACCACACATCTAGATAAGTTCCTTTCGGGGTCTAGTTTCCAAAATGGGGTCACTTGTGGGGGGTTTCTACTGTTTAGCCACATCAGGGGCTCTGCAAACGCAACGTGACGCCGTTGCGCCCACAGAGCATTCCATCGAAGTCTGCATTTCAAAACGTCACTACTTCACTTCCGAGCCCCGGCATGTGCCCAAACAGTGGTTTACCCCCATATATGGGGTATCAGCGTACTCAGGAGAAACTGGACAACAACTTTTGGGGTCAAATTTCTCCTGTTACCCTTGGGAAAATAAAAAATTGCAGGCTAAAAGATCATTTTTGAGAAAATAATTTTTATTTTTATTTTCATGGCTCTGCGTTATAAACTTCTGTGAAGCAATTGGGGGTTCAAAGTCCTCACCACACATCTAGATTAGTTCCTTTGGGGGTCTAGTTTCCAAAATGGGGTCATTTCTGGGGGATCTCCAATGTTTAGGCACACAAGGGCTCTTCAAACGTGACATGGTGTCCGCTAATGATTGGAGCTAATTTTCCATTTAAAAAGCCAAATGGCGTGCCTTCCCTTCCGAGCCCTGCCGTGCGCCCAAACAGTGGTTTACCCCCACATATGGGGTATCAGCGTACTCAGGACAAACTGGACAACAACATTTGGGGTCCAATTTCTCCTATTACCCTTGGCAAAATAGGAAATTCCAGGCTAAAAAATCATTTTTGAGGAAAGAAAAATTTATTTTTTATTTTCATGGCTCTGCGTTATAAACTTCTGTGAAGCACCTGGGGGTTTAAAGTGCTCAATATGCATCTAGATAAGTTCCTTGGGGAGTCTAGTTTCCAAAATTAGGTCACTTGTGGGGGAGCTCCAATGTTTAGGCACACAGGGGCTCTCCAAACGCGACATGGTGTCCGCTAACAATTGGAGCTAATTTTCCATTCAAAAAGTCAAATGGCGCGCATTCCCTTTCGAGCCCTGCCGTGCGCCAAAACAGTGGTTTACCCCCACATATGAGGTATCGGCGTACTCGGGAGAAATTGCCCAACAAATTTTATGATCCATTTTATCCTGTTGCCCATGTGAAAATGAAAAAATTGAGGCTAAAGAATTTTTTTGTGAAAAAAAGTACTTTTTCATTTTTACGGATCAATTTGTGAAGCACCTGGGGGTTCAAAGTGCTCACTATGCATCTAGATAAGTTCCTTAGGGTGTCTAGTTTCCAAAATGGGGTCACTTGTGGGGGAGCTCCAATTTTTAGGCACACGGGGGCTCTCCAAACGTGACATGGTGTCCGCTAAAGAGTGGAGCCAATTTTTCATTCAAAAAGTCAAATGGCGCTCCTTTCCTTCCAAGCCCTGCCGTGCACCCAAACAGTGGTTTACCCCCACATATGAGGTATCAGCGTACTCAGGACAAATTGGACAACAACTTTCGTGGTTCAGTTTCTCCTTTTACCATTGGGAAAATAAAAAAATTGTTGCTAAAAGATAATTTTTGTGACTAAAAAGTTAAATGTTCATTTTTTCCTTCCATGTTGCTTCTGCTGCTGTGAAGCACCTGAAGGGTTAATATACTTCTTGAATGTGGTTTTGAGTACCTTGAGGGGTGCAGTTTTTAAAATGGTGTCACTTTTGGGTATTTTCAGCCAAATAGACCCCTCAAACTGACTTCAAATGTGAGGTGGTCCCTAAAAAAAATGGTTTTGTAAATTTCGTTGTAAAAATGAGAAATCGCTGGTCAAATTTTAACCCTTATAACTTCCTAGCAAAAAAAAAATTTGTTTCCAAAATTGTGCTGATGTAAAGTATACATGTGGGAAATGTTATTTATTAACTATTTTGTGTCACATAACTCTCTGGTTTAACAGAATAAAAATTCAAAATGTGAAAATTGCGAAATTTTCAAAATTTTCGCCAAATTTCCGTTTTTATCACAAATAAACGCAGAATTTATTGACCTAAATTTACCACTAACATGAAGCCCAATATGTCACGAAAAAACAATCTCAGAACCGCTAGGATCCGTTGAAGCGTTCCGGAGTTATTACCTCATAAAGGGACACTGGTCAGAATTGCAAAAAACGGCAAGGTCTTTAAGGTCAAAATAGGCTGGGTCATGAAGGGGTTAAAGGAATGAATATTCACTGCTCTCTGGGCACATATGATCGCATGGCCGCTGCAGGAAGCCGGCAGCTGTGAATACTGTGCCCGCTGTTACAGAGAAATGAATATTCACTGCGAGCGCATTCATTTCTTTATAGCAGCGGGCACAGGCTTTAGCTGCAGCAGTCGGCTCCGGCCTCCTATGATCCGCTGCTCCCCCTCCATCTTCAGGGAACCTCACTCGAGTATAAGCCGAGGTGGGGCTTTTTCAGCTCAAAAAAATACGTTGAAAAAGCTCGGCTTATACTCAAGTATATCCGGTATGTCAGTGAGGGCTCCACCGAACAGATTACAGTCCTCTCCCTCTCACATTTTGCCTGATACTGCCAACACCACAGGTCTTTTCTTCCTTACAGATACAAAAAAGGTGAAATATACAGTCCGTTCTCCGGAAGCAAACTTTGCACAAAGAAGAAGTACGGTCCTACCAGTCTCGGTATCACCTTCAGCCAGAGCTTCAGCAGCTTCCAAAACTAAACAGAAGTATTCAACTCTATGTATAGTTCACACTGAACAGGCTGCAGCTTCCACACCTTACTTTACAGCTCCAACACACAGACTGCTTAGCTGACCTGTGCAGTCTCCAGTCAAAGAAGACTCTGGCTTGTGTCTCTCCCAGTTACAGCTAACATTTTGGCTGGCCACTCACCAGCTTACTGTTATTGTAAACAGCTAAGCAAGCTGAAGATGCAATGATCTCGAAAAGGCCTAAAGTTAAAGATTACACATTTCCTTTGTATTTTAGGAAAAAAATATATATTATTTTTTCCATTTTAAAAATAACATTAGAGCTTGTATATGCTTTTTGTAGACAGCCAAGAGTCTTTCAATTCTTGTTTGAAGGATTTTCAACCATTCTCCCTTGGGAAATTCTTCCAGTTCTGCGAGTGTCACGAAACAGGTTGGGTGACCCGGGACCAGGGGCTCCTTCCCTGTCTCTAACACTAGGGGGCGCCCTAGCTCGCCCTGCTCCCCTGGATACTTCAGATGATGAAGACGCCTGGGCCTCCGCACTTGCCTTATCTCCTAAGTTAGCCCTCCATCTGTTCTCTTCCTCCACCCAGGGAAGAAGGGGTGCTACTGTGTACTGTAGTACACCAACCCGACAAACGAGGTTAACAGAAAACTCCAGGCATACAAAGTATTCGCTCACATATAACAGAGGAATGTAATGGGGTGTGAAGGTAGGGGAAAAAACTAAAATAGAGAAAGATAAGGAATTACCATGCATACAAACCAAGCAACAGTCACTAATAACTGCTTCAACTCTCCTTCTCATACCAACTTCTCTCCCTCCGTTAGCCATGCAGCAATAAAGCTATCTCTGACAAGGATTAGTAACAGAGTCCAGGTTATAAAGGGAAAAGGAGTGGCTAACTGTAACAATCCTGCTGGCATTACTGCATGGCCTCCCATCCCCCACCTGCATTACACTCAAACTCACTTCTCTGGGCCTTGTGGTGACTTCTCTCTGCTGCCAGCTCCATGCTGTGTGCCTCATGTCTGCTGTTTGCTCTGTGCATGCTCTGTCTGTGTGCATAGAGGGCGGCATCGGCAACTCCTGTTTCTTATAGAGACTGTCTGCACCTTGCTAAGGTGTCCCTGGCCAATCGCCATGAGGCTCCCTGTATTTAAGACATCCCCACCCATTGGTGGGGGCCTGGGCAACGTACTCCTTCAGTCAGTTCTTATCTGCTGAAGTGCCAGGCCATGTCTCTGTGACTCTTGTGTTCTGCCACCCAGGGGGGCGTTGTACCCTGGTCTGTGTCCTGTGTAGTCACCCAGTGGGGCTTTGTACCCTGGCCTATGTCCGCCACCCAGAGGGGCATCGTACCCTGGCTTGTGTCCATGTCTCTGTGCCTTGTCTCGTTCCTGACTGTCTTAGTCTAGTCCTGTTCCTGTGTTTGTTTATATCCCTGTCTTGATTTTCCTTTCCCTGCTGTGCGTTCTCTGTGTCTTGCTTTGCTCCGATTTTGGCTCCGCTCTCTGCGACCTTGCTTTGCTTTTATGTCACTGTACATACACACACACACACAAACAATGTTGTGCAAAAGTTTTTGAGTTTTAAACGGGAAAATGCTGCAAAGTAAGTATACTTTCCTAAACAGAATGTTATTTTGATGTTATTCAGACGGTAAAGGCCGGACACACCAAATATTGATTTGATTTAGATTTCCCTTTCGTTCATTCACTTGGCATTTTTTTAATTGATAAAAATAAGCTAATAACACTTTAACTTTCAAAATAATTCTTACTTTTTAGTATTTTGTCCACATCTTCCTAACTGCAGATACAAAGAATAAACTCTTTGTGGACTCTGCATGATAAAGATGACTTTTCCTTACCTAACACTGTGGCAAGTAACAAGTGTGAACTTCTATTCACCGATCAGGAAGGAAACGAGACATCCATCGTGCTGTGCACCACATGCCAGGTGCCCACATGTAGGTGTAAATATTCCCCTACAGTAGGTGTATGGTATTACTGCCTACTACCTCCTAGTTCTGAGAGCAAATCACTGCCGATACTGAAGGAACAATGTAGGGAGCTGAATTTTGCCTAAAGAATGTCGGGGAATATCGCTTTATACATAGACACTACTCTGCAGGGCCTGATGGCAGGTTCCTAAATGTTGTCACCCCTGCAGAGAGCCCGATTCACAAAGCAACAGATGACGTTCCTGGCTTACCGTGTTTATGGAGATCAGGAGGGAAGAAGCGAGAAGGTTTTTGTAAAGGCTCCGTGGTTTTAGCTTTTCGAACACATTTATAGCAGGTTTGTTTTTATCATTTACGATGGGAAATTGAGTTTTCATAGCTACAAATGTTTTAGGTGTCTTTCTATACAGGCTACAAGCTTTATTGTTGCATCTAAGTTAAGCCTTCTGTCAGCTATTTTTTTAGTTTTTGCCACCTTTCCTGCAGTTATCAAGAACTGTTAAGACGTTGTCGGAATCACTTCTCAATAATTAAGACAAACTATTGTACTGATGAGCTGTGTGGACATTAATTATATAAATGATAAATTAGTTGACATCTGACCTCTAAAGATTCCACTATTCTGATCCACCAACATGACCACGGTGAGGAAGAGTTGAAGTCACTTCTCACATTATTTGGCACGTTTTAGGCTTCTTTCACACTAGCGTCGGAATCTCCCCATCGCAATGCGTTGGGGAGAGATTCCGACGCTAGCGTTTGCTGCATTGCACAATGGGTGCAGCGGATCCATTTTTCCAGCGCATCCGCTGCCCCATTGTAAGGTGCGGGGAGGTGGGGGCGGAGTTCCGGCCGCGCATGCGCGGTCGGAAAAAGCGGTCCGTCAGGAGAAAAAAAGTTACATGTAGCGTTTTTTCCTCCCGACGGTCCGCAAAAGCACGACGCATCCGTCGCTCGACAGATGCGACGTGTGGCAATCCGTCGCAAATGCGTCGTCAATGCAAGTCTATGGGGAAAAAACGCATCCTGCAAGCACTTTTGCAGGATGCGTTTTTTCTGCAAAACGCCGCATTGTGACGGATTGCAGAAAACGCTAGTGTGAAAGTAGCCTTATCTTTGCCCCATACAGAGGTGTGGAATGGCAGAATACATGTTTGACAGTGGATCCACACATTTCTTTAACAGAGATATAATGATAGGAAGGGGCAGGGACACGGGGTCCACTCTTCTAGCAATTGGTGGAGTAATAAATTGTGAAAGCTGGAATATATACTTTTGCAACAATCTTTTTTTTTTTTTTAACTAAGTGTGGGTATTGGGAAATGAATTAATTATGAATCCTACCAAATCATAAAATCATACACATGCTATGATAGAAAACATGTTTGAATACTAGATATGTAACACAAATGGATTAGCTCATAAGCATCCACAATACCTATAGAATTGGCACTTCAAATCTATAAGGCTGTGTGCACACGTTGCAGATTTTTTGCATTTTTTGCTACAAAATGCTGTAAAAATGCATACATTATGCATCCCATCATTTAGAATGCATTCTGCAATTTTTGTGCAAATGATGCATTTTTTTTCCGTGAAAAAAACGCATCGCGGTAAAAAACGCAGCGTGCTCATTAATTTTGCGGATTTCCCACTATATTATTGCATTGGGAACCTACGGAAAAATCCGCAAAAAAAAACCGCACCAAAAACGCAAGAAAAACGCAGGCGGATTTCTTGCAGAAAATGTCCAGTTTTGCTCAGGAAATTTCTGCACGAAATCCTGAACATATGAACATAGCCTAACTGTAACACAGTCCTGATGACAATCCGCACCAGAAACATGAAGTGATCCAAAACGAGTAAAATGTTTACATTTTATTATTATCAATGATTTAAAATCCAACAATATAATCAGAAAACAGAAATAAATGGCAGAATGTATCACAAAAAGAGACCCACTGAGTAAGATATATTAATGATCAATTTAACTAATGATGTATATACAAGGTGCTATTGCATAACATTGGGGTCTTTCATAGATGGGTAATAAGGTATATAATATATTACATTAAATACACAAAAAAGATCCCAATGGTGATGACAAGAAATAATAAGTCCCAAATGGGCAAAACATTCCCCAAGAGCTTATCAGCAGATACCTACCTGTCAGGGGGGAAATTCAAATGCGGCCAGAAAATAAGGGTAAATGCAGTATTTTACCTTGACTACAACATAGTGGTGTCTCCCCACCCCGATGCGCGTTTCACCGCTAGCTTTTTTTAAATACCTTCTCCTACTGGTTGTTTCCTGCTGGTGATAGACTGTTGGATTCGTTCACTTTGCTGCAGTTTGCATTGGTTGCAGTTGTTTTGTGTGTGATTCCTTTATTCTTTAGGGAACTGCTTCACTAGCGATCCTAGGAGCTGCTAAGGACATTCAGGGTAAGCTGCCGTTGAGTGGGGGCACCATTGCGTTATCTTAGGGTGACATCCTCTGCGGTCAGGCAGGAACAGGCCAGGGTCAGAGAGGAATGTTTCCTAGTCAGAACAGGGACCTGTTAGATTCAGGTTTTTGTCTCCCTAGCTGGATGTTACCTGAATGAATGTGCTTTTGCACTAATCACACCTACAAAATACATAATATTTGAAAGGGTTTGCTAAAAGTCTGTAGACATTTCTAAATCATCACAGGCTTCGCACCGTGCGTATCAGATTATATGGGACTGCCGGGAAGATATGAATACTTCTGGTCACATTCCGACTAGATGTGAACGTCTAGAAGGAATGTGGCCGGAAGAATGCAAACCGCAAGCTCCCAGAGCAAAAGTTGTAGAATCCCGACAGTACGCAGGGCACACAATGAGAGGATTCAGAAGTCTGCAAACTCTTTCAGTTTAGACTTTTCGGAAACAATCAATATATTTGCAACTTTACATTTTTTTTTTGTTGCTCCAAAGCAAACTATGGTAAAAAATACAACTCTGTTCTTGACTGAAAATACGGACATTGCCCAGACAACCCATTCTACATCGTCCCAGCGATGCTCTATAGAAGTGTTCTCCACAGGATCATGTTTTCAGGATTTCCTTATTATAGCACAGGAAATGGAATTATCACCTGTGCAATACTAAGGAAACCCTGAAAATGTGAAACGTGCTCTTGGGGACTGGAGTAGGGGAACATCGGTCTATAGGATTAAGATCTAGGGATTGTGACACCTCACGAAGGATTGCACCAAATTCTTACCCTACCATAACATAGTGCTACAGAACTCTGGATTCAATTGACCACTGCTCAGTAGCTAAATATTTTGTGCACTGGAGTCTTTTTAACATCAAGTTTCGATTATACAGCAGTGGAACTAGTCATCTGCTATTATAACCCATCTGTGCTAAGGAACGACGAGTTGTACAGACATATAAGATAGAGAACCAATTTTTTAGATTGAACACCACATGGTCGTCAGAGCAATTCTCAACATCCTCCCCTAACCCTTTGTGATATCCAGTTTTTTACGTCCTCAAGAAGTTTTATCTCAAATCACACTATTCTCGGGACCACCATTGCATGAGAAAACCCCACAAGGTTGGAAGATTTTCTCATACCGGCCCCGTTTCGTAAAGCACCCCTGACCACAGTTTGTAGAAATAATGAAGCTCCCCATGGCAAGATTGTTCAGGATACACTGGAGAGTTGATGAATGGGTGTCAATTCCTGCTGCTGAAGGAAAAAGGATTTTGTGAAACTTCCATCCATCCATAAAATTCATCTTTTTATTACAAATTAATTTACAAACAGGAGGTTCCGCCATGAGGATAAAACCTTACGCGATTCTGGCACACATTACGCCCTTAGTCATCAGAATATTCTGATTACCATAACCAAGGCCTTATTCACATTTCCGATTTTTTTTGTGACTGTATTCAGTCCGTTTTTTTAAGGTATTCAATGGTGGTGCGCACGTTAGGTTTTAGCGCACATCAGTTTTTTCACACAGACCTTGTGTCCGTGTGAAAAGCCTGCAGATATGTCACAGATTCTTTTATGCAGCGTGGACAAAATGCGTGCTGCACACTTGTGACATACAGATGACATATGTGTGACATCAGCTTGACACGGACCGGTGCCAGGGAAAAAACAGTACAATTCGCGCTGTTCCCAGGCGACAGCGGCAAAATGCAGCTCTCATCATTGTCCCCTGCTCGTGCTGAGATACCAGGAGACAATGATGGGAGTCGTATTCAGCAGCAGCTGTGTTCCTCCTGTTTAAAATAAAAAACTAAATTGTTTGCGGTTATTAATAGCCTGGGAAGGGGTCATGGATATTGATCACCCCAGGCTACCAACATCAGCGCTCAGCCGCCCCAGAAATGGCCTGTTTGTTAGGTAATCCCTGCATGTGTTGCAGCTGTCAAACAGCCACGAGACATGCAGCTGCGGGGACTCGAACATAATATTAGAGCATGCCAAAGATGCTCTATTAGCACTCAAGCATTCTCGCATAATACCTTATCCCAGCACGCTTGCTTATCACTAAAGTCTTGCGTCATACTCTAATATTTCAAAAACCTCAAAATAATGAAATGTTTAGGTGCTTTACCAAGCTTTGTGTATCCTGAAGTTTTGGAATTTGGAAGTCACAGACCCCGCAAGAAAAAATCTAATACAGGGTTCCCATTTAAAAGTGTTGTACAGCTTAGAAACTCTATTTGGGAATCCTAAATAGTGTGTGGGCTTCTGTTCAGGATCTTCATTTCTTGGCCAGAATGGATAGTTGTAAGAAAAACGATCCCTAGCTCTGGAGGACCTATCCTGTTACAAAAAGTCTATTGATTTGAATGAGATTGTGCAAGTTTTCCATGTGATGGTGCTCTGGGAAAAATAAAATACTTACTGCTATTGTTCCCCTCAGAGTACAGCGTATTGCAAAGTGTTCCAATAGGCGGATACTTAATTCTTTGCTATTCTTTCTTATATAGTGCCAACTTATTCCGCAGTGTTTTATACACTACCGTTCCAAAGTTAAGGGTCACTTAGAAATGTCCTTATTTTTGAAAGAAAAGCACAGTTTTTTCCAATGAGGCTAACATTAAATGATTCAGAAATACACTTTATACATTGTTAATGTGGTAAATGACTATTCTAGCTGCAAACGTCTGGTTTGTAATGTAATATCTTCATAGGTGTATAGAAGCCCATTTCCAACAACCATCACTCCAGTGTTCTTATGGTACTTTGTGTTTGCTAATTGTGTAAGAAGGCTAATGGATGGTTAGAATACCCTTGAAAACACTTGTGCAAGTATGTTAGCACAGCTGAAAACAGTTTGGCTGATTAGAGAACCTATAAACCTGACCTTCCTCTGAGCTAGTTGAGAATCTGGAGTATTACATTTGCTGGTTATGTTAAACTCTCAAAATGGCCAGAAAAAAAGAACTTTCATGTGAAACTCGACAGTCTATTCTTGTTTTTAGAAATCAAGGTTATTTCATGCGAGAAATTGCCAAGAAACTGAAGACTTCCTACAACGGTGTGTACTACTCCCTTCAGAGGAGATCACGAACAGGCTCTAACCAGAGTAGAAAGAGAAGTGGGAGGCCCCGCTGCACAACTGAGCAATAAGACAAGTACATTAGAGTCTGTAGTGAAATAGACGCCTCACAGGTCCTCAACTGGCAGCTTCATTAAATAGTACACGCAAAACGCCAGTGTCAACATCTACAGTGAAGAGGTGACACCGGGATGCTGGACTTCAGGGCAGAGTGGCAATGAAAAAGCCATATCTGTGACTGGCTACTAAAAGGAAAAGATTAATATGGGCAGAAGAACAAAGACATTGGACAGAGGAAGATTGGAAAAAAGTGTTATGGACAGACGAATCTAAGTTTGAGGTGTTTGGATCAAACAGAAGAACGTTTGTGAGACGCAGAACAACTGAAAAGATGCTGGAAGAGTGGCTGACGCCATCTGTCAAGCATGGCGGAGGTAATGTGATGGTCTGGGGTTGCTTTGGTGCTGGTAAAGTGGGAGATTTGTACAAAGTAAAAGGGAATTTGAATAAGAAAGGCTATCACTCCACTTTGCAACGCCATGCCATACCCTGTGGACTTGATTGGAGCCAATTTCATCCTACAACAGGACAATGACCCAAAACACACCTCCAAATTATGCAAGAACTATTTAGGGAAGAAGCAGGCAGCTGGTATTCTATCTGTAATGGAGTGGCCAGCGCAGTCACCAGATATCAACCCCATTGAGCTGTTGAGGGAGCAGCTTGACCGTATGGTATGCAAAAAGTGCTCATCAAGCCAAACCAACTTGTGGGAGAAGCTTCTGGAAGCATGGGGTGAAATTGCTCCAGATTACCTCAGCAAATTAACTGCTAGAATGCCAAAGGTCTGCAATGCTGTAATTGCTGCAAAGGGAGCATTCTTTGATGAAAGCAAAGTTTGAACGATAAAATTATTATTTAAAATAAAAATCTTTTTTTCGAACCTTGTCAATGTCTGGACTAGATTTACAATTCATTTTTCAACTTATTTAATTAATAAAAGTATGAGTTTTCATGGAAAACACAAAATTGTCTGGGTGACCCTAAACTTTAGAACCGTAGTGTAGATATTTTCATAACTGTCCATCGATCTAAATTCCCACTCAGTATCTCCTTCATGTGTGGGAGGAATCCAGAGTGTCCAGAGGAAACCCAGGCAAACATGGGGGGCATGTATAAAACCCTTGCAAAGAAAGTGTTATCTACTGAGCCACAATAGTGCCTACGTTGCAATCAAAATTTTGCCAGAATACCGTTCTAATAAATAACAAATGTCCAAGGTAGCTCCTTAAGGAAGCTCTTGCCTATGTTTTACTTCTGATGGACCAGGGGTGGGCAATTCATTTTCCCTAGGGGCCACATGAGAGACTGACTGTTGTGGAGGGCATAACTTGAAAGAAGTTGTCCACTACTTGGAGAAGCCCTTCCCATACCCCCTCACTTGGTCCCGACAAAATAAAAAAGCTTATACTCACCTCCTGTGCAGGCGACGTTCCAGAAGTGTCGACACTTGCCTTCCCAGGGCTCTCATGCGGTTATCACACGTGATCCCGGGACCCAATCACCGCTGGTGTCACTGTCTCTGCCTTAGTACGAATTGAACCTGAAGTGAAGGTGAGAGAGGGTGAGAGAGGGTGAGAGCAACAGCCCAGACTTCCTCTTCATGCTCAATTCTTACAAAGGCGCAGACAGTGAAGCCAGCGGTGATTGGGCACCGGGATCACGTGTCATAACCCAACAGGAGCCCCAGGGAGAGCGAGTGCCAACACGGAACAGCACCGGCATGGGAGGGATCTATAAGCTTTTCTATTTCATCGGGGCCAAACATTAAGATCAAGAAGGGGTTGTCCTAGAAGTGGACAACCACTTAAATTCTGCTTATTATTATTGTTTTATATTAATTTTTATCACTTAATATTGAGCAGAATTAAGAATTTTGTTAACTAGCTGCTACTATTAATATACAGTATCTCACAAAAGTGAGTACACCCCCTCACATTTTTGTAATTATTTTATTATATCTTTTCATGGGACAACACTGAAGATCTGACACTTTGATACAATGTAAAATGGTCAGTGTATAGCTTGTATTACAGTGTAAATTTGGTGTGTCCTCCAAGTAACTCAACACACATCAATTAATGCTTAAACTGCTGGCAACAAAAGTGAGTACACCCCTAAGAGAAAATGGCCAAATTTTGCCCAACTAGCCATTTTCCTCCTCGGTGTCATGTGACACATTAATGCTTCAAGGTCTGAGGTGTGAATGGGGAGCAGGCGTGTTAAATTTGGTGATATTGCTCTCACACTCTCTCATACTGATCACTGGAAGTTGAACATGGCTCCTCATGGCAGAAAGCACTCCGAGGTGCTGAAAAAAAGAATTGGTGCTGTACATAAAGATGGCCTAAGCAAAAAAAAGTAATTCAAAGTATGTCTATAGACAAAATTAAAGTGCTAGACACTCAAAATATATAAACCCATACTATCCATAACAGCAGTATTTTACCGCCCAGGGATACAAAGTGATTCCAGCAGGACTTGAGGGAAGACCAGGGCAGCCGCACATCCCCAACCCCTACACCATTTTGCAAACGCTTATTCTGGGACCGTCTTCCTTTTCCCCTTCTTCTAATTATTATAAGAGACTGTGATAGCGATAACACCAAATTTAACACACCTGCTCCTCATTCACACCCCAGACCTTGTACCACTAATGAGTGACTATCCGTCTGCTGTTACGGATAGTGTGGGTTTATAAGCTGTAAGAAGATTGCCAACACCCTGACACTGAGCAGCAGCACGGTGGCCAAGACCATACAGAGGTTTAACAAGACAAGTTCCACTCAGAAATGGCCTCGCCATGGTCAACCAAACGAGTTGAGTGCACATGCTCAGCGTCATATCCAGAGGTTGTCTTTTCAAAATAGATGTGAGTGCAGCCAGCATTACTGCAGAGTTGACAGGGGTGGGGGTCTGCCTGTCAGTGCTCAGATCACACTGCATCAAATTGGTCTGCATGGCTGTCGTCCCAGAAGGAAGCCTCTTCTAAAGATGATGCACAAAAAAGCCTGCAAACAGGTTGCTGAAGACAAGGAGACTAAGGACATGGATTACTGGAACCATGTCCTGTGCTCAGAGGAGACCAAGATAAACTTATTTGGTTCACATGATATCAAGTGAGTGTGGCAGCAACCAGGCGAGGAGTACAAAGACAAATGTGTCTTGCCTACAGTCAAGCATGATGGTGGGAGTGTCATGGCATAGGGCTGCAGGAGTGTTGACGCCTGAGAGGACCTACAGTTCATGAATGCTAACATGTACTGTGACATACTGATGCAGATGATCTCCCTTTGGAAACTGGGCTGCAGGGCAGTTTTACAACATAATAGCGACCTCAGACACACCTCCAAGACGACCTCTGCCTTGCTAAAGAAATGTTTCCAGACCCAGGGGCGGACCTACCGCCGGTTCAACCAATGCAGCCGGAGGTGGAGGGGGGCCCTTGCAGGCAGGGGCATACAGGGGCCCAGCTTTCTGCTGCTGCAGTAGATTGGTGCAGGCCTCGCACTGTATTAGCAGTGTACAAGTGCCGGTCGGCATTCCCCTATTGCAGACACAACAGGCTGTGTATCTGCTGATCTGACATCACCTGCGCGCCTGTTTCACTCTGCCAGAAGCCTGGAGAGGAGAGATGAAGTTAGCAGAGAGCCAGGGGTCAGGGCAGGAGGTACTGTATGTGACAGGCTTCATCTGATTCCTGCTTTCTTATCTGCTTTCTGTAGAGGATCTATCTGTACTGTGAGATTTATTGCACCATCTTAAACTTACAGACAGATAAGGTCCCGGCTCCAGCGTCACCCGATCTGCATGTTAGGCTATGTTCACATTTGCGTTGCGTCGGGCACAGGTTCGGCGACGCATAGCGACGCATGCGTCATGTGCCCCTATATTTAACATGGGGGCGCATGGACATGCGTTGTCTTGCGTTTTGTGACGCATGAGTCATTTTTGGCGCAATCGTCAGGGCGCAGAGGACGCAGCAAGTTGCATTTTTTTTGCGTCCAAAATCATGCCAAAAAATGAAGCATGCGTCACAAAACATTGCATTTTGCATGCGTTCTTGTTTGCGTTGTGCGTTGCGTCGCCGACGCAGCACCGCACAACGCAAATGTGAACGTAGCCTAAGCTGAAGCTGCAGCAATAAGTCACAGTGATCCTCACCCTGCACTGTGTGACCCTGAGCCAGGCTCCAGGACATCCCGCATTATATATCAGATATATATTATAATGTGAGTTCCTGCAGCCTGGTCAGTGCATGTAACACTATATGTGTGCACATAGTACAGTACAGTGGTGGCAAACCTACAGTACAGTGGTGACGAACGTGTGCCATCTCCTCAAAACTAGCTCCGCCATCACTTTTCTCAGCTCGCTTGTAATCTCCCAGACCCTCATCACTAGCACTACGGCCACGCTGCTCCTAAGGGTAAGGTTCCACGTTCCGGATTGCCGGCGCTTTGGACGGAGCGGAAAACTCACTCCCCCCAAAGCGCCGCCCCTTCTATACGCCCGGTGATTCTGGATGTGTTCACTGCACACATCCGGAATCTCCGCGCCCCATTCATAGGGCTCTGTAATTTACCTTGCGGCGATGGAGCGTCGCCACAAGGTAAACAGACATGCTGCGTTCTAAAAAGATGCGCCGCATGTCCGGAAACGCAGGGCGGCCGGATGCGTGTTCACACACATAGTGGAGATGGGATTTCATAAAATCCCCTCCACTATGCTGTAACATCTGGACGCTGCGGATTGAACGCTGCGGTTGTACGCAGCGTTCAATCCGCAGCTAATCCGGACAGTGGACACGCACCCCAACTCTCCCATCATGCTGCACGCTTTTCCATCAGTCTGCACTCTTGCTGAGGACGGGGAAGGCGCGTGATCGGAGGAGAGTGGCGGCACTAATGCCAAGATGGTGCGCATGCCCACAGGTAGGACTGATATATGAAGAGACTAGATCAGTGTTGGAACGGACAGAGGTGAGTATTTTGTTTAATGCAAAGCCATTACACAGTATGGAGCAGTATATGGGTTTATTATACTGTATGTGGCATCATGTGGGGCCATTATTCTATATGCATCATCACGTGGGGCCATTAAACTGTATGTATCATCACGTGGGGCCATTATATTGTATGCATCATCACGTGGGACCATTATATTTTATGCATCATCATGTGGGGCCATTATATTCTATGCATCCCCATGTGGGGCCATTATACTGTATACATCATCATGTGGGGCGATTATACAGTATGGAGCATCATGTGGGGCCATTATACTGTATGTATCATGTGGGGCCATTATAAAGTATGCATCATCACGTGGGGCCATTATACTGTATGCATCATCATGTGGGGCCATTATACGGTATGCATCATCATGTGGGGCCATTATAAAGTATGCATCATCATGTGGGGCCATTATAAAGTATGCATCATCATGTGGGGCCATTATATTCTATTCATCCCCATGTGGGGCCATTATACTGTATACATCATCATGTGGGGCGATAATACAGTATGGAGCATCATGTGGGGCCATTATACTGTATGTATCATGTGGGGCCATTATAAAGTATGCATCATCACGTGGGGCCATTATACTGCATGCATCATCATGTGATAGACCACGATTCCCGGGAGCTACATTCTTTTGAATATGAACTGCCGAGGAGTGAACATCAAAATGGAAAAAAACGAGCTCAGAGCTGTCATCAAATACTTCTGCTTGAAAAAAAGGACTACCAAAGACATATACAGCGACTTGGTGTAAACATTGGGGGACTCTTCTCCTCCATATTCCACAGTTGCATGCTGGGCCATGGAATTTAAGCTGGGAAGACCATCGACGGAAGATGAACATCATGAAGGACGCCCATCCACGTCCCTCAATGAAAAAAACGTGAAAAAAGTTGAAGAAGTTGTATTGGCAGATCGAAGAGTGACTATCAGGCATGTAGCTGAGGTCACAGGGATCTCATATGGCAGTATTCAAAGAATCCTTGCAAAAGAATTGCATATGAGAAAGGTCTCCACGCGTTGGGTGCCAAAAATGTTAACCGACGAGCAAAAGAAGAAATGAGTTGAAATTTCAATAGCAAATCTCGAAAAGTTCCAAGCAGACAAGGAAAATTTTTTGTCACGTTTTTTGACCATGGACGAGACCTGGATCCTCCACTTTGATCCCGAAACTAAACAACAATCGATGACATGAAAACGAGCCGACGAACCGACGCCGAAGAAATTCAAAGTGTCAAGCTCAGCAGGGAAGGTTATGGCATACGTTTTTTGGGACGCTGAAGGAATTATTATGGTGGACTATTTGGAGAAGGGAGCCACTATTACGGGCTCCTACTACGCAGAACAAATAAGAAGATTGCAGGAGGCTATCAAGGAGAAAAGGCGCGGCAAACTGCGGGTTGGAGTGCTGTTTCACGCGTTGGGTGCCAAAAATGTTAACCGACGAGCAAAAGAAGAAACGAGTTGAAATTTCAATAGCAAATCTCGAAAAGTTCCAAGCAGACAAGGAAAATTTTTTGTCACGTTTTTTGACCATGGACGAGACCTGGATCCTCCACTTTGATCCCGAAACTAAACAACAATCGATGACATGAAAACGAGCCGACGAACCGACGCCGAAGAAATTCAAAGTGTCAAGCTCAGCAGGGAAGGTTATGGCATACGTTTTTTGGGACGCTGAAGGAATTATTATGGTGGACTATTTGGAGAAGGGAGCCACTATTACGGGCTCCTACTACGCAGAACAAATAAGAAGATTGTGGGAGGCTATCAAGGAGAAAAGGCGCGGCAAACTGCGGGTTGGAGTGCTGTTTCACCAAGATAATGCGCCGGCTCACAAAGCTGCAGTTGCCATGGCTACCATTCAAGAAGCGGGCTTTGAACTGGTGGAACACCCCCCCTATTCACCAGATCTGTGACTTCTTTCTCTTTCCTCGGCTCAAGGAACACCTCCGGGGCAAGAAATTTGATGACAACAGTGACGTGATAACCGCTGTTGGGAATTTTTTTGAGGGTCAAGATCAAGAATTTTTTTCGAAGGGAATTCTAAGTTTAGGAAAGAGATGGACTAAATGTATACACTTGTTAGGAGACTATGTAGAAAAATAAAAACATTGTTTGACTATATTTATGTTTGATTATATTTGACTATATAACTATATTCATTGTCTTTAGTATTGATTATCATTACTTTTGGATTGCCCCTCATACAGTAGGCAGCATCGTATAAGGCCATTATACAGAAGGGACCATCATGTGGGGCCATTATACAGTATGGAGCACTATGTGTTATTCTCATCATGATAAAGGGTTACAATTGCAAAAAGGTTGTAAAAAACAAACAACTTGGCAATTTTACTTTGGAATAAAAATCCTCTTCATTCTCAAGAACAGACCTCCACTGCAATCGGTGGCTAGTATCTTTGGCTTGGAGTGCAGTGCTTACAGGATCTTTGCTATAGATGCTATAGCGCGCTAATGTAGGAGATTTTCTAATCTAAAATCACAGTATTCCGGTTAAATTGCCGTGTTGGCACTTTGCGATAAATAAGTGGATTTTAGATTGCAGTTTGGGCACTCGGTCTCTAAAAGGTTCGCCATCAGTGGTATAGTACATAACACCCAGTACACAGATTAGTATATGGCTCATATATAACAGACCTGGGCAAAATGTGGAAATCGGACCGGGCCATCTGTGATAACAAAACATCCGGAAACACTGGTCCACAGGTCGCAATATACAGCTGACCTGCATCCAGATGTCATCGGGGACTCTGTGAGGGCTCCTGCCCTATATAGGGGGCTCTGTGAGGGCACAAATTGTACATAGGGAGAGCTGTGTGGGGGCTCTCCCTCTAGTACGTCTTTTACATGATACTGTTATATGGAATAATGCAGTCTACTACATGATTCCATACTTTTATTTGTAGTATACCATCAGATACCAGACATATAATGTACTGTAATATAATATATAGGTACATGGTCAGGCTCTGCCGTTTCCCACAGTAATCACATAATCAAGAGGATGCACTTAGCACACTTGCTGTCATGTGCCAACTACAGAGTCTGCAGTGTTCTATTCACTGACAGCGAACACTAGTTGTCACCTGACTGCAAGTCTGACTGCACTGGAACCAGCAGAACCAAATCTTAACCTTTGATAATGAGGACAATCTGGTTGGTTGCTCGGAGCCAGATTGCTCTCATCATAAGCAGCATGCTGGGCAGGGAGGGGGGCCCAGACATTTCTTGCACAGGGGCCCAAAGCTGTCAGTGTCCGCCACTGTCCAGACCTAAACCCTATTGAGCATCTGTGGAGAATCCTCAAATGGAAAATGGAGGAGCACAAGGTGTCTACCATCCACCAGCCCCATGATGTCATCATGGAGGAGAGGAAGAGGATTCCAGTGACAACCTGTGAAGTTCTAGTGAACTCCATGACCAAGAGAGTTTAGGCAGTGCTTGCAAATAATGGTGGCCACACAAAATATTGACACTTAGGCCCCATTTGGCCATTTTAACCATAGGTGTACTCACTTTTGTTATTATTTATTTATATAGCACCATTTATTCCATGGTGCTGTACATGAGAAGGGGTTAGATAGAAATTACAGATATCACATACAGTAAACAAACTAACAATTACAGACTGATACAGAGGGGCGAGGACCCAGCCCTTGCGGGGTTACATTCTACAGGATGGTGGGGAAGATAAAATATGTACAAAAATGTAAGGGGGGTACGCACGTTTGTGATATACTGCATGCTAGGATAGGGCTTATTGTAACATGTATCCTTACTTGTAGCAGCAAATCAAAAACTTGTAATTTACTACTTTTAGAAAGTTTATATAAAGTAGTAAAATTATTCAACTCCAGTTACTTAGTCATGTTATGAGGTCATTGTAGCTTGATCAACAGTACCCAATGCAATATGACGTGTCCCTGCACACAGTATGATGTCACCACACTGTCCCTCAAACAGTAAGATGTCCGCCCAAACAGTATGAGGCACCCTACACAGCGGGACATCACCAAACAGGCTAACTACACAGTATTATGTCCCCACACAGCCCCCATGCAGAATAATATCCCACACAGCCCCCTTACACAGTACTAAGTGCCCACACAACTCCCCTCCATAGTATAACAACCCAACTCAGACTCACTACAAAGTATAATGTCCCTACAAAGCCCCCCAATCAGAATGATGTCCCTACAAAGCCCACTTATACAGTATTATGTCACCACACATCCCCCATGCAGAATAATGTTCCTACACAGCTCCCATACACATTATGTCCCCACACAGCCCCTGTGCAGAATGATGTCCACCCCCTTCACAGTATTCTGTCCCCCAACCCTGCAGAATGAAGAACTATATAAAGAAAACAAAAAACACCTACTCGTCTAACCCTGTTCCACCGCTGCCTGGTGAGTGTTGTGCACTAAGGCACTGCTGGTGCAACTACTACCATCCATGTAATGCAGGGTATCTGAATTGTGTCACTTGCACACTTTAAACACTGCCGAACCATCTCCACTGTTGTCCTTGGATTACAAAGTTGTGACCCAGTTACCAGTTATTTCCTCTACATTTTTTTTTTCTTTCACAAACTCATTTATTTTAGGAGAGCGACAAGCTTACATTTGGCTTCACGCTGTATTGGATTGAAAACATTCCTCCGGGGTCATTTCAAAGGTTGTTTGTGGTTTCCCGAAAAACGTCTAGCTTTAATTTCTTTGGGAAAGCATAGTCAAACGAAACTTGTAACATCTAAGACCATATTCACATGGACGTCATTGATTCCATTCGAAACAGAAGCCGTGACGCCAGGGTGAGCAGAGCCTTAGATATTAGATATGACTGCAAAATGTTGTGCCGTATCTATTATACGATGGCTCCAAATGTCAACAGATGGAACCAAATGACTAATAATCCAGTCTTTTAAGGTTCTTGATATTTTGGAGGCAAGAAGTACGTTACACGCTGCAATATTCTGACAAAAGCTGTAAAAAGCCACATAAACAAAACCATGGAGTGTTTATACAGGACAAACCATTCATGAACAGCCATCAGCCATACAAAAGCCAATCAGCCTTCATTTACTTACCCGCTTACCTGGGCCAAGGAATGTTCTAAGAACATAGGACGATTGTTAACATGATATTCTATGCACACAGAACACACACACGCAGAGCGTTTTACTTCTTTGTAGGCGAAACACCAGCTTCTCTAAATGGGCCAATAGTTGGAAACAAATGATACAACAAATCAAAGTGCCATCACTTCCTGACTGTTGGGGTCTCAACCTCTTGAATCCCCATGGATCCTGAGAACTATGGCTTTGCAGAGCTAGTTTAGTGCCGTGTCCCTCACACTGTTTTCCTGCATCATGGTCCCATTCACCATCTTGCACATTTTGATGAGGTGAATTAGCAATAAGTCGTGTTTATTTTTGAGATTTCAATCAAGAAAGACCAATAATCATTCAGATGATACATCAAAGTTTTACGTGAAACCTGTCCTGAACATCTGAAAGGGTACGTTTTTGCAGCATGTTTATGGTCAAGTTCTATGCCGATACAGGACTTCCAAGAAAGCCCAAAGTCTGAACGGAGAGATTCTGGTAACAACATGTCCAATGCGATCAGATGAAGTATTGTCACTGAAACTGCTTAAGTCTAAATAACCAAATATAAGATGAAATATCAACAGAATTTGTAATTTACATTCACAAACTCTGATAGAAATGAGGAGAGTAAAAGACAATCAAAATTTGGGCACCGGCGCTATGAACCTCGGTGACGGGAGGAAATTAACATTATTCCCCCCATCAGTGTCCAGCGTTCAGTCATGGGGCGGAGTTGCCGGGGAAGCTTCAGTTGCCGCTCTGCTGCTGTCACAGTGATATTGAGACAGAAAGGGGCCAGAAGAACACAGCGTCTGGTTACACAAACCCCTGCATGTATTAGATCTGCTTAACCTTCCTTTTTTACTAGTGCAGGTCTATCTTGCTCTGTGATTGCAAGGGTTAATCAGTTCTGTGTATCTCCTGGAGCTCAATTGTCTCAGCTGTTCTGTGTTGGCCACTCCTCTCAGGTAAGTAAGCTTACCAATTACACTAGGGATTTGCAACTACCTGGTTTGGTGGTGAAGGAGAAGTCTAAATTACTAGAGGTTAGATGGTGTTGTTTCAGGAGATATCTGTGTGGCTTTGGTATTGTATGTTTTATTCTAATCCTCTTTCTCATTTAGTTTATCTCTCCTACCGTTCCCTTGATTCCCACTCACTCCTTTTATGAGTGAGTTGTATGACTGCAGTTTTCTTTTACCCTGCCTGTTATCCCAGTCTGTCAGGTTTGTGCTATCCTATACTCTTTTGTCCCATATCTCCCTGGGTGTGGGAGGAAACAGATCAGCATGCATATAGGAGCATAGCAAGGTATGAGACCCCAACATCTCCACCTTCAGGTGTAATCTGGGGAACAGGGATAGCCCAGGGTCCTCCTAGCTTGAGGGACAGAGAAGGAGCCCATTGCCCCAGGGAAATACAGCTACAGTATTGTGGCAACTGTTCTCAATACAGCGGTGACTGAACCCACGCTGGTGCCACCGCAGTGACTGAATGCTGCAGGGAAGAATAAAATTAATTTATTCCCGGCAGCAGGGCTCAATGCATGGGCGCCGAGCAGTTTCAGAACGCTATTAACCAGAGACAGGTGAGCACAGCACTCAGCTATCTTTATTAGTACTATAGACAGTGGTTGGAGAGATGGTGAACATGCTTGACCGCCGCTCTATTCAGACAGAGCACTGCACAGCCTCATTCTTGAGATCGATGAAGATCCCAGTGATTAGTGAGTCATAGCTATCAACTTGATATGTTCTGAAAAGACTCTTTAAGCTTCTTCTGTTGAATATAACTCCAGAGAAAATTAAGATAACATCACATGTCCCACAGGTTGTAAAGGGGGTTGTTTGGTGGGGTCTGAACGCTAAAACCTGCCCTGATCGGCAGAATGGGGCACTTTTACCACGGTTACAATGGATTAGCAGTTGGATCCCTACCTATCACTAAACTTGTTTTCACTGGGCAACCCTTTAATATGATTCTTTAACAGAGCTACACTATATTTTATGAGCATTAAAGTGGTTCTCTGATAATGGGAAAAAAAAATAACTAAATGGAACCTGTCACCTTATAGAATGAATCAGAGCCTGGCTGCAAAATTGCAGCCAAATATATTTTTCTCTCAAACACTCTAGGATTTCAGAGAAAGTATATTTTAGTTACACTTTGCACAAGAAAGTAGAAAAATGCGGCACTCACCCAGGTTGTGAAGTGAATATCTTTAATCTGTCTTTAATCCATGTACAGACTTTGCATAAAAGACAAGCGGAGACGACGAGGGTGCGGGGAGAGTGAGCTGGACGACGGCCGTTTCGCACAATTAGTGCTTCCACGGTTCATTAAATTAAAGATATTCACTTCGCAACCTGGGTGAGTGCCGCATCCTTCTACTATCTTGTGCAAAGTTTTACTGTGCTGTTATGGCTATTGATGCTGAGCACCACGCTCCACTACTGCATGGATACCGCACGCTGTGGGTCTAAAGATGTATTTGATTCAGCGCTCCCAATACTGCATTGTTGAGTCCTGGTGCCGTTCTTCTCTTTGAACTTTTCTATATTTTAGTTATCCATCTCAACTTTGGTATCTCCATTATTAGATCAGATAGACAGGGTGGACAGCAGTGTGAGCAGCCTCTTCTTACCTCAGCACTCCTGGTATCTCCAGTATCAGAAAAGATAGACATGGTGGACACCAGTGTGAGAGGCCTCTTCACATCTCAGCATCTTTCATATCTACAGTATTAGATCAGATAAGACAAGGTGGACAGCAATGTGAGTAGCCTCTTCTTACCTTAGCACTCCTGTTTTCTCCAGTATTCGAACAGATGGACAGGTTGTCCAGCAGTGTGAGCGATCTCTTCATAGCTCAGCTCCCCTAGTCTCTCCTGTACTAGATTAGATAGACAGGGTGGACAGCAGTATGAGCAGCCTCTTCTTACCTCAGCACTCCTGGTATCTCCAGTATCAGATAAGATAGACATGGTGGACACCAGTGTGAGAGGCCTCTTCATATCTCAGCACCCTTGGTATCTACAGTATTAGATCAGATAGACAGGGTGGACAGCAGTGTGAGCAGCCTCTTTTTACCTCAGCACTCCTGTTTTCTCCAGTATTCGATCAGATGGACAGGTTGTGCAGCAGTGTGAGCGATCTCTTCATAGCTCAGCTCCCCTAGTTTCTTTTGTACTAGATTAGATAGACAGGGTGGGCAGCAGTGTGAGCAGCCTCTTCTTACACGAGCACTCCTGGCATTTCCAGTATTAGATCAGATAGACATGGTGGACAGTAGTGTGAGAGGCCTCTTCATACCTCAGCCCCCATAGTATTTTGCCTCAGCACTCCTGGTATCTGCAGTATTAGATCAGGAAAACCATTGGGTGTGCATCTTCCTAAACATACCTACTGCACATGCTCAAGGGCATTGGTCCTTTTAACATTATTTGACTTGACAAACCAAGTGTGATTTGCTATTTAAAGGATTTAGGATCAGAGTTCTAAGTACATTTCCTTTATTTTTTTTCTATTTCCAGATAATCCCTTTAAGAAAAATCCAATTAACATGTAGAAATCTTCTTATTCTGATTGATATGGCGGATTCCGGCACTGATAGTACTGTTGTATTAGATTCTGTGGTGACTGTCACACCGCAGACCAGCTGACTGCTCCATCATCTCTGGGGAAACACATTTCACTCATCTCACAGACAGACTGCTATAAAATGCTAATTTTATTTCAAATCTGTTTCCACTTCTGCTATGAAAGTATTTTTTTGTCTGTTTGAAAAATTAATAAGGAAATCTCACTAAAAATTATCTCAGACGCACGGAGAAAAAAAAATCTTTTCTCCATTTCTATATATAAGGATATTATTGTCATTTCTCATGACTGCCAAGCTTCACAGAATTGCACAGTGAGAATACTCTTCACAGTCCGTGTCTTTCAGAGATAAGTCTAAATGGATACAAAACACAAAATACTGTATTTTTCGGACTATAAGATGCACTTTTTTCCTCAAAAAAAGTGGAAGAAAATGGGGGGTGCGTCTTATGGTCCGGATGTCCCTAATCTGGCTGTGGTGGGGAGATGGGGGAGCAGCACCTCACAGAGGCAGGAGCCAGCTGCTGCGGGTAACTCCTGAGCCTGCTGCCAAAGAGAAATGAATATTTACTCTATCCATGCCCATGGGCGTGGAAAGGAGTGAATATTCATTTCTCTTTAATAGCGAGCACAGTGTTATCCGCAGCAGCCGGCTTGTTACACCTGCTCGGCTTTAGAGTGCGCAGGCAACTTAAGTCAATAACTATTCACGGCATTCCACTCCCATATGCATGGAATGCAATGAACATTCCTTCCCTTTAGTATCGGCACACATGAAAGCTCGGCAGCTGCAGGACCCCGGCTGACACTGTGCACGCTAAAGAGCAATGAATACTCCCCGCGCTCCACGCACATAGTACCGGCATGGAGAACAGTGAGTATTACGGCAGCTGTCCTCGGCGGCTAGTAAGCAGCGCATGACGTCACTGCCATATGCTGCTTACAAGCATAAAGAAGCTGCTGGCACTAGAGCAGGACACTGCGAGGGGGCGCGGGGAAGGTAAGAATGTTTTTTTTTTTTTCTGAATTGGTCACGCATACCAGGATGGGGAAGGGGGACAATCATACCAGGATAAGGATGGGGCCATGCATACCAGGATAAGGATGGGGCCATGCATACCAGGATAAGGAAGGGGCCAATCATTCCAGGATAAGGATGGGGCCATGCATACCAGGATAAGGAAGGGGCCAATCATTCCAGGATAAGGATGGGGCCAATAATACGAAGATGGAGATATGGGGTCCCTGCATATGAGGATAGGGATTGGGGCCAATCATACCAGGATAAGGATGGGGCCATGTATACCGGGATGGAGATGGGGTCCCTGCATACCAGGATAAGGATTGGGGCCAATCATGCCAGGATAAGGATGGGGCCATGCATACCAGGAGGGGGATGGGGGCCAAGCATACCAGGATAGGAATTGAGACCATGCATACCAGGACAGAGATGGAGGTCCTGCATACCAGGATAAGGATGGGTCCCTGCATATTAGGATGGGGACCAATCATACCAGGATAAGGATGGGGGCCATGCATACCAGGACAGAGATGAAGGCCCTGCATACCAGGATAAGGATGGGTCCCTGCATACCAGGATGGGGACCAATAATACCAGGATAAGGATGGAGCCATGTATACCAGGACAGAGATGGGGGCCCTGCATATCAGGATAGAGATAAGGGAGCCATGCATACCAGGATGGGGGATATTAAGTATAGAATTGACCATATTTTTTGCTTAATTTTTTTTTTTCTAATTTTCTCCTCTAAAACCTAGGTGCGTCTTATGGTCCGGTGCGTCTTATAGACCGATAAATACAGTAATGCTCCGAAATATAGAACAAATACAGTATTCACTAACTTATCCTTTAATATTCAATACCAATAACATAACTCATTAATGACCAATATAGTACAGGCTAATGATCGCACAACCTACAAGTGTACCGACAAGTATCAAATAGATCTTACAAAGCAGAAAAAACGCACAGCCAACAAATGCACAAAGTAATTAAAAAAACACAATCATAACAATAAAAAAAAAGATGGCCGAATAGAACAACTGCTCCTACGAACGGCATTACTTAAAGGCAATTTGTCACCAGGTTTTTGCCACTTAATTTGAGAGCAAAATAATGTAGGGAACGTGACTCTGATTCCAGCAAAGTGTCACATACAGGGCTGTTAGCTGTAGTTTTGATGAGAGTGCATTGTCAGTTTGCATTGTAAGGAGAGAATGGGCGAGCAAAGATCAGCCCGCCACTGCAAGCAACTGGGAGTTGGCCTCTGCTCGCTGGGCTTTCTCCTACAATGCACACTACTAACAGTGCACTCTTTTGCACGTCACTTATCAGAATCAGTGAGGGAACGCACTGTCACTGTACACCGTGACTCTCAAACAAAGTGTCATCAAACAGGAATTAGCAAAACAAAAAAGCTAGATAGAGTAGAGAGGGAATGATAGGGACTTTTTAATTAAAGTATATTAGAAAAGAGATTAGATTATGACATTCAATAAATAGGTATTTAGGATTAAAATAAATGTTAGTTTTCGACGACCCCTTTAAGGTATAGTAATACATAGTATAAATAATAATTCTGTCTGCCCATGAAAAATGCAATACATGACCAGAAAACCACAGCTAAAATTTCTGTTTGTGATGTGGTTAATAATGTGTAATTCATTATTTAAGCCATTTTTCTTAATGGAGAAAAACAATTGTAAAAATTAAAAAATAATTGACCTGCGGTGATTAAAATAAAAATAAATGTTGCTGTTACTGTAAAACGCTACTTTTTTCTATACCCCCAAAAAAATGTATCAACAAAAGCTACGTGTACTAGCCCATAGAGACGTGGGCAAATTTGGGATTCAGACCTTGTGAAAAGTACGGTAAGTAATTTAGACATTAACCCCTTCATAATTACGTCTATGTCACAATTCAGGACGCTGCATCCAGTGCAGGTGCTGGCTGTAAAATAAAGCTGGCAGCAGGCTGTAACTGCAGAGATCTGTACGGAGCTCCAATTAAACTCTCTCTATATCCTTAACTTAATATTTTTACTAAAGTAAATAAGGCAGCACACTGCAGCGCTAGAACATGCAAACTGGAAATACGAAATTTGAACTGCATTACTGCACTAGAAATATGAAAAGTGAGAGCGTTTAGCGCATAAAAATGGACAATTTTATGTGTACCTGGTAGCCCCTTTACGGCATCTCTCTTATACCAGGTCCTACACTTGCCTTACCTCGCTGAGAATAAACGTCTCCATCTGAATGGGTACATGTGAAACCTCTTCTTAGACTAAAATTCTCTCTCTCTGTGGAGGGGTATGGGACCTGCTGTAATTAAAACACCTGTGGCTAGGAGGCGGAGTGCACGATCAGAAGGCTAGAGAATACATTTCAAAAACCTGACCGGCACATCCAAACATAGACTAAGTGTGAACAGGTGCTGAACCTAGAGTCGCCAACTCGTATATAGTTAAGTAAATAAGGCAGCACACTGCAGCGCTAGAACATGCAAACTGGAAATACGAAATTTGAACTGCATTACTGCACTAGAGATATGAAAAATGAGAGCGTTTAGCGCATAAAAATGGCCAATTTTATGTGTACCTGGTAGCCCCTTTACGGCATCTCTCTTATACCAGGTCCTACACTTGCCTTACCTCGCTGAGAATAAACTTCTCCATCTGAATGGGTACATGTGAAACCTCTTCTTAGACTAAAATTCTCTCTCTCTGTGGAGGGGTATGGGACCTGCTGTAATTAAAACACCTGTGGCTAGGAGGCGGAGTGCACGATCAGAAGGCTAGAGAATACATTTCAAAAACCTGACCGGCACATCCAAACATAGACTAAGTGTGAACAGGTGCTGAACCTAGAGTCGCCAACTCGTATATAGTTAAGTAAATAAGGCAGCACACTGCAGCGCTAGAACATGCAAACTGGAAATGCGAAATTTGAACTGCATTACTGCACTAGAAATATGAAAAATAAGAGCGTTTAGCGCATAAAAATGGCCAATTTTATGTGTACCTGGTAGCCCCTTTACGGCATCTCTCTTATACCAGGTCCTACACTTGCCTTACCTCGCTGAGAATAAACGTCTCCATCTGAATGGGTACATGTGAAACCTCTTCTTAGACTAAAATTCTCTCTCTCTGTGGAGGGGTATGGGACCTGCTGTAATTAAAACACCTGTGGCTAGGAGGCGGAGTGCACGATCAGAAGGCTAGAGAATACATTTCTAGCGCTGCAGTGTGCTGCCTTATTTACTTAACTATATACGAGTTGGCGACTCTAGGTTCAGCACCTGTCCACACTTAGTCTATGTTTGGATGTGCCGGTCAGGTTTTTGAAATTTAATATTTTTACTTCCATAAATGTCAGAACTTTAAAGATGGAACTAAACAAAACGTAAATACATAAAAATACTAGAATTGACAATTTTAATTTAATTGAATAAAAAGCAATCAGAAAGTTGTATGTACTCCAAAAATTTATCATAGGTCTGGGTCTCATAACTGTAATTCTTTATTTTAAACAGTGACTATATATATATATATACAGTGGGGCAAAAAAGTATTTAGTCAGTCAGCAATAGTGCAAGTTCCACCACTTAAAAAGATGAGAGGCGTCTGTAATTTACATTATAGGTAGACCTCAACTATGGGAGACAAACTGAGAAAAAAAAATCCAGAAAATCACATTGTCTGTTTTTTTTAACATTTTATTTGCATATTATGGTGGGAAATAAGTATTTGGTCAGAAACAAAATTTCATCTCAATACTTTGTAATATATCCTTTGTTGGCAATGACAGAGGTCAAACGTTTTCTGTAAGTCTTCACAAGGTTGCCACACACTGTTGTTGGTATGTTGGCCCATTCCTCCATGCAGATCTCCTCTAGAGCAGTGATGTTTTTGGCTTTTCGCTTGGCAACACGGACTTTCAACTCCTTCCAAAGGTTTTCTATAGGGTTGAGATCTGGAGACTGGCTAGGCCACTCCAGGACCTTGAAATGCTTCTTACGAAGCCACTCCTTTGTTGCCCTGGCGGTGTGCTTTGGATCATTGTCATGTTGAAAGACCCAGCCACGTTTCATCTTCAATGCCCTTGCTGATGGAAGGAGGTTTGCACTCAAAATCTCACGATACATGGCCCCATTCATTCTTTCATGTACCCGGATCAGTCGTCCTGGTCCCTTTGCAGAGAAACAGCCCCAAAGCATGATGTTTCCACCACCATGCTTTACAGTAGGTATGGTGTTTGATGGATGCAACTCAGTATTCTTTTTCCTCCAAACACGACAAGTTGTGTTTCTACCAAACAGTTCCAGTTTGGTTTCATCAGACCATAGGACATTCTCCCAAAACTCCTCTGGATCATCCAAATGCTCTCTAGCAAACTTCAGACGGGCCCGGACATGTACTGGCTTAAGCAGTGGGACACGTCTGGCACTGCAGGATCTGAGTCCATGGTGGCGTAGTGTGTTACTTATGGTAGGCCTTGTTACATTGGTCCCAGCTCTCTGCAGTTCATTCACTAGGTCCCCCCGCGTGGTTCTAGGATTTTTGCTCACCGTTCTTGTGATCATTCTGACCCCACGGGGTGGGATTTTGCATGGAGCCCCAGATCGAGGGAGATTATCAGTGGTCTTGTATGTCTTCCATTTTCCAATTATTGCTCCCACTGTTGATTTCTTCACTCCAAGCTGGTTGGCTATTGCAGATTCAGTCTTCCCAGCCTGGTGCAGGGCTACAATTTTGTTTCTGGTGTCCTTTCACAGCTCTTTGGTCTTCACCATAGTGGAGTTTGGAGTCAGACTGTTTGAGGGTGTGCACAGGTGTCTTTTTATACTGATAACAAGTTTAAACAGGTACCATTACTACAGGTAATGAGTGGAGGAAAGAGGAGACTCTTAAAGAAGAAGTTACAGGTCTGTGAGAGCCAGAAATCTTGATTGTTTGTTTCTGACCAAATACTTATTTTCCACCATAATATGCAAATAAAATGTTAAAAAAACAGACAATGTGATTTTCTGGATTTTTTTTTCTCAGTTTGTCTCCCATAGTTGAGGTTTACCTATGATGTAAATTACAGACGCCTCTCATCTTTTTAAGTGGTGGAACTTGCACTATTGCTGACTGACTAAATACTTTTTTGCCCCACTGTATATATATATATATATATATATATATATATATATATATATATATATATATATATATATATATATATATATATATATATATAACAACATAAATTTGGTATAGCCATAATCATATTGAGCTGAAGAATAAAGTTATCAGGTAATTTTTACCAAACAGTTAATGGAATAAAATAAATAAATAAATAACCTGAGCAACACTGGCTCCACCACGAAAATACATTTTCTCCAGTTTTTCAGTACTTTACAGGTCCTTCTCAAAAAATTAGCATATAGTGTTACATTTCATTATTTACCATAATGTAATGATTACAATTAAACTTTCATATATTATAGATTCATTATCCACCAACTGAAATTTGTCAGGTCTTTTATTGTTTTAATACTGATGATTTTGGCATACAACTCCTGATAACCCAAAAAACCTGTCTCAATAAATTAGCATATCAAGAAAAGGTTCTCTAAACGACCTATTACCCTAATCTTCTGAATCAACTAATTAACTCTAAACACATGCAAAAGATACCTGAGGCTTTTATAAACTCCCTGCCTGGTTCATTACTCAAAACCCCCATCATGGGTAAGACTAGCGACCTGACAGATGTCAAGAAGGCCATCATTGACACCCTCAATCAAGAGGGTAAGACCCAGAAAGAAATTTCTCAACAAATAGGCTGTTCCCAGAGTGCTGTATCAAGGCACCTCAATGGTAAGTCTGTTGGAAGGAAACAATGTGGCAGAAAACGCTGTACAACGAGAAGAGGAGACCGGACCCTGAGGAAGATTGTGGAGAAGGACCGATTCCAGACCTTGGGGAACCTGAGGAAGCAGTGGACTGAGTCTGGTGTGGAAACATCCAGAGCCACCGTGCACAGGCGTGTGCAGGAAATGGGCTACAGGTGCCGCATTCCCCAGGTAAAGCCACTTTTGAGCTACAGAGAAGCAGCACTGGACTGTTGCTAAGTGGTCCCAAGTACTTTTTTCTGATGAAAGCAAATTTTGCATGTCATTCGGAAATCAAGGTGCCAGAGTCTGGAGGAAGACTGGGGAGAAGGAAATGCCAAAATGCCTGAAGTCCAGTGTCAAGTACCCACAGTCAGTGATGGTGTGGGGTGCCATGTCAGCTGCTGGTGTTGGTCCACTGTGTTTCATCAAGGGCAGGGTCAATGCAGCTAGCTATCAGGAGATTTTGGAGCACTTCATGCTTCCATCGGCTGAAATGCTTTATGGAGATGAAGATTTCATTTTTCAGCACGACCTGGCACCTGCTCACAGTTCCAAAACCACTGGTAAATGGTTTACTGACCATGGTATTACTGTGCTCAATTGGCCTGCCAACTCTCCTGACCTGAACCCGATAGAGAATCTGTGGGATATTGTGAAGAGAAAGTTGAGAGACGCAAGACCCAACACTCTGGATGAGCTTAAGGCCGCTATTGAAGCATCCTGGGCCTCCATAACATCTCAGCAGTGTCACAGGCTGATTGCCTCCATGCCACGCCGCATTGAAGCAGTCATTTCTGCCAAAGGATTCCCGACCAAGTATTGAGTGCATAACTGAACATTATTATTTGTTGGTTTTTTTGTTTGTTATTAAAAAACACTTTTATTTGATTGGATGGGTGAAATATGCTAATTTATGGAGACAGGTTTTTTGGGTTATCAGGAGTTGTATGCCAAAATCATCAGTATTAAAACAATAAAAGACCTGACAAATTTCAGTTGGTGGATAATCAATCTATAATATATGAAAGTTTAATTGTAATCATTACATTATGGTAAATAATGAAATTTAACACTATATGCTAATTTTTTGAGAAGGACCTGTACATGGTCATGTGATAAAGGTCATTATGAGTTTTTTTAATGTAAAAATATTAAAGCTCTGGAACTAGAAAGGAGACTGAAAACGCCAAAAAAAAAGCCCCCAAAAAACCCTCAGTTGAAAATGGGTTAAAGGAGTTGTCCAGGACTATTTATTTTTTTTTTTTTTTTACTATGGGCCTAAAAAGCAGGCAGATAGTTCCTAACAAAATGAACTACCGGCCTCCTCTTCCCCGCGTCGGGCTCAGAGCGGAGATTCAGTTGCTGCACGTCAACAGAGCAGCTTTTCTTCTTCCGGGCCGCTCCCTCAATGGGGCGTGACTGCCGACGCCATGTTGCTTGACAGCTGACCCCACAGTTAGGCAGTAGGGAATTGGCCGCCAATCAGTATGACGCCGGCAGACATGTCCTGTAAACAGGGGAAGGCAGAAGAGAAGCCGCTGCTCCGTCACCGCAACACCGGTGGAAGCCGCTGAACCGCTGGCACTAGCAGACTGTGACTGTGTTGTGGCGGCAGACACGCTGGTTACAACAGGCAGGCGGATAGCAACTACCTGCCTGTTAGTTCTTACGCCCTAAGTTATTATTACACGGTCCTGGATGACCCTTTTAAGCTTGTATTAGGGAGTTCCTACAAACAATAAGTTATGTGACAATGAGGTTTAGCCGTCACCGAGCCTCCCACAAACAACATGACAAACAATAAGGTAGAAACGTAGCTTTCCGAGGCTTACTTACCGCAGCTTTTGTAGAGCTTTCTTGTAAATCCCAGATCATCAAGTAATTATCCGCCAGAGACATCACTTTTTTCCCGTCGCCCAATGGTTCCCAAGTGACACTAAAAGAAACAGAGAAAGATCCGTAAGGGCTGATACAATTCACCTTATGAGACCGAGATGTTTAATGTGAACGTCCTACATTTACATGGTGTTATTTAAGGTTCTAATCTGGGGCCCCAAATCTGCTGCTACACAGAAAGTGAAAGAATTCAGATCCAGGGATCACAAAGGGTTAGAGAAGCCCAGGAGCCTACTGGATCACATTCACAAATCAAAATCAATGAGAAAACCCTACACTATAAGCTCCTAAGCGCTCAGTACGGTGGCCATAAGTGGCTCCAGCTTTATCATAAAAAAGACCCATCACCATGTCAGATACATCTGTTTTACGCAGTATTTGCCATAAAATAACATTGCTGAATTAAGTTTCCATAAATCTCTGCAGTGTGCCGTTCCTCTATTATTCCTCCTGAATTTTTATGAATTGGGTGCTACCTTTCTTCTTTTCATAGAGGTGTGTCCGGCACATTCTGATATTAATTCGCAATATATTCATAGGACATATATTAAGCAAAATCCACACAAAATAAAAATTCCATATAAATTGTGTGGATGGCTGTCACTCCAGAGATGTAGCAAGCAATACGGAAACAGGCGTTTAATGACAAAAACATGATTCTTTTAACACAAAACAACATCTGAAAAGATAAAACCACGAACAAGAGATGACAAAGAAAATATAGGTGTCCTGGTGGACCACGCTAGTAGTATAATAAATATAATCAATACTGAGGAAATATTTTGTTCTACCAAAGACAGACAAGGGTATTAAGCAATCAAATAGACATAATAATGTTTGAGCTAACTAGCTCATATAATTGCCATTTCCATAAGTCCGTCAGGTTAATGAGCCAGTGTAAACTAAAGTGTTAGTGCAAAGCAAGTGAGGTAGATTACTGAATTGCACTCTTACCCATATTGATAAGTAGAGGAGGTCCGAGGACCTAAAGAGAGCCCCAACGCGCGTTTCGCGTGTGTAAACACTTGCTTCCTCGGGGATACTGATATTAGCAGCAATGATTAGACAACATTAGAATGTGAAAGCGGAGAAGCCAGCGCTGCTTGTGGTCAGAACGCAATACAAAAGTGCACATGCACAAATTAATTTCTAACTGTATATCAAAATGAGACATTTAGCAAACGATTGATCAATTCTTTGAGCCACCCCAGCACGCCAAGGCATTCTCATAATGGGGCAGTCCTACTCTATGATTTTTATATTCTCTGTGCCATTACAGCCTCCTAAATGTGTTGGAAGCAAGACCACATTAATCCCACTTTACAAACTACTCCTAAGGAGTCGCAATACTTAAAGGGAACCTGTCACCCCCCCCCACGCGTTTGTAACTAAAAGAGCCATCTTGTGCAGCACTAATACTGCATTCTGACAAGGTGGCTCTTTTAGTTCGGGTCCCTGGCACTGCTACAATAATCGCTTTTGAAATTTGTCCCTCATATCTGTGAAATCGTCCGGGGGGGGGGGGGGGGGGGGGGCAGGTCTTTCCCCCTAATCCAGACACATCACATCCACCACTCATGGCCTCTGCGCGCCGGACACCGTCTCCTCTTCCTTCAGTAGCATCCCTGGCGCCTGCGCTGTTATTTTGAAGGGCAGCGCAACTGCGCATGCCCGAAAAATAAATAACAGTGCAGGCGCCGGTGACGATACTGAAGGAAGAGAAGGCGGAGCCCGGCGCGCAGAGGCCATGAGTGACGGATGTGAGGCATCTGGATTAGGACGAAAGACCTGCCCCCCCCAGTGCCAGGGACCCGAACTAAAAGAGCCACCTTGTCAGAATGCAGCATTAGTGCTGCACAAGGTGGCTCTCTTAGTTACAAACGCCAGGGGGGGGGGGGTGACAGGTTCCCTTTAAGCGAACTTTCCACACAGAAGTACAGTCCTACCAGTCTCGGTGTCATCTTTTAGCCTGAGCTCCAGCAGCTTCCACCGCCAAACAGAATTGTTCAACTCCATGTACAGACCACACTGAACAGGCTGCAGCTTCTATATGTAACTCTGCAGCGCCAACACACAGACTGCTCAGCTTCCCTAGCTCACCCGTGCAGTATCCATTCAGAGTGAGAACCTGGTCTGTCTCTCTCCCAGCTACAGCTCACAGTTTGGCTGGTCACTCACCAGCTCCAACACAGTCCATTCTGCACAACAACCCCAGCAGAATGAGACAAGATGAACCCAATGTGGATGACGCATTCACATCAAAGCAGGAGGACAAGATTAGGAGCAGGGAGTGGGGCAGACGTCGCATCAAGGAAGTCTATCAGGTCCGGGCCATCCTTATTTACATACAGTGCATGAGCATATGAAATGGTATTTTTAGGGGGTATACCGGAGGGAGGGGTGTTAGGAGCTGATAGGTACATTTGTGGAATGCAGCAGAGAAGCAGTTAAAGGTGGTTCCTTATGTTCATAAGCTCAAAAACTAGTGACAGGTTCCCTTTACAGGTCATATGAAAGATCAGTAAGCGACCAGTAGGTAGAGAAAATTGTAGACTTATTTAACGGTGTAGGGAAAAAACTAGTTAATATGTGTGGGGAGGATTTTGAGATTCAGAAACACAGGAAATTCATTGGCATCAATTTCAACATAAATTAAAAGAAAACAAAATTCAAATAGTTAAAAAATACATAATTTAATTCTAAAAAGATTATTCCTAAAGATTGGGGCCATTGTTTTCTACATCTCACCATCAGAACAAATAACCAGAAAAAAAAAAATAAGTTATGTGCACAGATTCCGTTTTTGTTGCTTTTTTTTTCACATGGATTTGGTGCAGAAAATAGATTTTCCTTGTAGAAATTCTGATGTAAAATCTCGATGCTTGGGCAGGAAAAATGTGATGTCAAATACTCGCTTTTTTGACAAGTGTTTTCATTGCGTATTTTTCCAAACACATTAGTATGGGTGAAAACCACGGCAAGAATTGACGTACAGCAGGTTTCAATCTGCTATTAAATCTGCAAAAAAAAACAAACCAAAACACATAGCTGTAGAGCGGAAAGGATCACTTTACACGCAGATATTGATGAATGTCTTGATCGTCTTTAAAAACCAGGAGTCCTACAAACCATTCCGAAATGGTGTCTATGGACCGATGTTTGTACGTCAATATGACAATGGCTTCATTTCACTTCCGTATATATAACATCTTGCCAGGTCTTTCAAACAAGAACCCAATGATACCCATTGAGTATGTAGTGGTTCTAAGGCAAAGATAGTATTTTTCACAAAACCTGTGCTTTCTTTTGAGGGGGTTTTGGAACAGAAAATGAGCAGAAACTCTCCAAATCTCAAAGCTCATCAAAACCATGGAGCTTTTGCTCAGTTTTAGCTCGAAAAACACTACAAAAAGACTCAGGGTGCACATTCCCAATGTGATATTCTCGCCATCAAAGGTGATGTAACAAAAATTATAGTTCTGACAGCAATGGGAACAGCCTTGGAAAGGGAAAGTGTGGACAAGAATGGCGTGAACTCCTGAGTCCACTCTATACACGCACGCCTGGCGTGCAATGTACATATACAACAAACTTTGGAAATGTGTTGACAAGCACAACATGCCCTACTAATCGTAGAAAGCAGGGCTAACCAACGCCCATAAATTATAGATGAGTCTAAAAAAGGAGAACATTCTTTTCAGATTTTTTTTTTTTAAGATTGAAGATCATGCATATTCATATCAATATATTAAACAATAGACAGAGTACTTATAATCTTTAGAATTCATTCTAGTTTCTAAAATGTTGTTTTGGCAATCCCGATACCTAGCTTAATGAAGCACTCCCAAGTTTTTATTTTCTTACTATATTACAATCAGCATATTATATAGCACTGTGTACTTACACAATTGCTAATTTTGCCTTTCTATCAAGTTAATTGTTCTCTTGTCCATTACGTTTATGACATCAGATGAATAAAACCAGACTAGCTGAATCCCTCTGATGATGCTGGTTAGGTGGAACACGATGGGGAGGCTTTGAGCTATATTTCAATGGACAATGTAGCTGTATACTTAAGCTAGAAATATATATGTACCCAATATCATTTCATGGACTGAAGCTGTGACAGAGTTTAAGACAAATTAATAATGAATGAATAATGGTGAACCAAAACAGGATCTTTTACATTGGGATATCATTAAAGGTGCTGTCCGATCCAATTCGATAAGTCTGCAGTCACTCAGTGAGACTGTAGACTTATCAATCCCCCCAGCGCATGCACTGTGCATTGCCAAAATTCGCCAGCTTCTGAGTTGGGACCAGTTATACATACCCCAGATGGAGCCATTCCAGTAGATGCGGCCTCACTCCATACACCTGTATGGAGCGAAGCTGCACCCACTAGTCGGGCTCCGACCAGGCATACGTAGAACACATACATACCTGACTAGTGACGCAGCTGTCCACTGGTCATGGTCCCGCTCCATACAAGTTTATGGAGCGAGGTGTGCCCACTAGTTGTGGTCTGGCCGGGATTATGTATAATCCATACATACCCTCCAGTCCTCGCTCAGAAACCGGCGTACAGTGCGTGCGTTGGAGGGATTCATAACTCGGCAGTCACACGGAGTGACTGCAGACTTATCAATCTGGACCGGACAACCCCTTTAATATCACCAATATTAGAATAGTGTACAACCACATTTGGAATTTTAATAATTAGGGTTCATTTTAATATCGTTAATTTTTGTTCACAATTTCTATGATAGGGGTCCTTTTGCCCTTTGGCCAATTTGTTTGTGAGTTTTTCATCCCCATAGGGATTGGTTTACCACCATTGGTAGTTTTACCAACTGAGTCCACTCGGCGGCTAGTACAGGGTCAATCCGCCACCAAGGAAGTCATTTACTAATGTTTATGACATGCGACAAACGGATGGAGCAGCAAATAGTAGTGACATGTCCATTATGACATGGGGGACCAGAGGGCAGGGCTGTGGTGGATGGGTGGTAGGCTGCTAACACTGGCGCTCCACCTGTACCCTCTGGAGACAGGACATTCATCCCTATTTTCCTCCTCCCAGCGTTCCGGTTGACTATCCAGGCAATCCGGGGATATATTTTTTTTTTGTAATTTAATGCATTGCAGCAGAAAAGCACTCCTGTGGAAAGACAAGAGCATCCTGGATGGCTAATTCTCTCTGACTGATTTATAATTTGCGAAAGATGATGTGACCTTTAAAACCCGCCAGGCTGTTCTCGCTGCCGCTGTTTTCTCCTGAAAATGCTGCTGATGCTGTTCACAGGATTTCCACTGAGTGCTTTCTTGCTCTAATTTATCTTCTTGCAAAGGATTTTAGTGCCTGCTGTCTCTCTCCGTCTTGCTGTGCTTAGACCGTGCACATAACCAGAACACGACTTCATCTTTCTTGTGTCCTTAACAGCATCAGTTTCACCGCACTTCACAGCCGGAGGAGCTCTGCTGACGTCCTGCCTCATTTTACTAGGGTACTCACAGGCAGAAACACTAATGCTTTATTCCCCCACACCTCATATAGGTCAGCAGAGCTGTGTGCGCCATGCCTGGCTGCGGTAACTGGGGGGGACGGGGGCTTAAAGGGTTATAAAACCCGAAATCTAAAGCTGATAAAACTGCAGCAAAAAAAAACAGATCTGCTAATACTATTCCCACATATGTCTATAGGATTCGCTGGAGGCTGTCAGAACTGGAGATGCGCGACATACAGTAATGACTATGGTGGCAGACATTTTCTTAGATGTGCTGTCACGTATTGCCCTTTCAGTGTAGTTAAGTGATTCTTCACAAGGCTTAAAAGGGAATCTGTCAGCATGTTTTTGCTATTTAACTTGAGGACAGCATGAAGTAGGAGATGAGACACTGATTTCAGTGATATATCTCTTGCTAGGCTGTGTGCTGTGGTATCAATACAGTAAGTGTTTTATGAGCAGGAGAATATCACTACAGGATTGCAGCTCACATGGCTCCAGGTCCAACTCCGCCCTTAGCAGAGATTAGCAGCTTACTGTCAGTATACAATGTACATAGAAAGCTGCTAATCAGTGGTGTGTGTGGGGCTAGCATTTGAGCTCTGCCACATCTAAAAACTCTGATTGTATCACAACTGCTGCACCCAGTAAACTAAGTCATACACCACTGTAATCAAGGCTTCTTTCCCTACATTATGCTGCTGTCAGATGAGGTAGGAAAAACCTGCTGAAAGATTCCCTTTAAGGGAATGTTCCCATCAAGAAATACAGATGACGAAACCCCCATTTCATTAAAGCTCTACTACAGACCTACAGTATCACTTTGCAGAAATTGCAGCAATGTTCCAACCCAGTGTATGGGGCTCTGATATAAGATCCAACATAGGCCTCAAACTGAAACGTTCTCATGAATATGTCCACGTTTTAGGCCATGGTAAGTGTCCCAGCAGATGGGGAAATATTGACAAAAGCATGGTGGCTCGGTGGTTAGCACTCTTGCTTTGCAGTCAACATCTGTAAGCGGAATTTATATGTTCTCACCAGTTTTCAGTTGGATTCCTCTGGGGACTTCAGTTTCCTTCCATAATCCATATATATTCAGACAGGAAAATTAGATGGTGAGCCCCGCTGGGGAGAGTGATTGATGTCTACAAAGCGCGGCAGAATATGTAACAAAGCTTAAAGGGAATCTGTCACCTTTTTCGTATGTAAGCGGCGGCCACCGCCATTAGGGGCTTATCTACAGCAATCTGTAATGCTGGAGATAAGCCCCCAATGTATTCTGAAAGATAAGAAAAACAGGTTATATTATACTCACCCGGGGGCGGTCCGGGTCCAATGGACGTCGTGGTCCAGGTCCGGCGCCTCCCATCTTCATAAGATGTTGTCATCTTCCTTGCTTCCTGTCGCGTCTCCGGCGCAGATGTACTTTGTCTGCCCTGTTGGGGGCAGAGGAAAGTACTGCAGTGCGCAGGTGCCGGAAAGGTCAGAGAGGCCCAGCGCCTGCGCACTGCAGTACTTTACTCTGCCCTCAACAGGGCAAATCAGTACGCCTGTGCCGGAGCCGAGACAGGAAGCAAAGAGGACGTCATCGTATGAAGATGGGAGGCACAGGACCACGACCACGACACCCATCGGAGCGGACCGCACTGGGACCGCCCCTGGGTGAACATAATCTAACTTGTTTTTCTCCTTTTTCAGGTTACATCGGGGGCTTATCTACAGCATAACAGAATTCTGTAGATAAGCCCCTGATGGCGGTGGCCGCAGCTTATAGGCCAAAAATGAGCTAATATACGAAAAAGTAGGTGACAGGTTCCCTTTAATAAGCTGTATTCACACTTCTGGATTAGAACCCTTGGTTCTGTGTTCGGCGTCTCTTTCCGCTGAGCCACAATAGATACATCTCTTGGGTGTTTTAGCTCCATTATCTTTCTTTCGGTTTTGGATAACATTTATAATTTACTCTGTCTGTCCTATCACCTTTCGGGTGCAGCTTTATATACCTTCCCCTACTTGCTGTTTCCTGCTGGTGATAGGCTGTGTTGGATTTATTAACTTTGCTGCAGTTTTTGTTGGTTGCAGATGTTTTGTGTGTGAGGGAAATGCTATTCTAGCGATCCTAGGAGGTGCTAAGGACATTCAGGGTAAGCCGCCGTTGAGTGGTGGAGCCATTTCGCTATCTTCGGGTGCCAAACTCTGGGCTCAGGCAGAGACACACCAGGGCCAGAGAGGGGCATGTTTCCTAGTCTGAACAGGGACCTGCCAGGTTCAGGTATTTGTCTCCCTGGTTTGTACGTTACCCGTGTGATTGTGCATTGGCACTCAACAAAATCCCTATTTTGTAAAATAATATCTACTTTACTTTTATTTTACAAAATATTTCTGGTACATAACATTTGCATACACAAAACACGAGCAGAAGTCTGGAAAGTCACTCATTCACTCTTCGGTCACCTTGTTTCAGCGTCTGGCCAAGAGTGCACATTACTTTGCAGTAGTTGCTCCACACGCACGGATCCTATCAGGAGACCTGCAATTTGCTCGGTTCCCAGCTGTTACTTCCTCAGACGACACTTTAAAAACATCACGGTTCTATCTGCTCCTCAGGACTGAATGAAAAGCATACTGATTGGATCAGTCACATGGATCCCTCTGCCATACATATTCCTTCAGTCATTAACCTTGCTGACAATTACCAGCAAGTCTTCCATCCTGGAGCAGCCAGAGCTATAAACAGAAACCCAGCGGAGAATGAAGAGGGGACAGGATGCAGTGCAGTCTGGATGCGGATTCCCACCAGATGCATCATCTCTGTGACCTTTCACCACAAATGTCATTCACACTGAAGGTACCGATTAACCTGTATCGCATATTTGCAAAATGCTAAAGCTTTAATTACCTCTTTCTTGCAGTCTTTCGATAGTATTGCCCAGCAACAACCTGACATCCTCTCTGGGTGACCATCATTTCACTACAGGTTACTGCAGGCACTCATTGAAATCATCATACATGCATATTGCTGGATAGTGCTTGTAAAAGCAGGCATTTCTGCAATTTACTGATTATTAAAATTTGAATCCGTTTTGGAGATAGAAACTTTTATATATATATTTACTGCTTCTTGCCGGCCAATGCTGATGTCTAGCTTGTAAGCACTGTGCAAAAGCTACCCAGGATTAGGCGGTAACAATGCGCTCTAATGGTCCTGGCCAACGTCAAAACAGTGCTTACAAGGTCGGCAGAAATGAGTTTGTAAGCACTGAGTATGTTCTGCTGTCTAGCAGTGGTGGTCGGTCTCCAAGGAAACGAGCTGTAAACCAAAAATTAATATCTCAAGATTGGCTGAAAATTTAAAGAAATAGTAAATTGCAATTGTCAGTATTTACAAGTACTATCCAACAATATTTATGAATTAAAATGGAAATAACTCTTTAAAGATCTCTTCCTGCCATGCCAAATAACAATAGGATGACAAATTATGCTGAAAGGGAATGCATCCAATTTCTGCTTTTTTCAATTTTAATAATCAATGAAAACCAGAGTGATAAACACTGCTCAAAAAATTAAAGGGAACACTTAAACACCACAATGTAACGCCAAGTAAAACACACTTCTGTGAAATTCACCTGTAAAGTTATGAAGCAACACCGACTGTGAATCAATTTCTACTGCTGTTGTGCAAATGGAACAGACAACAGGTAGAAATTAGAGGCAATTAGCAAGACAAGCCCTATAAAAGGAGTGGTTCTGCCAGCGGTGACCACAGACCATTTCTCTGTTCTCATCCTTTTTGGCTGTTGTTTTGGTCACTTATGCATTTTGCCATTGCACTCACCTCTAGATATACACTACCATTCAAAAGTTTAGGGTCACTTAGAAATATTCTTATTTTTGAAAGAAAAGCACAGTTTTTTCCAATGAAGCTAACATTAAATGATTCAGAAACACACTCTATACATTGTTAATGTGGTAAATGACTATTCTAGCTGCAAACGTCTGGTTTGTAATGCAATATCTTCATAGGTGTATAGAGGCCCATTTCCAACAACCATCAATCCAGTGTTCTTAAGGTACTTTGTATTTGCTAACTGTGTAAGAAGGCTAATGGATGGTTAGAATACCCTTGAAAACCCTTGTGCAAGTATGTTAGCACAGCTGAAAACAGTTTGGCTGATTAGAGAACTTATAAACCTGACCTTCCTTTGAGCTAGTTGAGAATCTGGAGCATGACATTTTTTTGGTTCCATTTAAGTCTCAAAATGGCCAGAAAAAAGGAACTTTCATGTGAAACTTGACAGTCTATTCTTATTCTTAGAAATGAAGGTTATTCTATGCGAGAAATTGCCAAGAAACTGAAGATTTCCTACAACGGTGTGTACTACTCCCTTCAGAGGAGAGCACAAACAGGCTCTAACCAGAGTAGAAAGAGAAGTGGGAGGCCCCGCTGCACAACTGAGCAATAAGACACGTACATTAGAGTCTGTAGTTTGTGAAATCGCCTCACAGGTCCTCAACTGGCAGGTTCATTAAATAGTACACGCAAAACGCCAGTGTCAACATTTAAAGTGAAGAGGTGACTCCAGGATGCTGGCCTTCAGGGCAGAGTGGCAAAGAAAAAGCCACATCTGAGACTGGCTAATAAAAGGAAAAGATTAATATGGGCAAAAGAACACAGACACTGGACAGAGGAAGATTGGAAAAAAGTGTTATGGACAGACGAATCCAAGTTTGAGGTGTTTGGATCACACAGAAGAACATTTGTGAGACGCAGAACAACTGAAAAGATGCTGAAAGAGTGTGTGACGCCATCTGTCAAGCATGGTGGAGGTAATGTGATGGTCTGGGGTTGCTTTGGTATTGGCAAAGTGGGAGATTTTATCAGCGAGGACAATACTCCAAATTAACCTATATGTTCTTGAATATTTACAGCTGGTAAAGAAATGATATTTAAAACTTAGCTTTTATTGCTACTCACAAGTAGCAATAAAAGCTAAGTTTTAAATATCATTTCTTAACCAGCTGTAAATATTAAAGTGGGAGATTTGTACAAGGTAAAAGGGATATTGAATAAGAAAGGCTATCCCTCCATTTTGCAACTCCACGCCATACCCTGTGGACAGCACTTGATTGGAGCCAATTTCATCCTACAACAGGACAATGACCCAATACACACCTCCAAATTATGCAAAAACTATTTAGGGAAGAAGCAGGCAGCTGGTATTCTATCTGTAATGGAGTGGCCAGCGCAGTCACCAGATCTCAACCCCATTGAGCTGTTGTGGGAGCAGCTTGACCGTATGGTGCAAAAAGTGCCCATCAAGCCAAACCAACTTGTGGGAGAAGCTTCTGGAAGAATGGGGTGACATTTCTCCAGATTACCTCAGCAAATTAACTGCTAGAATGCCAAAGGTCTGCAATGCAGCACGGTGGCGCAGTGGTTAGCACAGCAGCCTTGCAGCGCTGGGGTCCTGGGTTCAAGACAACATCTGCAAAGAGTTTGTATGTTCTCTCCGTGTTTGCGTGGGTTTCCTCCGGGTACTCCGGTTTCCTCCCACACTCCAAAGACATACTGATAGGGAACCTAGATTGTGAACCCCAACGGGGACAGTGATGATAATGTGTGCAACCTGTAAAGCGCTGCGGAATATGTTAGCGCTATATAAAAATAAAGATTATTATTATTATTAATGCTGTAATTGCTGCAAAAGGGAGTATTCTTTGACGGAAGCAAAGTTTGAAGGAGAAAATTATTATTTCAAATAAAATCTTTTTTTTTCGAACCTTGTCAATGTCTGGACTAGATTTTTAATTCATTTGGCAAATTATTTAATTAATAAAAGTATGAGTTTTCATGGAAAACACAAAATTGTCTGGGTGACCCTAAACTTTTGAACGGTAGTGTACATTAGCATGAGGCAGTGGCAATAACCCACAGAAGCTGCTCAGGTAGTGCAGCTCATACAGGATGGCACATCAATGCGAGCTGTGGCAAGAAGGGTAGATTTGTCTGTCAGTAGTGTCTGGAGCAGTGTTCCCCAACTCCGGTCCTCAAGAGCCACCAACAGGTCATGTTTTCAGGATTTCCTTAGTATTGCACAGGTGATAATTGCATCACCTGGACAGGCAAGCATTCAATCACCTGTGCACTACTAAGGAGATCCTGAAAACATGACCTGTTGGTGGCTCTTGAGGACCGGAGTTGGGGAACACTGGTCTAGAACATGGAACAGATGAATACAGGCCAGTACACCAGGAGGAGACGTGCATGGGATCGTAGAAGGGCAACAACCCAGCAGCAGGATGGCTACCTTAGCCTTTGTGCAAAGAGGAACAAGGGGAGCAGCACCAGAGCCATGCAAAATTACATTCAGCAGGCCACTAGCATCCATGTGGAAGCTCAAACTGTCAAAAACAGACTCCATGAGGGTAGTATGAGGGCCCAACATCCACAATTGAGGGTTGTGTTTACAGCCCAACACCATGCAGGGCTATTGGCATTTGCCAGAGAACACCAAGATTGGCAGATTCGACATTGGCGCCCTGTGCTCTTCACGGATGAGAGCAGATTCAGACTTAGCACATGTGACAGACGTGACAGAGTCTGGAGATGATGTGGAGAACGTTCTGCTGCCTGCAACATCATCCAGCATGAACTGTTTGGCAGTGGGTCAGTAATGGTGTCTGGAGGCATTTCTTTGGAGGCTGCACAGCCCTCCATGTGCTCGCCAGAGGTACCGATGAGATCCTCAGACACATTTTGAGACCATACGCAGGTGTACTGGGCCCTAGGTTCCTTCTAATGCATGATAATGCTAGGCATCATGTGGCTAAAGTGTGTCAGCAGTTCCTGCATGGTAAAGGCATTGATGCTATGGACTGGCCTGCCTGTTCCCCAGACCTGAATCTAATCGAGCACATCTGGGGCAGCATGTCTCATTACATCCACCAACGTCACGTTGCACCAATCTGTACATGATTATGGGACTGCCATCTCGTCTGAGCTGCTGAGCTCTCAAAGATATGTAGGAACCACAAAGACTATAGAAACGTGTTTTCTGTAGGAGAGATTTCTAGACATTCACTATGCAGAAGTAACTATGCAGGAAGGGGAAGAGGTAAGCTGTGAGCATCACCTATTGAGAACGGAGAATTCTGTATTATGTAGAGATACGGAGATATTATCTCATTGTAATCCTGCCTGTGATGATCATGAGATGCTGAAAAGTAATACAGAGCAGAAAGTGTCAGCCTATGATGAATGAAAATTGCAAGATTAAGTGATTATCTTTCAATATAGCGAGAGGCATAGAAAATTGTATTTATTTATTTTTTTAAAGAAGGAAATTCTTAAAAAGTATGTAACATAAAATTGTGATTACAATGATATATCATTTTCTGATGACAAATTGCCCTTGATCGACTCTGAAAAAATACTGAAGCAAATGGACAATCAATATATATATATATATATATATATATATATATATATATTTTTTTTTTTTAACAAACACAGAAAACAGAAGAATCTTCTGACTATGGGGTCTCAATATATATTGGGATCAAGCCCGAGTCTCTATCATATGACCAAAGCACGTCAACGCAGAAATCAACGGAGAGGTGGATCAGAGGCGCAAGGACAAGTACCTCTACATGAGTCTTGGGAACACCACCTGCCCCATTTCCATCAGTCTATCTAGTCATAAGGGAAATGTAATATTTCTTCTGTTTACTCCATTTTAGAAAGATTAACCACATCGATAGGGTTCATCTGTGTGCTTTTTTTCACAGGGTTAGTCTCCAATAGGTGGTAACACTTTTTTGGAGAGGTATACTTGTGTATACCCTTTTAAAGGGAGTTTGTCAGCAGTTTTTTTATATGTAATTTGAAAACAGCATGAAATGGGGGTTAAAACACAGAATTCAACGATGTGTCACATGGCAGGCTGTGTGCTGTTTATCAATAGGACATTATCATTTGCTGTGACTAGCTGGTGCACGGGCACTCATCCAACTCCGCCCCTTTCTATGATAAGCAGCTCACTGTGCATGAACAATGTACACAGGGATCCTGGTGTTGGCGGGGTTAGCATTCTGAGCTCTGCTAAATCTAAAAACTCTGGTTGTGTCAGAACAGCTGCACCCAGTAAGCTAAGTGATACATCATTGGATTCTAGGTCTCTTTCTTTACATCATGCGACCTTCAGATGAAATAGTAAAAACCAGCTGACAGATTCCCTCTAAAGTAGATTTAAACATTTTATAACAAATTCACGGGCAAGTGACATCAGCCTGACGCCTAAGGGTTTGACTTGGTCAAGTCAGCCCATAGTGATTTCTATATAATGTAGAATTTCCATGAAAATGTTTTTTAATCCCATTGTAGTGTATATGATGTACAAAATGCTGATCTACTGAAAGCGCCATTCTCCACTTATCGGCATTATGCAAAGTCAAAGCTCTTGTAAAAATGCAATAGAAAACGTCCGCACAGAAGATGCAGTGTGATTCGGCACGTCACATTGCTGCTCATGTAGCGCAGAAGAAGATCCTAATGATGCTAATCATGTAAAGCACGAGCACTTTGTACTCCATATACACTACAGTGGGGCTAAAAGGTAAAAGTTTACTTATCTGGATCAGACGGACCACCACTGATCCAGGGTATGGGTCTCCGCACAGCCCTGTTTGATTACAATGGAGGTCAAGTTTGTGCACCATACTCACTAATGGTCTGTGAGACCTGAGCATAGCACTCGACTATCTCCAGCAGTCCTACAGACAATGAATAGAGCAATGGTGTGCACGATGACCTCCGCTCCATTTAGTTAGGGCTGGACTTCCAGAGGATCAGTAAATTATCACTCATGGTACAAATCAATAATAACTTACGAGTTACGCACAACCCCTTTAAATATATTTGCAACACAGAATTAAAGTAATGTACACATGTGCACAGATTTCACTTTTCATCTGCTTCCAAAATGCAAATTGAAGTAACTCTTCATTAGTCATTACACATTACCGTGTCACTGTAGAGTCTGTGCCATCCCGTCACGTAGCTGGCTGTGCTGCTGCTTCTGACAAATATTAGGGTTGACATCGTCTGCTCTCTGTTCACCCCTTCTACCACGAAGTATTGCACTATGTTCTCACAATCCTGTGAAACTTTGTATTCACAAAAAGCAGATGCATTCTATTTATTTCTCAAGTCTGTGTTGGCTAGAATAAAGAAAGAAATACTGGCCCAGATAGGATACGCACAAGATATTTCCAGGATTGGTCACACAGGTCTCATGAATGAATGACCCCACTGACTTGTATGGGTCCGTGTGGTTGACGCTTACACGGATTAGATGCCCCATTACAAACTTTTTTTTCCATCTCGTATTACAGGCCAAGTTTTTCTTAGAGTAGAGGACTATGAAGGAGTCTACTTCCATATAGTATATGAACATGAATGAGGCTCACCAAGCTAAACATTTAAATGAGGTCAATGAGGCAGAAAGTGCATTATCGCCTCTTTACGGTATATTTTATGGCTGGTTTAATTTTAAGAACACCTCATCTCGGAACCAGGTGCAAGTCATTACAAAGTTTCCAGTATAGCTCCTGGCAATTAAAGATGGCTGTACACTATGCTTTATGTTCACCCATTACAGTGGTGCACAAAGTGATAGAAAGTTACATCTCCATAAAGTGGGGCGCATAATCGTCCTGGTTGTTTTTGCACCTGTTCTAAAATGGATAACATGATTTACCAATAAACTCTGTAAAAGTCTAACGCCACTTTACAGAGGTAAACTTTGTCAATCTATCCACAAAATATTACTCAAATTCCACTTTCAGATTCTCTGTTGCTTCCCCCCTCCCTATTAAAGGGGAAGTCCGGTGAAAACAAGCTATTATCTATCCACAGAATAGGCAATAATTTATTGATAGATGGGGGTCTTACTGTTGGGGCCAGCACCGGGGAACGTCTATCTCGGTTAGAACTGTGGACCAGTGCACATGCTCAACCACTTTTCCATTCAATCCCTATGGGTCATGCTGGGATGATATATTTGGCATCCACACTTTAACTTTCCTCCACCACTTAGTTCACTTACTTTTACACCAAAAGTTTGGCACATCCTAAGCCATTTTAACTTTCTGGCCAATCCAAGCCTTCCCAATAAAGCCAAACCCTTTACATTTGATAAACTGCATTCAACATGCTACAAATAAAAAAGGTGTTTAACCAGATGCAACAATTTGCACCAAAATATGGTGCATTTTTAGAGACACAGTCACAACAGATGATCTGCTCCATTGTCTATATACTGTACTTTATGGTTTAGATCCAAAGTAGAAATCCAGTCAAAACGGTCTGATGTATCACAGATACCCAAATCATTGGTGTTTTCACAAAATCTGTTGCCAGACTTTCAGTAACAGATTCATATCTTATAGAACACTTTCACTCTTGGCATCATTGGTGGTCCACGAAACTCACCAGGTTGATCTTCTTACAAGTGTCTCTATGACAGATCAAGAGATTATTTTTGACCTGATTTCCCCTTTTCTTTGTCCTGCAGGGACTCAGCAGGAAGTCCAATATTCTCAAAGCCTCAAGGAGAAAGCTGGCATCTAGCTCAGAAAGGGGAAAGGCGTCTAGCCTCCAAAGGCTGAGATTGACAGAACTCATGCCTTGAGCCATCTCATAGCAGGGCAAATGATTGCTTGCAATATAGAGTCATGCTGAAGCTGCCAAGAACATTCTAGAAGCATAATTCCATAATGAGTTATGGAAATATTATACATCCTAGCTATACATCGTGTATATTTCCGAAATCTCCAGAACATGGTGAACACCTTCCACGGTCTCGATCCATTCTATCACTACAAAGCGGGGAGATACATAGACTGGTATTGGGAACCAGATAGCATAAATGTGTATAGCAGTGGTCCCCAACTCCAGGCCTCGAGGGCCGCCAACAGTGCAGGTTTTCAGGATTTCCTTAGTATTGCACAGGGGTTGGAATCATCACCTGTGCAGATGATCACATTACGACCGATGCAATACTAAAGAAATCCTGAAAACCTGCACTGTTGGCGGCCCTCGAGGCCTGGAGTTGGGGACCCCTGGTGTATAGTTTCAAAGTGCACACATTTCGCAGAGCTTTCCACAGCACATGCTCACATGCACCTGTCCCAAAATTCTAGGACAGGATGCTGTCAGTGTAACAAGGCAGCGGCCAATTTCATTCTATAGTGATTACCTCCCTAGAATAAATGATGGTGATTTGCTAATTATAAATAATTACTTAAATACTTTTAATCACATTCCCGTTAGTTATTTTTTTTCTATTCCCAGAGAACCAGTTAAACAAGATTATGTCCATACGGGTAATTACAGAATAACGTCCTTATAGAACGGTAAGTGTCTTTTAATAATGCAGACTAACAGCAAATCTAGTGTGTAATTCCTGCTCCAGACTGTCTGGGACCCATAGTTTCTAGGTATTTTAGTTCTAAGCCTATTAACATGCACAATTGAGAAGGTATCTCAACAACAGAATTTAACACTGTTAACTTTACACCTAATTAGTGACGAACAGTTTGGTTTTTAGGACATTTACGTGAAATTCTGAAAGACAGTCGACACTCGTAGACGTCTATTTATGAACAGCGTAGATGACTTCATCCGGGGTCCCTGCAGGTCGGCCGCTCCATACAGACCAACCCGATGGAAGGAAACGTGACTAGCTAAAGAAAATCTGTCTTGAATTTCTATTTTTTTTCTTCTTAGCAGTATTTGCCATCTGCCGAAGTCCATACCATTTTCACCTCTCCACGTTCATTTCGTATCCAGATGCTTAAATTATCACTTTTTATTTCGCAGCCTTCATTTTCATCAAGTAACTCCTCTCGATATTTTTTCCTTGCTTACAGATAACCCAAGAAACTCCGGTCTATTTATTTTAAAGTGTCCAGAGCAAAATCCTTGTGTGGCCGATGCATGTAACATCACGGCTGCCTATTAAGATGTAATTTATCATGGGACCAATCAGTGCAAGACCAATGTTCTCGTATTATAACGGCTTATGTAGCCTTCAATTACCATGACAGTGGGGAGAACATCTTTTAATAAGAGCTACATCCAATCTATTCATTAATTCTAAACTCAAGCAACCACAAAGTTTGAGGTATCAGCACTTGTATGGACTTATCTCCACATTTATCATCGTAAGTAAAAAATTAGGAAAGAAAAAAAAAAAAAAAAGATATCCTTACTCACATGAGTTAGGTCAATACCAACAACAGATATCTTTGTTAAGCTTCATCTTCGAAAATGACTTTTTGACAGCAGCAGTGCAATTCCTTAGTCTTTCGCCTTTGGATGCTGCTTTACTGATGCTCATCCAAAATAGCAGTGGAAGGTCGGGTCCCCAGCTGGCCCCTACGGGAAGATTATCACTGCTTCTGTCCTCTTTTTGAAAGACTCTACAGCGCTCAATGGAATGAGTAGGAGTATCGGCAAAGAAGCGGCTTCCACTGGACCCAACATCTCCCACCATAGTTGAACTGCTAGTTCTTAGCAGACACATATCAGCTCTGTCAGAGACTTAGGTCATGGTAGGGGGCTGTTTTCTCTGTAACTGGGGCTACTGTTGTGAATTCCGCTCTTGGGCTCCCTCCGGTGGTTGTAAGTGGCACTTTTGTGGGTTCTGCTCTTGGGCTCCCTCTTGTGGTTTCTAGTGGTATGGCTGCTCCTTGGAGTTAGCTGTCATCAGCTGCCTCCACTTATCGTCTCTTCTGCTCGGCTATTTAAGTCTGGCTCTATCTTCAGCCAGTGCCACTTGTAAATGGCTCCTGGTTGGATTTACATCTCTTTGGAGGTCCCCGTTATCATGACCAGTTCAGCTAAGTTTTTGCTTGCTCTTTTCTGTCCATAGATTGGGGACTTATCCATTCTGTGCTTTCTATGTTTGTCCACTTATCAATGTGAATTAATTCTGTCTTGCTGGAAGCTCTGGGAGGCAGATTTGCCCTCCACACCTTTAGTCAGGTGTGGAGATTTTTTGTAAACTCTGCGTGGATTTTTGTAGTGTTTTATACTGACCGCACAGTATTCCATCCTGTCCTATCTATTTAGTTAGACTGGCCTCCTGTGCTCTTCCTGGTTTCATTCTGTGTATGTCTTTTCCCTCTCCACTCACAGTCATTATTTGTGGGGGGCTAATCTATCCTTTGGGGATTTTCTCTGAGGCAAGATAGTTTTCCTGCTTCTGTCTTTAGGGGTAGTTAGCTCTTAGGCTGTGACGAGATGCCTAGGGAGAGTTAGGAGCATTCCACGGCTACTTCTAGTGTTGTGTTGAGCTTAGGGACTGCGGTCAGTACAGTTACCACTTCCTTCAGAGCTCGTTCCATGTTGCTCCTAGACCACCGTATCATAACAGGCTACTATGGATGTATTAGCTAAATTATATTATTCATTGTTATCCAGGGATTGTCTATGACATGTTGGGGGATATACAGAATTACAAAACTATAGCGCAAACAAAAAACCACTAACGCAAATGGAAAAAAAAAAACTGGTCTGGCAGTGTGTAGGCTTTAGGCTATGTGCACAAGTCAGGATTTCTTGCAGAAATTTCCTGACAAAAACTGGACATTTCTGCCAGAAATCCGCATGCGTTTTTTATTTTGCATTTTTTACGCGTTTTTGTGCACGTTTTTTTCCGCATTTTCCCCAATGCATTAAATAGCAGGAAAAACGTGAAAAATCCGCAAAATTAACCAACATGCTTTTTTTACCGCGATGCGTTTTTTTTCGCGGAAAAAAACGCATCATGTGCATGAAAATTGCGGAATGCATTCTAAATGATAGGATGCATATGTATGCATTTTTTATGCGTTATCGCGAAAACAAACACGAAAATTCCTGAACGTGTGCACATACCCTAATATCTACTGTTCTCACTGTAGCCTTGGCTAGCATGGTGGCTCAGTGGTTAGAACTGTTACTTTACAGCGATGGGGACCTGGGTTCAAATCTCAACAACATCTGCAAGGAGTTTGTATGTTCTCCCCTTGTTTGTGTGGGTTTCTTCCGGGTTCTCTGGTTTCCTCCCACACTCCAAAGACATACTGATAGGAAATGTAGATTGTAAGCCCCAATGGGGACAGTGATGCTGATGTATGTTAAGAGCTGCGGAACAAAATGGAGCTATACAATTAAAACAAAAAAATAATGTATTACTAATTAAAGTCACTAGTTTTTTACTCTTTTTTGTGCTAGTGCCTTGTTGAGTGGATATTTAAAGAACTGAACACTCCAAACGGCCCTCCGTGTGCTAAGCCCACCGGAGCATCCACTACGGATGTCCTTTGCTTCTGATGGACAGTGTAATTCCTCATTTTGCTGAGAACTTGAACTGTGGTTTCCCTGGCAATAGCAGCTGATAAAGCGTAGGAGGTGGAATTGGCTCCCGGTAGCGGGACCCCTCCTGAGATCAGCTTGGCTTTGGGGGACCCTTTATTTCAAAAGGGGTTATATCTACAATGTGACAATACTTAGCGGAATAAAACCGCAGGAGACGGAAAGGAGACACAATGGATTTATCTTGCTTTACTATTTTGAAATCAAAAGAGCAGAAATCCATTTCTTTGACTTTTTCTTTAACTTAAATCAGCAGAAAACCTGTTTTGTTTTTTTTTGTTCACCCACTTCCTTCCACCTGATGATTTAAATGGCAGCGTCTGAACAATGCTGTGCGAGGAGAATCAGAGACTTCGGCTATTAGTAACAGTGCCATCAAGTCTGACGGCAGAAATTCACTAAATTGTGACAATCTTGTGCTGAATGGCATTGATGCGGGATAGCAAATAGGAATATGTGTGAAGTAACCCGCACGGAAGGTTAACGATTCCTCGGATACCTTTCCCTACAGCTTCACCACTACTTAGCCTCAATGTGCTCATATATTTAACAAAAGGATTTACTAAAGAAATGCTACAGATTTATACACGTCGAAGGAAAGATAATTTATCAGGATGTTACTTTAACATAAGAATGACATATTATATACAGAATAACAGCATGCCCAGTATTCGAAAAACAAGAATTTAGGTATTGTTACCCGCGCTATTCACACCTTTAGGACATCTAGGCAAAGGGAGACTGTGGAGAAACGGGGTCAGTGGGTGCTCTCGTCCGCTGGCCCGGCTGTCTTTAGCAAGACTGCATGGACCAGGGCTCTTACCACTGAGCGCCCCCTCTATCTCCCGGTGGGCAATACACTACACAGACAACACAGGGTTAAGGTAAAACAATGTGGCAATACTTTATTGAACCACAGCACACAATAGCAAACAGAACAATCCCAGCAATTACCCCGATATAGTGCACATTACAGGGTCTCACTCTTCGGTTGTCTCGCCGGGATAATGGGAGATGTTATATCAGAGCTCTCAGGGTCGCTATTCCACCTGTGATATACACACAGAGAAGAGATATCGACAAGCGTAGGAAGAAGACAGAGAACAGTCCATAGAGTCCATACAAGGTCAAAAGCCAGTTGACACGAGAGTCACCACCTGGCTTATCTGACCACCTCCATGGAACCAGGCGACCAGCGGGTCCCAAACCTGTCCTTCTCCAAACATATCCATGGTTCAGAGATGGTCACTGGATCAGATCGGTGTCCTTCCAATCGGAGCCGAAAACCCCTAGATTGTTTCCTATAAAATCATAGATCAGTGTCCCTCGTGATGGTACCATGATAAATTGGCTGCAGTCCGTTCTCTTGTCTGTTGGGTGGTTTGCAGAATGCCTGGCTGGTAGCTCTGTGTTACTTCAGTCTCCCAGGATGTGATCTCTGAGTCTTTTTATACCCAAGGCATGTAAGCTATTTTTAGAATTACCCAGGGTACTTCAGTTCAACATCAAGATAAGGTAAACAATGGTGATGGGATTAAGTAGCACTATTAGCATATAAGCACACATCAATAAACAAAGCTTAACACACCCTATGTACAGCCACTATTACAGACTAAAGGTACCTTCACACATAACGATATCGTTAAGGAAATCGTTCTGTGTGACAGCGACCAACGATCAGGCCCCTGCTGGGAGATCGTTGGTCGCTGAGGAAAGTCCAGAACTTTATTTCGTCGCTGGACTCCCTGCAAACATCGCTGGATCGGCGTGTGTGACACCGATCCAGCGATGTCTTCACTGGTAACCAGGGTAAACATCGGGTTACTAAGCACAGGGCCGCACTTAGTAACCCGATGTTTACCCTGGTTACCAGCGTAAAAGTAAAAAAAAAACAAACGCTACATACTTACCTACCGCTGTCTGTCCCCGGTGCTCTGCTTCTCTGCACTCCTCCTGTACTGGCTGTGAGCGTCGGTCAGCCGGAAAGCAGAGCTGTGACGTCACCGCTCTGCTTTCCGGCCGCTGTGCTCACAGTCAGTGCAGGAGGAGTGCAGAGAAGCAGAGCGCCGGGGACAGACAGCGGTAGGTAAGTATGTAGTGTTTGTTTATTTTTTTACTTTTACGCTGGTAACCAGGGTAACATAGTTAGTAAGTAAGGCCGAAAAAAGACATTTGTCCATCCAGTTCAGCCTATATTCCATCATAATAAATCCCCAGATCTACGTCCTTCTACAGAACCTAATTGTATGATACAATATTGTTCTGCTCCAGGAAGACATCCAGGCCTCTCTTGAACCCCTCGACTGAGTTCGCCATCACCACCTCCTCAGGCAAGCAATTCCAGATTCTCACTGCCCTAACAGTAAAGAATCCTCTTCTATGTTGGTGGAAAAACCTTCTCTCCTCCAGACGCAAAGAATGCCCCCTTGTGCCCGTCACCTTCCTTGGTATAAACAGATCCTCAGCGAGATATTTGTATTGTCCCCTTATATACTTATACATGGTTATTAGATCGCCCCTCAGTCGTCTTTTTTCTAGACTAAATAATCCTAATTTCGCTAATCTATCTGGGTATTGTAGTTCTCCCATCCCCTTTATTAATTTTGTTGCCCTCCTTTGTACTCTCTCTAGTTCCATTATATCCTTCCTGAGCACCGGTGCCCAAAACTGGACACAGTACTCCATGTGCGGTCTAACTAGGGATTTGTACAGAGGCAGTATAATGCTCTCATCATGTGTATCCAGACCTCTTTTAATGCACCCCATGATCCTGTTTGCCTTGGCAGCTGCTGCCTGGCACTGGCAGCTCCAGGTAAGTTTATCATTAACTAGGATCCCCAAGTCCTTCTCCCTGTCAGATTTACCCAGTGGTTTCCCGTTCAGTGTGTAATGGTGATATTTATTCCTTCTTCCCATGTGTATAACCTTACATTTATCATTGTTAAACCTCATCTGCCACCTTTCAGCCCAAGTTTCCAACTTATCCAGATCCATCTGTAGCAGAATACTATCTTCTCTTGTATTAACTGCTTTACATAGTTTTGTATCATCTGCAAATATCGATATTTTACTGTGTAAACCTTCTACCAGATCATTAATGAATATGTTGAAGAGAACAGGTCCCAATACCGACCCCTGCGGTACCCCACTGGTCACAGCGACCCAGTTAGAGACTATACCATTTATAACCATCCTCTGCTTTCTATCACTAAGCCAGTTACTAACCCATTTACACACATTTTCCCCCAGACCAAGCATTCTCATTTTGTGTACCAACCTCTTGTGCGGCACGGTATCAAACGCTTTGGAAAAATCGAGATATACCACGTCCAATGACTCACCGTGGTCCAGCCTATAGCTTACCTCTTCATAAAAACTGATTAGATTGGTTTGACAGGAGCGATTTCTCATAAACCCATGCTGATATGGAGTTAAACAGTTATTCTCATTGAGATAATCCAGAATAACATCCATCAGAAACCCTTCAAATATTTTACCAACAATAGAGGTTAGACTTACTGGCCTATAATTTCCAGGTTCACTTTTAGAGCCCTTTTTGAATATTGGCACCACATTTGCTATGCGCCAGTCCTGCGGAACAGACCCTGTCGCTATAGAGTCCCTAAAAATAAGAAATAATGGTTTATCTATTACATTACTTAGTTCTCTTAGTACTCGTGGGTGTATGCCATCCGGACCCGGAGATTTATCTATTTTAATCTTATTTAGCCGGTTTCGCACCTCTTCTTGGGTTAGATTGGTGACCCTTAATATAGGGTTTTCATTGTTTCTTGGGATTTCACCTAGCATTTCATTTTCCACCGTGAATACCGTGGAGAAGAAGGTGTTTAATATGTTAGCTTTTTCCTCGTCATCTACAACCATTCTTTCCTCACTATTTTTTAAGGGGCCTACATTTTCAGTTTTTATTCTTTTACTATTGATATAGTTGAAGAACAGTTTGGGATTAGTTTTACTCTCCTTAGCAATGTGCTTCTCGGTTTCCTTTTTGGCAGCTTTAATTAGTTTTTTAGATAAAGTATTTTTCTCCCTATAGTTTTTTAGAGCTTCAATGGTGCCATCCTGCTTTAGTAGTGCAAATGCTTTCTTTTTACTGTTAATTGCCTGTCTTACTTTTTTGTTTAGCCACATTGGGTTTTTCCTATTTCTAGTCCTTTTATTCCCACAAGGTATAAACCGCTTACAGTGCCTATTTAGGATGTTCTTAAACATTTCCCATTTATTATCTGTATTCTTATTTCTGAGGATATTGTCCCAGTCTACCAGATTAAGGACATCTCTAAGCTGGTCAAACTTTGCCTTCCTAAAGTTCAGTGCTTAGTAACCCGATGTTTACCCTGGTTACCAGTGAAGACATCACTGGATCGGTGTCACACACGCCGATCCAGCGATGTCTGCAGGGAGTCCAGCGACGAAATAAAGTTCTGGACTTTCCTCAGCGACCAACGATCTCCCAGCAGGGGCCTGATCGTTGGTCGCTGTCACACAGAACGATTTCCTTAACGATATCGTTATGTGTGAAGGTACCTTAATGCTGAAGACTTGAGACCATCTGAATGCAAAGCATGCACTACAGGATCTCACATAACCATGGTATAGCTGTTGGGCTGTGTAGCAAGCAGGACAGCAGACAGTCTACTCTTACCACTTTCATATAAAGTTAAATAGAAACTCAAGGCAAGGGATGCGTAAATACCTAATATTTTAGTATAATTGTCAAAATAAATAAAGTATTCAATTTACAAATATGGTTTATACGTATCCCATAATGGACAAAAATAAAGGACAAATCGGGAGAAAATATACAAAAGAAAAAAGAGAACACAAAAAAACGAACAAATGCCCAAATAATGATATTCGCAATAAATTTATTATGTAAATAAATACACCAAATGGTAAGGGGGGAAAGAAAACCAAAAAGAGGGCACAAACCAAGAGGACGGAGCAAATAAACAGTCCTACTATAACGTAATAATGGGATGATACAAAATAAAAATATATATAACCCCACAGGACTGAAAATTATAAATGCACATAGACAAGAAATAAATTGCACAGAAGAAATAAAGCACAATGTATCATAAATGGCGGCGCCCATTAAGAAATGGCCTGAAAAAAGGGGGCTAAAGTGTATAGAAAATTTTTTTAACTGCCATATAAGCGTCATAAAAATATGTGTCATTTAAAATACATCGGCATAAGGTGCAACCAGTGCTGAAAGAGTGCGGCCAGAATACAAATATATATATAGATATGAGGTGCAGATGTGCGGCCACCAACAATTACGCTGGTAACTAGGAAGTAAATGCAGGTACCTGCTGAGTGAATAGGGGCCACAATTGGTAACATATGTAATTACCTCAGGTGCTGCCGTCTCTTGGATGTGGCACATCCAAGAGACGGCAGCACCTGAGGTAATACCTGCTCCAGGCCCATTATTTTCTCATATTTATTGTTAATTACATATGTTACCAATATGTTCTCATTGCAGTGCATCGGGCCGACGTACCGACGCATCCTGTGACAACGCAGCACAACGGGGGCAGCGGATGCATTATTGCAATGCATCCGCTGCCCCATTCTGAGTTGCGGGGAGGAGGGGGCGGAGTTCCGGCCACGCATGCGCGGTCGGAAATGGCAGACACAACGCACCAAAAACGTTACAAGCAACGTTTTTTGGTCCCGACGGTCCACCACAACACGACGCAACCGTCGCACGACGGTTGCGACGTGTGGCAATGCGTTGCAATGCGTCGCTAATACAAGCCTATGGAGAGAAAACGCATCCTGCAAACAACTTTGCAGGATGCGTTTCTTCTGCAAAATGACGCATTGCAACGTGCGTCGTATGACGCTAGTGTGAAAGTAGCCCAAGTTGGAGGCTGAAGCTGAGAGGCAGATGTATCAGATGTAATCACACATGGCTCCACAGTGAGATCAGGTGAACAGAGAGCGGCCATCCCACATCACATTGGTACCACCCTCTTTCATTTAATATAAGCTCTGCAGTCAGATTCCCGGAGAGATCTATATCCCACCCATAGATCTTAACAGCTCATTTACATATTGAGAAAAACATGTATTTCTCAGGAATAAGACATCGGATCGTAAATATCAAGGTATCATTTTATTCAGCTTCCTATGATCTACAGACTCATATAGACGGCTTAAGAGGGATGATCCTACTGACTGATGACTTGGATTTCCAGGATTAGAAAAATATGGCTGCTTACTTTCATGACGATGGTGGGCTGAATACGCCATGGCTGCTTACTTTCATGACGATGGTGGGCTGAATACGCCATGGCTGCTTACTTTCATGACGATGGTGGGCTGAATACGGGTCTTAACTAATAAATTAGCAGCCGCACGCATTAGACATTTGCTGCAAAACTTTTGTACTTTTAGGTCATTGAATGGGGTTAAACCTACACGTGACTTGATTAAGAAAGCAAAATATGGGGTTTTGCACTGGAGGCTTAATTTTTACACTGCTGCCTGGAAAACGTCACATCGGCTTAAAAGGTCCAAACAAGGTCTGACAAGCTACCACTCAGTTTATTCCCATTACATGTCAGAAGAGGTTTCTAAAGACCCCAAACAATTTAGATAGTTGTTGGCCGAACCATCATTTACCCGATTACTCTCTCCCCTGATTGCTTTTCTGGCCAAGGGCTCTTGTGTTTTTTTTCTGGCAGACTTCTCTGGTGGCGGCTCACCTCTTAGAGAACCAAAAGGATTGGCAGTCCGAAATCAGACAAAATAGATACTTCGATCCCTCAATACAGTCGGAAGACCTCCACATTACGCTAATGTGAATGAGGGCCTTAAGATCTTAAGATATTTCCTTCAGACCGGAGGGCATTACAAAATGCTGCAGGTAGGATGACTTAAATCATACTCCTTTTATTATTTATCAGATTTGGCACCTACAATTTATCAAAACTGTGATTTTGCAGATAAGTTCCTTGGAATTTCCCTATGAAATCTGCTATAGTAGAGAAAGTTACATAAGGGGACAATACAAATATCTCGCTGAGGATCTGTTTATACCAAGGAAGGTGACGGGCACAAGGGGGCATTCTTTGCGTCTGGAGGAGAGAAGGTTTTTCCACCAACATAGAAGAGGATTCTTTACTGTTAGGGCAGTGAGAATCTGGAATTGCTTGCCTGAGGAGGTGGTGATGGCGAACTCAGTCGAGGGGTTCAAGAGAGGCCTGGATGTCTTCCTGGAGCAGAACAATATTGTATCATACAATTATTAGGTTCTGTAGAAGGACGTAGATCTGGGGATTTATTATGATGGAATATAGGCTGAACTGGATGGACAAATGTCTTTTTTCGGCCTTACTAACTATGTTACTATGTATGTTACATGAAAAATAGTAAACACACAATAATACACAGAGTATAAATTATATAAAAAGGTGACAGACGACAGGCTTCCCGTCACATGTGGAAAGGGTTAACGGTTCATGTAATACCCCCTTCCTGCTGGGAAGCCGCGCTGTAAACAGGAGCCTTGCTTCCTAGTTCTGGCCATTAGCAGTGACAAGAGAATGAGATATTTTAAAAGTAAAATAGGACAGCAATAAAGGGAAACCATAGGAACAGCAATGTGTTCTCGGCAATTACTTTGCTGCTGGGTCTTTTCCTGGTACCCACTGAGCAGGTTTTTTTTTTTTTTAATATTTGTTAGGAAATTCAAACAGAACAGGTATGAGATGTCAGCGCCAGGTATCTGTCTGCATGATCTTACTATACACCTGGGACTCAGAGCAAAATCCTCGTGTCATTATTCTTCTCCGCTCCAACGACGGTGCAAGCGCCAATACAGATCAGAAGCATTGTCTAAGCCGAGAAATGAGGCCACACAGAGCATTAGTCTGAAGGGAGGACGCAACTCATTATATGGAGGGCTGCCAGGTCAGGGCAGTGCCAGTCACTCAAGGAAAATTATAAAATTAATAAAAATGGTGCCCCCCCCCCCCCCCAACCCTGACAACCTCGCTGACTCAATGCGTGAAGGCCACCATTGTGCATTTGTGTCTACCAATCTATAAACCTTTTTCCCTTATCTTATCCCTAAACTATTCGTTATAAAAAGTGTATATGTGTGATAATAAAAAATCCTAACAAATATATGAAAAATTGTAAAATTGCAAGACGATATTTGAAAATACAAGCATTTTAATATCAAATTGTACCCCCTCACAGTACTGTGTAACCAGTGGCCACAACATTTCTAGGGAGCTGGCTGCTACTGCACTTAGAAGGAACCGGTCATGAGAATTTTACACCTCAAATTAAGGACATATACAGTGGGGAAAAAAGTATTCAGTCAGCCACCAATTGTGCAAGTTCTCCCACTTAAAAAGATGAGAGAGGCCTGTAATTGACATCATAGGTAGACCTCAACTATGAGAGTCAAAATGAGAAAACAAATCCAGAAAATCACCTTGTCTGATTTGGAAAGATATATCTTGCAAATTATGGTGGAAAATAAATATTTGGTCATTAACAAAAGTTCATCTCAATATTTTGTTATATATTCTTTGTTGGCAATGACAGAGGTCAAACGTTTTCTGCATGTCTTCACAAGGTTGGCACACACTGTTGGTGGTATGTTGGCCGATTCCTCCAGATTTTCTCTAGAGCAGTGATGTTTTATGCATATCGCTGGGCAACACGGACTTTCAACTCCTTCCAAAGGTTTTCTATGGGGTTGAGAACTAGAGGCTGGCTAGGCCACTCAAGGGCCTTCATTTGCTTCTTACGAAGCCACTCCTTCATTGCCCTGGCGGTGTGCTTGGGATCATTATCATGCTGAAAGACCCATCCACGTTTCATCTTCAATGCCCTTGCTGACAAAAGGAAGTTTGCGCTCAAAATCTCAGGATGCATGGCCCCATTCATTCTTTCATGTACACGAATCAGTCATCCTGGTCCCTTTGCAGAGAAACAGCTCCAAAGCATGACGTTGCCACCCCCATGCTTGACAGTAGGTATGGTGTTCTCTAGATGCAACTCAGAATTCTGTCTCCTCCAAACACGATAAATTTTGTTTCTACTAAACAGTTCTACTTTGGTTTCATCAGACCATATGACATTCTCCCAATACTCTTCTGGATAATCCAAATGCTCTCTAGCAAACTTCAGATGGGCCCGGATATGTACTGGCTTAAGTAGAAGGTAACGTCTGGCACTGCAGGATCCGGGTGGTTTTGCGATTCTTGCTCACCGTTCTTGTGATCATTTTGACCCCACAGGGTGAGATCTTGCGTGAAGCCCCAGATTGAGGGAGATGATCAGTGGTATGTATGTCTTCCATTTTCTTATTGTTGCTCCCACAGTTGATTTCATCACACCAAGCTGCTTGCCTATTGCAGATTCAGTCTTGCCAGCCTGGTGCAGGGCTACAATTTTGTTTCTGGTGTCCTTCAACAGCTCTTTGATCTTCACCATAGTGGAGTTTGGAGTGTGACTGTTTGAGGTTGTAGACAAGTGTCTTTTTATACTGATACCAAGTTCAAACAGGTGCCATTACTACAGGTAATGAGTGGAGAACAGATGAACCTCTTAAAGAAGAAGTTACAGGTCTGTGAGAGCCAGAAATCTGACATGTTTTTATGTGACCAAATACTTATTGTACACCATAATTTGCAAAATAAATCTTGCCAAATCAGACAAAGTGATTTTCTGGATTTGTTTTCTCATTTTGACTCTCATAGTTGTGGTCTACCTATTGTTAGGTGTCGAGTTCCCGCCCCTGCACAGGGGGAATCTCGAGCCACCTCCGCTGCGGTCTCCCATTCTTCTTCAGCCGCAGTGGAGCCTGCTCAGCGGAAACGTCGGTCCCAGCTTCTGGCTCAGGCAGATACTGTGCGCTTGGTTGCTGCTGCCCTTCCAGGCTCAGCCATTGTAGCCAGTTCTGGTCAGCGGCGAGCAGACGCTTCTGGGACTAAGTCCTACTTTTCTCTTTCTGAGCATGCCCAAAGGAGGACCTTTCATTGGAGATCGGGGATCTCAGGGGATCGGGGAGCTCAGGTCATGTAGCAGCTCCCATTGGTCCTCTAGAAAGGTCCTGAAGTTGCTCCAACTATAAAAGGTTCGCATGGCCGCACGGCCATGCAATAGTATCATTTATGTTTGATCTTGTCGCCAGTGAATACTCTGCCACTCAGGCTACATGTGGAGTGTGTCCGTCTAGCTGTGGGAATTGTTCAGGCAGGCAGCTAGCGTGAATGGGGGCAATTAGTCGCTTGGCTGTGGTTCCTTCTTGTGTGCGGCATTGTACCGCCATATGGCGCCGCCATTTCACTAGCAGCAGGTCTCTCTCCTGCACGGTGGACCCCGGGCTGTGAACGCACCAATATCAACTTCACATTTACTCGGTGCGTTCCGCCAGCCGTAACACCTATGATGTCAATTACAGGCCTCTCTCATCTTTTTAAAAAGTGGAAGAACTTGCACAATTGGTGGCTGACTAAATACTTTTTTTTCCCACTGTGTGTGTGTATTTATATGGGCTTTCTTGCTAATTAAATCCATACCTTGTTTTGCCTTTTGTAAGAATGAGAATTTCATAGTTGATATTGTATGCAAATTTTTCAGGTGTTTGATTCACCCTTTCCTTACCCGCTGGCTGCATGCTGGCCGCAATATTGGATTGAAGTTCATTCTCTGTCCTCCGTAGTACACGCCTGTGCAAGGCAATCTTGAACTTCAATCGAATATTGCGGCCAGCATGCAGCCAGCGGGTAAGGAAAGGGTGAATTAAACACCTGAAAACTCAACCCATATGACCGAAAACCGGTCCCGCCAAATTCAAGTGACAGGTTCCCTTTAATAAAACGGGGGTTCTGATTAGCCTCCCTAGCAATCCTACAGGCAGCTTTCACTGAAATTCTGCTTGATCTTCCAGACTTTATCTTGACCTCCTCTGTTCCTGTTAACTGCCATTTCTTAATTACATTCCAAATTGAGAAAAGGGTGCTACAGCCTTCTACTGCTTATGGGCCCCTATCCATTTTCATCTTCAGAGTGCTAGGCAGCTGCTTAGAAGAACCCATGGCTACTGTTTTTTTGGCACAAGGTTAAAGGAGGCTGGCTTTTTATAAAGCTGGGGAATTTGCATCACCTGGCCTTTCCTATCAATAATCGTGAACAAGCCATAACCCTAACAGGCTAATTAATGTTTGAAACCTTGGTCGAAGTTATCTGAGGACACAAATCTCCAAAGTGCCAAAACTTCTGCATCAACCCATTTTCCTTTTTGTAATTTTTAAAATTTATAAACTGAAAATATATATATTTTTTGCCTAAAATACGACGGAAATGTGTCATCTCTAACTTTGAGATTTTTAGAGATCATTTCAGCTTGCTTTACTGTTCACAAAAACAGTAATTTTGACCAAAACTTTTAAAAGCCACTATACACTGTATTTTATCCCTTTTATTTGATACAGTTTTTGCTTTTACGTACTGTATGTTTTTTTGCCATTTCACCTTCTTTTTTAAGCACTGTACTTCTTTTTGTATATTAAATTGAAAACGTTATTGTTTGTTCCTCATTGCGCTAATGCATTTACTCAAGGAGAGAAAATAGCTTGGTTGTGTTACCTTGTAGCCAGAGTGCAGCAAGGTGAGTGGACGAGTGAGTGGCAATCACAGTACCCCTCTATGACCAAATCCAAGGCACACGTATCGTGAGCGATGGGTGTTCGTGGCAGACAAATATTCAAGGGATATTCACTTTCAAGGGATTTTTTTTTTTTTTGCAAGAGCGGGTGGGGAGGCAACAACGTATAGTGATTTGCAGATTGCCAATCATATTGTCTATAAAATGAGATCTCAAGTACTCGGAAAGGACGGGGACCATTTAAATAAGTGGAACTCAAGTGAGTGACAGCCACTCTGTAAGAACAGGAACATGAAGTGTTCTCCAGGATATTGGAGATGCAACACTTTGGATATTCAGATCATTTTTGTAAAAGCTATTCAAAACGATACATGCAGAACATTACCAGGCCATATTGCTCTGGGCGTCGTTATCAAGGTGACACAGAAGCTCCAAGGTTTGGGTGTTGTTTGAAGAATCATCGGGGACTTCAAGACTACCTGCCTGTAGTTCCTTTGGTATCCTCCACACTGCCGCACAAGATGTGACTTTGCTGTCTGAAGCTGAAACAGAGAGAAAATGAAAAAAAAAATAAAAAACCCAGTAGATCAGTAGATGTCGCGCACACTTGGAATGAGTGCACAAAGCACAGGAGCCATGCACAGCTGTTGCCTGAAATATTTAAGACCTTCTTTTTTTAATAAGCGGCAGAATGCAGAGAGGAGATAGAGGGGAAAAGCCTGGAGTCGCCAATCAGTTCTTTGCAGAACTCGTAATTTGCATATGTTTAACCCAGTTTCTCCATGTTCTGAAACCAGTGTTCATGTCTTGATGAAAATTTAATTCTTCTGGGGGGATGAAGGGGAACAGAATTCCTAACCACAGTCCTTATTTTTGTTATGCAAATGAAGGCGGATGCTAAATTGGTTCTTGTCATGCAAATGGTTATAAGAGAGTTATAACTCAATTACTACCTGCGTAGTAAAAAAAAAAGAAAAAAAAGGCAATAGAAATATGAAAAAAAAATATGCAGATACACACAGAAGTATACATTGTGTAAGACGAATGACGATGCCCCCGGTGTACACAGCACTAACTGATGACTGACCTATAAGGGACTGGATGTGTCAGACAAGTCAATCTATAAGCAAACGTGAGAAGGTAAAAAACAATAAATAGTGGAGAAAATAAGTATTTGCAGGGCCAGCTTCAGCACCCTGAGCAGGGGGAGGTCCACTCGCCGTCGGGGACATCGGCGTTATGTTAGCATGGTGCTAGTGCCCAGGGGTGGACCTCCTCCCGCTTGGTCAGGGACCCCAGGACTTGCAATACTTACCTCTCCCCATTCCTACGTTGCGGCGTCTTCAGACTCTGACATTTCAGGTCAGAGGGCACAATGCCGTCACGTCTGTGCGCCCTCTGCCTGAGCAGTCAGTGCAGACAGCCGGAAGACGGCAACGTTGAGGAGCCCAGAGCATAGCAGCGGCCAGTAAGGAGAGATTTTCATTTTTTTTTTTTAAATGTTTGAAGCATTATACGGGGCCCATCTTATACTGGAGCATCATATGGGGCCCATCTTATATTGGAGCATCATATGGGGCCCATCATATACTGGAGCATCATATGGGGCCCATCATATACTGGAGCATCATATGAGGCCCATCATATACTGGAGCATCATATGGAACCCATCATATAATGGAGCAACATATGGGACCCATCATATACTGGAGCATCATATGGGACCCATCTTATACTGGAGCATCATATGGGGACCATCATATACTGGAGCATCATATGGAACCCATCATATACTGGAGCATCATATGGGGCACATCTTATACTGGAGCATCATATGGGGCCCATCATATACTGGAGCATCATATGGGGCCCATCTTATACTGGAGCATAATATGGGGCCCATCATATACTGGAGCATCATATGGGGCCCATCTTATACTGGAGCATAATATGGGGCCCATCATACAGTATACTGGAGCATCATATGAGGCCTATGATATACTGAAGCATCAAATGGGGCCCATCCCATAGAATGTAAGTCCGCAAGGACAGGGTTCTCTCCCCTCTGTACCAGTCTGTCACTGTAAACTTGTTTACTGTAAACAATATCTATAACCCTGTATGTAACCCCTTTCTCGTGTACAGCACCATGGAATTAATGGTGCTATATAAATAATAATAATAATCATATACTGGAGCAACATATGGGGGCCATCATACAGTACACTGGAGCATCATATGGGGCCCATCATATACTGGAGCATCATATGGGGCCCACCATATACTGGAGCATCATATGGGGCCCATCATATACTGGAGCATCATATGGGGCCCATCATATACAAGAGCATCATTTGGGGCCCATAATATACAGGAGCATCATATGGGGCCCATCATATACTGGAGCATCATATGGGGCCCATCATATACTGGAGCATCATATGGGGCCCATCATATACTGAAGCATCATATGGGGCCCATCATATACTGGAGCAACACATGGGGCCCATCATATACTGGAGCATCATATGGGGCCCATCATATACTGGAGCATCATATGAGGACCATGATACACTGGAGCAACATATGGGGCCCATCATATACTGGAGCAACATATGGGGGCCATCATACAGTACACTGGAGCATCATATGGGGCTCATCATATACTGGAGCATCATATGGGGCCCATCATATACTGAAGCATCATATGGGGCCCATCATATACTGGAGCAACATATGGGGCCCATCATATACTGGAGCATCATATGGTTGCCCATCATATACAGTATACTGGAGCATCATATGAGGCCCATTATATACTGGAGTATCATATGATCATATGGGGTCCATCATATACTGGAGTATCATATGGGGCCCATCAAATACTGGAGCATCATATGGGGCACATCATATATGAAGCATCGTATGGGGTCCATTATATATGAAGCAATATATGGGGTCCATTCTGTTTGGAGCATTATATGGGGCCCATCATATACTGGAGCATTATATGGGGCCCATTACATATGGAGCATTATATGGGTCCATCATATGCTGAATGGAGAACTATATGGGGCTCATTATGTATGGTGCAATATATGCAGCCCATCATATACTGTATGGAGCATTACAAAGGGATCATTACACTGTATGGATCATTATACTGTATGGAGCATTTTATGGGGTCCATTAGTCTGTATGGAGCAATATGTGGTGCCCATAATACTGTATGGAGGATTATACGGTCCGATTTCTGAGCTATTGATATCACTCATGTAATGTAAGAAGTGAATTTTTTTGCATTGTACTACACCTATATTTCTCTGCCGTATCTGTGCAATATGAATTGTGGTATGTGTTAAAGGATCCCACTGAGACTCTTTCGCCCAGGGCCCACGAAAACCTGGTGCCGGCCCTGAGTTTTTAATACACTGAAGATTTTGTAAGTTTTCCCACCTACAAAGAATGGAGAGGTCTGTAATTTTTATCGTAGGTACACTTCAGCTGTGAGAGACTGAATTTAAAAAATCTTGATAATTACATTGTATTATTTTTACATACCGTATTTTCTGGCGTATAAGACGACTGGGCGTATAAGACGACCCCAACTTTTCCATATAAAATATGGAATTTGGGATATGCCTGCCGTATAAGACGGGGGTCATCTTATACGCCCAGGCATCTTATACGGCGTGTGGTTCCCAGGGTATGGAGGAGAGGAGACTCTCCTTCAGGCCCTGGGATCCATATTCATGTAAAAAATAAAGAATAAAAATAAAAAACATGGATCTACTCACCCTCGGACGGGCCCTGGCTCACAGCGCTGCAAGCGTCTCCCTCCGTTCCTTAGAATGCGGTGAGTGAAGGACCTTCAATGACGTCGCGGTCACATGAGCGGTCAGGTCAGAAATAGAACTTTTTGGTATCAACTCCACTCGCCATTTTTGGAAAAAGAAGAATGATGAATATAACCCCAAGAACACCGTCCCAACCATGAAGCATGGTGGGTAAAACATCACACTTTGAGAGTGCTTTTCTGCAAAGGCGATAGGACGACTGCGCTATATTGACAGAAGGATTGGTGGGGTCATGTATCGCGAGATTTTGGACAACAACTTTCTTCCCTCAGTAAGCACATTGAAGATGGGCTGTAGCTGGGTCTTCCAGCATGACAATGACCCGAGACACACAGGCAGGGCAACTAAGGAGTAGCACTGTAAGAAGCTTTTCAAGGTCTTGAAGTGGCATAGCCAGTCTCCAGACCTGAATCCAATAGAAAATCTTTGGAGGGAGCTGCAACTCAATGTTGCCCAGCGATAGCCCCGAAACCTGAAAGATCTGGAGAAGATTTGTATAGAGGAGTGGGCCAAAATCCCATCTGCAGTGTGTGCAAACTTGGTCAAGAACTACAGGGAACGTCTGACATCTGTATTTGCATACAAATATTAAGTTTTGCTTTTCTTTTTTTTTTTTTTTTTGTAAATCTGTTTATTATATTTTAAAATTTTACAAGACAAATAAACAGTAGTAACAAAATAATTTTTGTAACCCGTATCCCACCCCATACCCTCCCCAATCCAAAACCCTTTCTCTGCATGCGCACAAGTTTTGCTTTTCTATTGTATTAAATATTTATTTAATGTAACATAGTAACATAGTTAGGAAGCCCGAAAAAAGACATTTGTCCATCCAGTTCAGCCTATATTCCATCATAATAAATCCCCAGATCTACGTCCTTCTACAGAACCTAATTGTATGATACAATATTGTTCTGCTGCAGGAAGACATCCAGGCCTCTCTTGAACCCCTCGACTGAGTTCGCCATCACCACCTCTTCAGGCAAGCAATTCCAGATTCTCACTGCCCTAACAGTAAAGAATCCTCTTCTCTGTTGGTGGAAAAACCTTCTCTCCTCCAGACGCAAAGAATGCCCCCTTGTGCCGTCACCTTCCTTGGTATAAACAGATCCTCAGCGAGATATTTGTATTGTCCCCTTATATACTTATACATGGTTATTAGATCGCCCCTCAGTCTTTTTTCTAGACTAAATAATCCTAATTTCGCTAATCTATTTGGGTATTGTAGATCTCCCATCCCCTTTATTAATTTTGTTGACCTCCTTTGTACTCTCTCGAGTTCCATTATATCCTTCCTGAGCACCGGTGCCCAAAACTGGACACAGTACTCCATGTGCGGTCTAACTAGGGATTTGTACAGAGGTAGTATAATGCTCTCATCATGTGTATCCAGACCTCTTTTAATGCACCCCATGATCCTGTTTGCCTTGGCAGCTGCTGCCTGGCACTGGCAGCTCCAGGTAAGTTTATCATTAACTAGGATCCCCAAGTCCTTCTCCCTGTCAGATTTACCCAGTGGTTTCCCGTTCAGTGTGTAATGGTGATATTGATTCCTTCTTCCCATGTGTATAACCTTACATTTATCATTGTTAAACCTCATCTGCCACCTTTCAGCCCAAGTTTCCAATTTATCCAGATCCATCTGTAGCAGAATACTATCTTCTCTTGTATTAACTGCTTTACATAGTTTTGTATCATCTGCAAATATCGATATTTTACTGTGTAAACCTTCTACCAGATCATTAATGAATATGTTGAAGAGAACAGGTCCCAATACCGACCCCTGCGGTGCCCCACTGGTCACAGCGACCCAGTTAGAGACTATACCATTTATAACCACCCTCTGCTTTCTATCACTAAGCCAGTTACTAACCCATTTACACACATTTTCCCCCAGACCAAGCATTCTCATTTTGTGTACCAACCTCTTGTGCGGCACGGTATCAAACGCTTTGGAAAAATCGAGATATACCACGTCCAATGACTCACCGTGGTCCAGCCTATAGCTTACCTCTTCATAAAAACTGATTAGATTGGTTTGACAGGAGCGATTTCTCATAAACCCATGCTGATATGGAGTTAAACCGTTATTCTCATTGAGATAATCCAGAATAACATCCCTCAGAAACCCTTCAAATATTTTACTAACAATAGAGGTTAGACTTACTGGCCTATAATTTCCAGGTTCACTTTTAGAGCCCTTTTTGAATATTGGCACCACATTTGCTATGCGCCAGTCCTGCGGAACAGACCCCGTCGCTATGGAGTCCCTAAAAATAAGAAATAATGGTGTATCTATTACATTACTTAGTTCTCTTAGTACTCGTCGGTGTATGCCATCCGGACCCGGAGATTTATATATTTTAATCTTATTTAGCCGATTTCGCACCTCTTCTTGGGTTAGATTGGTGACCCTTAATATAGGGTTTTCATTGTTTCTTGGGATTTCACCTAGCATTTCATTTTCCACCGTGAATACCGTGGAGAAGAAGGTGTTTAATATGTTAGCTTTAATGTAATAAAATGCAAATTACTTATGTAAAAATCATACAATCTGATTTTCTGAATTTATTTTTTAAGATTCTGTCCCTCACAATTGAAGTGTACCTACAGTTGTGGCCAAAAGTATTGACACCCCTGCAATTCTGTCAGATAATACTCAGTTTCTTCCTGAAAATGATTGCAATCACAAATTCTTTGGTATTATTATCTTCATTTAATTTGTCTTAAATGAAAAAACACAAAAGAGAATGAAGCAAAAAGCAAAACATTGATCATTTCACACAAAACTCCAAAAATGGGCCAGACAAAAGTATTGGCACCCTCAGCCTAATACTTGGTTGCACAACCTTTAGCCAAAATAACTGTGACCAACCGCTTCCAGTAACCATCAATGAGTTTCTTACAATGCTCTGCTGGAATTTTAGACCATTCTTCTTTGGCAAACTGCTCCAGGTCCCTGATATTTGAAGGGTGCCTTCTCCAAACTGCCATTTTTAGATCTCTCCACAGGTGTTCTATAGGATTCAGGTCTGGACTCATTGCTGGCCACCTTAGAAGTCTCCAGTGCTTTCTCTCAAACCATTTTCTAGTGCTTTTTGAAGTGTGTTTTGGGTCATTGTCCTGCTGGAAGACCCATGACCTCTGAGGGAGACCCAGCTTTCTCACACTGGCCCTACGTTATGCTGCAAAATTTGTTGGTAGTCTTCAGACTTCATAATGCCATGCACACGGTCAAGCAGTCCAGTGCCAGAGGCAGCAAAGCAACCCCAAAACATCAGGGAACCTCTGCCATGTTTGACTGTAGGGACCACGTTCTTTTATTTGAATGCCTCTTTTTTCTCCTGTAAACTCTATGTTTACAGGACGGTGGCGCAGTGGTTAGCACAGCAGCTTTGCAGCGCTGGGGTGTCCTGGGTTCTAATCCCACCCAGGACAACATCTGCAAAGAGTTTGTTTGTTCTTTCTGTGTTTGCTTGGGTTTCCTCCGGGTACTCCGGTTTCCTCCCACACTCCAAAGACATACTGATAGGGATTCTAGATTGTGAGCTCCAATGGAGACAGCGATAATAATGTGTGCAAAACTGTAAAGCGCTGCGGAATATGTTAGCACTATATACAAATAAAGATTATTAAGATTATTATTATGTTGATGCCTTTGCCCAAAAAGCTCTACTTTTGTCTCATCTGACCAGAGAACATTCTTCCAAAACGTTTTAGGCTTTTTCAGGTAAGTTTTGGCAAACTCCAGCCTGGCTTTTTTATGTCTCGGGGTAAGAAGTGTGGTCTTCCTGGGTCTCCTACCATACAGTCCCTTTTCATTCAGATGCCAATGGATAGTACGGGTTGACACTGTTGTACCCTCGGACTGCAGGGCAGCTTGAACTTGTTTGGATGTTAGTCAAGGTTCTTTATCCAACATCCACACAATCTTGTGTTGAAATCTCTTGTCAATTTTTCTTTTCCGTCCACATCTAGGGAGGTTAGCCACAGTGCCATGGGCTTTAAACTTCTTGATGACACTGCGCACGGTAGATACAGGAACATTCAGGTCTTTGGAGATGGACTTGTAGCCTTGAGATTGCTCATGCTTCCTCATAATTTGGTTTCTCAAGTCCTCAGACAGTTCTTTGGTCTTCTTTCTTTTCTCCATGCTCAATGTGGTACACACAAGGACACAGGACAGAGGTTGAGTCAACTTTAATCCATGTCAACTGGCTGCAAGTGTGATTTAGTTATTGCCAACACCTGTTAGGTGCCACAGGTAAGTTACAGGTGCTGTTAATTACACAAATTAGAGAAGCATCACATGATTTTTCGAACAGTGCCAACTTTTGTCCACCCCCTTTTTTATGTTTGATGTGGCATTATATCCAATTAGGCTTTAGGACAATTCTTTTTGTGTTTTTTCATTTCAGACAAATTAAATGAAGATAATAATAACAAAGAATTTGTGTTTGCAATCATTTTCAGGAAGAAACTGAGTATTATCTGACAAAATTGCAGGGGTGTCAATACTTTTGGCCACAACTGTATGATAAAAATTACAGACCTCTCCATTCTTTGTTGGTTGTAAAACAGGCAAAATGAAAAAACTGTGATTTTCTCACCATTCCTGGGTACAATGCTAAGTCTCCACCATTGCTCTATGTGTCTGTTATTGTTTGAAGGGCTGAAATCAAGTCAACAGCACTGCAGCGAATAACGGAGCTCAGTGATTCGGCAGAGTAGATGGCATAGCTGCTGAGCTCACTTACTGGCTGTAGCACTCTCCATGCAATGTCAGCACTGCAAACCATAGTAGGAACACAGGGCTTTCCCAAAACCATTACAACCCATTAAAGTTCATCTTTATGGAGACCATGATCTGGCATATGTCGGTCTTATGGGCCAGACAATACTTTCTGTGAAAAATGTATGCATATTAACTCTCCTCCAGAAAAGGTGTAGTAGACAAACTTTCTTCTGTAGGGAATGACAGTTTCCACATCAATGTGGGCTTTATGTCACTGCTGCAGAAATCAATAGTAATTAAACATCACTGTTCAGGCCAGGTAAACAGGGATCCCAACATGGTCCCTTATGGTAGGGGACCACAACAGTGTTGCACAGAAACAAGAACAATGTCAAATATATAAGGTCACTCGATTTTGTTTTCGCCTTTATGATAAGTAAACTTTACTGGTGTCCATGACCACTTACCCAGTTAACTATAATGAGAACCATTGAACTTGATTGTAGCGTAATGTTGATTACGATGATTGACATTGATTACAGTATATAGAGAAACTGAGGAACAAAATAGGTCAAAAGGGTCTTATCCGATGATTAGAGACAATATTGTGAAAGAGAAAGGTTCAGCTGGTTCAGTTGTGTGATACACAACAATAAAAGAACTCAGAAATGTCAGCTGCCGCAGACCCACCTGTTAGAAATCTGGTAAAGTGTGAAGTAGAAATAAGTGGGTCCTCTGTGCTGCTGATGAAGATCCAAAGGAAGATTCCAGGAGACAGGAATGGTATCAATGTGGTTTATTATCAACGCATTTCGAAGCAATCCGACTTCTTCATCAGGAATAAAACCCACAAACTTTTGTTAATCTTTTCCTGATGAAGTCGTCAGATATCTTCAAAACGCGTTGGTAATGAACCGCATCAATACCAATCCGGTCTCCTGGATTCTTCCTCTTGATCATCATCAGCGCAGAGGACCCACTTATTCCTACTTGACATTGAAGATTATAGTTTCTGTTATGTTATTTTAGAAAATAACACAAGTTCACTTGGATCTATTTGTAATTTCCTTAGCAATGAGTGAAATGAGCAGCAAGTTTGGTCCTCTTTTGTGTTCCTGCTACCGTGGCACAAGTGGGAGTGGGGGATTGAGGAACTGAACTCTGGTGGTGGAATCTAGATCTAACAGATCCCCGACAATTAAGCCTTCGACACAGTTGACCACTGCATCCTACTACAGATCCTTTCTTCCTTTGGGGTCAAAGACGTTGCCTTATCTTGGATCTCCTCATACCTTGCCAACCACACATTTAGCTTTTCTTACTCCCATACTACCTCCTCATCTCGCCCCTCTCTGTTGGAGTCCCTCAAGGCTCTGTCCTAGGACCCTTACTCTCAATCTATACACTCGGCCTGGGACAACTCATAAGCTCCTATGGCTTCCAGTACCATCTATATGCCGATGACACTCAGATCTACCTCTCTGGCCCAGATGTCACCTCTCTGCTCTCCAGAATCCCAGAGTGTCTATCAGCCATATCCTCCTTCTTCTCCTCTCGCTTCCTCAAGCTCAAAGTGGACAAATCTGAACTCATCATCTTTCCTCCATCACGAATATCTTCCCTACCTGATCTCTCTATCAAAATAAATGAAATCACACTTTCCCCTGTCCCCAAAATCCGCTGCCTCGGAGTAACCCTTGACTCTGCCCTGTCCTTCAAACCGCACAACCAAGCTCTCGCCACCTCCTGTCACCTCCAGCTCAAAAATATTTCCAGAATCCGTCCTTTCCTCAACCCACACTCTACCAAAATGCTTGTGCATGCCCTAATCATCTCTCACCTCGACTACTGCAACATACTCCTCTGTGGCCTACCTTCTGACACTCTCGCACCCCTCCAGTCCATCCTTAACTCTGCTGCCCGTCTAATTAATCTCTCTCCTCGCTACACTCCTGCTTCACCTCTTTGTAAATCCCTTCACTGGCTCCCAATTTCCCAGCGTATCCAGTTTAAATTACTAACACTGACCTACAAAGCCATCCATAACCTTTCTCCTCCGTATATTTCCACACTAATCTCAATATCTTCCCTCACGTAATCTCCGGTCCTCCCAAGACCTCCTCCTTTCCTCCACGCTTATTCGCTCCTCACTCAATCGCCTCCAAGACTTCTCCCGAATATCACCCATCCTCTGGAATTCAGTGCCCCAACACATCCGGTTATCCACTACTTTTGGATCCTTCAAAAGAAACCTGAAAACCCACCTCTTCAAGGAAGCTTACAGCCTGTTAAGACCACACGGCCACCTCAACACCATTGGAGCTACTGCAACCCTCGACCTACTGTCTCCTTCCCCATAATCCTGTAGAATGTTAGCCCGCAAGGGCAGGGTCCTCTTCCCTCTGTACCAGTCTGTCATTGTTAGTTTTGTTTACTGTAAGTGATATTTGTATTTTGATGTAACCCCTTCTCATGTACAGCACCATGGAATTAATGGTGCTATATAAATAATAATAATAATAATAATAATAATAATAATGATCCAACAGCCCTGTATTCTATCCAAGTCCCACCTGTCTTTATGGAGCTTATCAATATGTGAGATAGCACTCACGGGTCCTTAAAACGTCTTGCTAGAGGAACAGGTTACTGGGATGTGCGAGCCAGTGCTGACGTCAGCACTGGCTTGCACATCCCAGTAACCTGTTCCTCTAGCCATGACGTTTTAAGTATTTGAATAAAGCAAGAAGTTTTAACCCCTTTCTGACATGGGACGTACTATCCCGTCGAGGTGGGGTGGGTCCCCATGACCACGGACGGGATAGTACGTCCAGCGCGATCGGCGGCGCTCACGGGGGGAGCGCCGCCGATCGCGGCCGGGTGTCAGCTGTTTATCGCAGCTGACATCCGGCACTATGTGCCAGGAGCGGTCACGGACCGCCCCCGGCACATTAACCCCTAGCACACCGCGATCAAAGATGATCGCGATGTGCCGGCGGTATAGGGAAGCTTCCCGCAGGGAGGGGGCTCCCTGCGGGCTTCCCTGAGCCCCCCGCAGCAACGCGATGTGATCGCGTTGCTGCGAGGGTCTCACCTCCCTCCCTGCTTCCTCCAGCCCCGGATCCAAGATGGCCGTGGATCCGGGTCCTGCAGGGAGGGAGGTGGCTTCACAGAGCCTGCTCAGAGCAGGCACTGTGAAGGCTGCAGCGCTGCATGTCAGATCAGTGATCTGACAGAGTGCTGTGCACACTGTCAGATCACTGATCTGTGATGTCCCCTCCTGGGACAATGTAAAAAAGTAAAAAAAAAATTTCAAAATGTGTAAAAAAAAATAAAAAAAAATATTCCTAAATAATGAAAAAAAAAAAAAATATTATTCCCCTAAATACATTTCTTTATCTAAATAAAAAAAAAATAAATAAAAGTACACATATTTAGTATTGCCGCGTCCGTAACAGCCCGACGTATAAAACTGGCCCACTAGTTAACCCCTTCAGTAAACACCGTAAGAAAAAAAAAAAAAAAAAGAGGCAAAAACCAACGCTTTATTATCATACCGCCGAACAAAAAGTGGAATAACACGCGATCAAAAAGACAGATATAAATAACCATGATACCGCTGAAAGCGTCATCTTGTCCCGCAAAAAACGAGCCGCCATACAGCATCATCAGCAAAAAAAAAAAAGTTATAGTCCTGAGAATAAAGCGATGCAAAAATAATTATTTTTTCTATAAAATAGTTTTTATCGTATAAAAGCGCCAAAACATAAAAAAATGATATAAATGAGGTGTCGCTGTAATCGTACTGACCCGAAGAATAAAACTGCTTTATCAATTTTACCAAACGCGGAACGGTATAAACGCCTCCCCCAAAAGAAATTCATGAATAGCTGGTTTTTGGTCATTCTGCCTCGCAAAAATCGGAATAAAAAGCGATAAAAAAATGTAACGTGCCCGAAAATGTTACCAATAAAAACGACAACTCGTCCCGCAAAAAACAAGACCTCACATGACTCTGTGAACCAAAATATGGAAAAATTATAGCTCTCAAAATGTGGTAACGCAAAAAATATTTTTTGCAATAAAAAGCGTCTTTCAGTGTGTGACGGCTGCCAATCATAAAAATCCGCCAAAAAAACCCGCTATAAAAGTAAATCAAACCCCCCTTTATCACCCCCTTAGTTAGGGAAAAATTTAAAAAATGTATTTATTTCCATTTTTCCATTAGGGCTAGGGTTAGGGCTAGGGCTAGGGTTAGGGCTAGGGTTAGGGCTAGGGTTAGGGTTAGGGCTAGGGTTAGGGCTAGGGTTAGGGCTAGGGTTAGGGCTAGGGTTAGGGCTAGGGCTAGGGTTAGGGCTAGGGTTAGCGCTAGGGTTAGGGCTAGGGTTAGGGCTAGGGTTAGGGCTACAGTTAGGGTTGGGGCTAAAGTTAGGGTTAGGGCTATGGTTAGGGCTAAAGGTACCGTCACACTTAGCGACGCTGCAGCGATACCGACAACGATCCGGATCGCTGCAGCGTCGCTGTTTGGTCGCTGGAGAGCTGTCACACAGACAGCTCTCCAGCGACCAACGATCCCGAGGTCCCCGGTAACCAGGGTAAACATCGGGTAACTAAGCGCAGGGCCGCGCTTAGTAACCCGATGTTTACCCTGGTTACCAGCGTAAAAAATCAAACAGTACATACTTACATTCAGCTGTCTGTCCCTTGCCGTCTGGTTCCTGCACTGACTGCTGGCCGTAAAGTGAAAGTGAAAGCACAGCACAGCGGTGAGTCACACAGCGGTGACTCACCGCTGTGGCTGTGCTCTGCTTTCACTTTACGGCCAGCAGTCAGTGCAGGAACCAGACGGCAAGGGACAGACAGCTGAATGTAAGTATGTACTGTTTGTTTTTTTATGCTGGTAACCAGGGTAAACATCGGGTTACTAAGCGCGGCCCTGCGCTTAGTTACCCGATGATTACCCTGGTTACCAGTGAAGACATCGCTGAATCGGTGTCACACACGCCGATTCAGCGATGTCTACGGGGAGTCCAGCGACGAAATAAAGTTCTGGACTTTCTTCCCCGACCAGCGATCTCCCAGCAGGGGCCTGATCGCTGCTGCCTGTCACACTGGACGATATCGCTAGCGAGGACGCTGCAACGTCACGGATCGCTAGCGATATCGTCTAGTGTGACAGTACCTTAAGGTTAGGGCTACAGTTTGGGTTGGGGCTAAAGTTAGGGTTGGGGCTAGGGTTAAGGCTACAGTTAGGGTTGGGGCTAAAGTTACGGTTAGGGTTTAGATTACATTTACAGTTGGGAATAGGGTTGGGATTAGGGTTAGGTGTGTGTCAGGGTTAGAGGTGTGGTTAGGGTTACTGTTGGGATTAGGGTTAGGGGTGTGTTTGGATTAGGGTTTCAGTTATAATTGGGGGGTTTCCACTGTTTCGGCACATCAGGGGCTCTCCAGACGCGACATGGCGTCCGATCTCAATTCCAGCCAATTCTGCGTTGAAAAAGTAAAACAGTGCTCCTTCCTTTCCGAGCTCTCCCGTGTGCCCAAACAGGGGTTTATTCCAACATATGGGGTATCAGCGTACTCAGGACAAATAGGACAACAACTTTTGGGGTCCAATTTCTCCTGTTACCCTTGGGAAAATACAAAACTGGGGGCTAAAAAATAATTTTTGTGGGAAAAAAAAAGATTTTTTATTTTCATGGCTCTGCGTTATAAACTGTAGTGAAACACTTGGGGGTTCAAAGTTCTCACAACACATCTAGATAAGTTCCATGGGGGTCTAGTTTCCAATATGGGGTCACTTGTGGGGGATTTCTACTGTTTAGGTACATTAGGGGTTCTGCAAACGCAATGTGACGCCTGCAGACCATTCCATCTAAGTCTGCATTCCAAATGGCACTCCTTCCCTTCCGAGCCCTCCCATGCGCCCAAACAGTGGTTCCCCCCAACATATGGGGTATCAGCGTACTCAGGACAAATTGGACAACAACTTTTGGGGTCAAATTTCTCCTCTTACCCTCGGGAAAATACAAAACTGGGGGCTAAAAAATAATTTTTGTGGGAAAAAATTTTTGTTTTATTTTTACGGCTCTCCATTATAAACTTCTGTGAAGCCCTTGGTGGGTCAAAGCGCTCAGCACACATCTAGATAAGTTCCTAAGGGGGTCTACTTTCCAAAATGGTGTCACTTGTGGGGGGTTTCTACTGTTTAGGTACATTAGGGGCTCTGCAAACGCAATGTGACACCTGCAGACCATTCCATCTAAGTCTGCATTCAAATGGCACTCCTTCCCTTCCGAACCCTCCCATGCGCCCAAACAGTGGTTCCCCCCACATATGGGGTATCATCGCACTCAGGACAAATTGGGCAACAAATTTTGGGGTCCACTTTCTTCTGTTATCCTCGGGAAAATACAAAACTGGGGGCTAAAAAAATAATTTTTGTCAGAAAAATCTTTTGTTTTATTTTTACGGCTCTGCATTATAAACTTCTGTGAAGCACTTGGTGGGTCAAAGTGCTCACCACACATCTAGATAAGTTCCTTAGGGGGTCTACTTTCCAAAATGGTGTCACTTGTGGGGGGTTTCAATGTTTAGGCACATTAGTGGCTCTCCAAACGCAACATGGCGTCCCATCTCAATTCCTGTCAATTTTGCATTGAAAAGTCAAACGGCGCTCCTTCCCTTCCGAGCTCTCCCATCCGCCCAAACAGTGGTTTACCCCCACATATGGGGTATCAGCGTACTCAGGACAAATTGTACACCAACTTTTGGGGTCCAATTTCTTCTCTTACCCTTGGGAAAATAAAAAATTGGGGGCGGAAAGTTAATTTTTGTGAAAAAATATGATTTTTTATTTTTACGGTTCTACATTATAAACTTCTGTGAAGCACTTGGTGGGTCAAAGTGCTCACCACACATCTAGATAAGTTCCTTAAGGGGTCTACTTTCCAAAATGGTGTCACTTGTGGGGGGTTTCAATGTTTAGGCACATCAGGGGCTCTCCAAACGAAACATGGCGTCCCATCTCAATTCCAGTCAATTTTGCATTGAAAAGTCAAATGGCACTCCTTCGCTTCCGAGCTCTGCCATGCGCCCAAACAGTGGTTTACCCCCACATGTGGAGTATTGTCGTGCTCAGGACAAATTGTACAACAACTTTTGGGGTCCATTTTCTCCTGTTACCCTTGGTAAAATTAAACAAATTGGAGCTGAATTAAATTTTTTGTGAAAAAAAGTTAAATGTTCATTTTTATTTAAACATTCAAAAAATTCCTGTGAAGCACCAGAAGGGTTAATAAACTTCTTGAATATGGTTTTGAGCACCTTGAGGGGTGCAGTTTTTAGAATGGTGTCACACTTGGGTATTTTCTATCATATAGACCCCTCAAAATGACTTCAAATGAGATGTGGTCCCTAAAATAAAATGGTGTTGTAGAAATGAGAAATTGCTGGTCAACTTTTAACCCTTATAACTCCCTAACAAAAAGAAATTTGGTTCCAAAATTGTGCTGATGTAAAGTAGACATGTGGGAAATTTTACTTATTAAGTATTTTGTGTGACATAGCTCTGTGATTTAATTGCATAAAAATTCAAAGTTGGAAAATTGCAAAATTTTCATAATTTTCGCCAAATTTCCGTTTTTTTCATAAATAAACGCAGGTACTATCAAAGAATTTTTACCATTGTCATGAAGTACAATATGTCACGAGAAAACAATATCAGAATCACTGGGATCCGTTGAAGCGTTCCAGAGTTATAACCTCACAAAGGGACAGTGGTCAGAATTGTAAAAATTGGCCCGGTCATTAACGTGCAAACCACCCTTGGGGGTAAAGGGGTTAAGGACCGGTGAGTGCCATCTCCAATTTCTTCGTTTTTCTTCACTGCACAAACTAAGTACTGTTTTCTGGATGAGCACCCAGAGTGCACAGGTGCGGTCTAAATCTACAGGGCATTAACCTAGCAGATTGTAATCTTGCCCATTAGCAGTGCCGTCAGACTATTTATTTTCTTTTAATAAATGATTATCAATATGTGAGTTTCCTTCTTCGTTTTTAGCAAGTTTCCCATCCACTTGTGTAGTGTGCATCATAGCGAACACCATCGATAGCCGGCGTTGAGCGCTCTAGTCATGTACAATATAATAATGCTAAAAATTATAATTATGAAAAATGCTTATTGCAGGCTCCTGCCATAAATTAGGACTAGGAAGTGGAAGATTTGGACAAACATACAGTGGTTGCTTCCCCCCCCCCCTTATTTCTTTCGCTCCGGCAGAAAGGATTAAAGGGTTTTGTGTTGAATATTCTACATGAAGAATATGCTGGCTAACCGGCCTGGATTCTGATTATAGCTGTGCGGGGACTCGTTAGCTGGCATTACCACTCACAGCTGTTCAATCATCCGCCTTTTGTTCCTTACAGCCCCTCACGCTGGGTAACCCTATGACTGCCAGACGCCGCTCCGCTCAGTGCATTTGTGGTGTGGAGCTCTTGCAGAGCTGGCGGGGTGGAGGAATGCAAGAGCGAAGCAATTTTCTGTCAATGCTGTCTAATCTTAGCCACATTACAGCAGTGAGGGGTGGATGGCATAGCGGCACTCCGGCTTATACAAAGAGAAGGTTTTTTAGTGCAGTGTCTAGACAGGTACTGGAGAAAAAAACAAAATCTGATAATGTTTGACAGGTAAGGATTTCCATAATGCTCTCAGACCTATTCATGAAGTCAATTTCTGCTGTTCAACCTGATTATTTTGGATGGTGAGGATTTAATTTACGTGATGGAATTTTGAAATCGCAGGTACACGAGGCAACCGCAGGGTCCCAGGAGGTCTTCCCTGTCATGATCCCAATGGCAGGGGATCACTAAAGGACAAGCACAGATACAAACAAGCTCTAGGGCGATGGAACCTGAGCTGACCGCGACCCTGAACCTAACACACAAATAAAAGTAGCCGGGGAACGTGCCTACGATGATCCTAGACGTCTCGCTCCAGCCGAAGATCTAACTTCCCTTATTAGAAGAAACACAGACCTCTCTTGCCTCCAGAGAAATCCCCTACAGAAATAGCAGCCCCCCACATATAATGACGATGAAATGAGAGGAAAGCACATACGCAGTATGAAAACAGTTTCAGCAAAATGAGGCCCGCTAAAGCTAGATAGCAGAGGATACAAAAGTGAACTGCGCGGTCAGCGAAAAACCCTTCAAAAAACCATCCTGAAATTACTTGAACTCATGTGCCAACTCATGGTACATGAGGAGCAATTTCAGCCCACTAGAGCAACCAGCAGCAAGAATCACATATCTGCAGGCTGGACTAAAAACCAAATAAAGCAAAACACCAAAACAGGAAAATCCAAACTTAGCTTGACCAGAAGGTTCTAGGAGCAGGGAGCAGAGGTAACAAGACACACTGGATACATTGATAACCGGCGAGGAAATGCCAGCAAAGCCAGGTTAAATAGGAAACTCCCATATGCTGATGGAACAGGTGGAACCCAGAAACCCAGGAAAGACAAGTCACCCAGTACCATCAGTAACCACCAGAGGGAGCCCAAAAACAGAACTCACAACAGTACCCCCCCCTTGAGGAGGGGTCACCGAACCCTCACGAGAACCACCAGGGCGACCAGGATGAGCCCTATGAAAAGCGCGAACCAAATCATCAGCATGAACATCCGAGGCAACCACCCAAGAATTATCCTCCTGACCATAACCCTTCCACTTGACCAAATACTGGAGTTTCCGTCTGGAAACACGAGAATCCAAGATCTTCTCCACAACATACTCCAATTCTCCCTCCACCAGCACTGGAGCAGGAGGCTCAAGCGAAGGAACAACAGGTACCTCATACTTCCGCAACAACGACCGATGGAACACATTATGAATAGCAAACGATGCCGGGAGATCCAAACGAAACGACACAGGGTTAAGAATTTCCAAGATCCTATAGGGACCGATGAACCGAGGCTTGAACTTAGGAGAAGAGACCTTCATAGGAACAAAACGAGAAGACAACCACACCAAGTCACCAACAAGAAGTCGAGGACCCACGCGGCGACGGCGATTAGCAAACTGCTGAGCCTTCTCCTGGGACAACTTCAAATTGTCCACCACATGACTCCAAATCCGATGCAACCTATCCACCACCATGTCCACTCCAGGACAATCAGAAGGTTCCACCTGACCAGAGGAAAAACGAGGATGAAACCCCGAATTACAAAAGAAAGGAGAAACCAAGGTAGCAGAACTAGCCCGATTATTAAGGGCAAACTCGGCCAGCGGCAAAAAGGTAACCCAGTCATCCTGATCAGCAGAAACAAAACACCTTAAATAAGTTTCCAAGGTCTGATTAGTTCGTTCAGTCTGGCCATTCGTCTGAGGATGGAATGCAGACGAAAAGGACAAATCAATGCCCATCTTAGCACAGAACGTCCGCCAAAATCTAGACACAAACTGGGATCCCCTGTCAGAAACGATGTTCTCAGGAATCCCATGCAAACGAACCACATTCTGAAAAAACAGAGGTACCAACTCAGAGGAGGAAGGCAACTTAGGCAAGGGTACCAGATGAACCATTTTAGAAAAGCGATCACACACAACCCAGATGACGGACATTTTTTGAGAGACAGGGAGATCCGAAATAAAGTCCATGGAAATGTGCGTCCAAGGCCTCTTCGGGATAGGCAAAGGTGACAACAATCCACTGGCCCGAGAACAGCAAGGCTTAGCCCGAGCACAAACCTCACAAGACTGCACAAAAGAACGCACATCCCTCGACAAGGAAGGCCACCAAAAAGACCTGGCCACCAAGTCTCTAGTACCAAATATTCCAGGATGACCTGCCAACGCAGAAGAATGGACCTCGGAGATGACTCTACTGGTCCAATTATCCGGAACAAACAGTCTCTCAGGCGGACAACGATCAGGTTTACCCGCCTGAAACTCCTGCAAAGCACGTCGCAAGTCTGGGGAGACAGCAGACAAAATCACCCCATCCCTAAGGATACCAGAGGGCTCAGAATTTCCAAGGGAGTCAGGCACAAAACTCCTAGAAAGAGCATCCGCCTTCACATTCTTTGAACCTGGCAGGTATGAAACCACAAAATTGAAACGAGAGAAAAACAGTGACCAACGAGCCTGTCTAGGATTCAGACGCCTGGCAGACTCAAGGTAAATCAAATTTTTGTGATCAGTCAAGACCACCACACGATGTCTAGCACCCTCTAGCCAATGACGCCACTCCTCAAATGCCCACTTCATGGCCAAAAGTTCCCGATTACCAACATCATAATTCCGCTCAGCCGGCGAAAACTTTCTAGAAAAAAACGCGCATGGCTTCATCACTGAGCCATCGGAGCTTCTCTGTGACAAAACCGCCCCCGCTCCAATCTCGGAAGCATCAACCTCAACCTGAAAAGGGAGCGAAACATCTGGCTGACGCAACACAGGAGCAGAAGAAAACCGGCGCTTAAGTTCCTGAAAGGCCTCCACAGCCGCAGGAGACCAATTAGCAACATCAGCACCCTTCTTAGTCAAATCCGTCAAAGGCTTAACAACACTAGAAAAATTAGTTATAAAACGACGATAGAAATTAGCAAAGCCCAAGAACTTCTGTAGACTCTTAAGAGATGTAGGCTGCGTCCAGTCACAAATAGCCTGAACCTTGACGGGATCCATCTCAATAGTAGAAGGGGAAAAAATATACCCCAAGAAAGAAATCTTCTGGACTCCAAAGAGACACTTTGAGCCTTTTACAAACAAGGAATTGGCCCGCAGGACCTGAAACACCTTCCTGACCTGCTGAACATGAGACTCCCAGTCATCAGAAAAAAACAAAATATCATCCAAATACACAATCATAAATTTATCCAGATATTCACGGAAAATATCGTGCATAAAGGACTGGAAGACTGAAGGAGCATTAGAAAGTCCAAAAGGCATTACCAAATACTCAAAATGGCCCTCAGGCGTATTAAATGCGGTTTTCCACTCATCACCTTGCTTTATTCGTATAAGATTATACGCACCCCGAAGATCAATCTTAGTGAACCATTTAGCCCCCTTAATGCGAGCAAACAAATCAGTCAACAATGGCAAAGGATACTGATATTTTACGGTAATCTTATTCAAAAGACGATAATCTATACAAGGCCTCAAGGAACCATCTTTTTTGGCCACGAAAAAAAAACCTGCTCCCAAAGGGGACAAAGATGGACGGATATGTCCCTTTTCCAAGGACTCCTTAACATAATCCCGCATAGCAGTATGCTCTGGCACTGACAGATTGAACAAACGACCTTTAGGAAATTTACTGCCTGGAATTAAATTTATAGCACAATCGCAATCCCTGTGAGGAGGAAGCGAACTGAGCTTAGGCTCCTTAAAAACATCCCGATAGACAAAAACACAGGAATCTCAGAAGGAGTAGATGAAGCGATAGAAATCGGAGGTGCATCATCATGAACCCCCTGACAACCCCAGCTTAACACAGACATTGATTTCCAGTCAAGGACTGGATTATGAGTTTGTAACCATGGCAGACCAAGTACTAGAACATCATGCAAATTATACAGTACCAGGAAGCGAATCACCTCCTGATGAACGGGAGTCATACGCATGGTCACTTGTGTCCAGTACTGAGGTTTATTCATAGCCAAAGGTGTAGAGTCAATTCCCTTCAAAGGAATAGGGACTTCCAGAGGCTCCAGACTAAACCCACAGCGATTGGCAAATGACCAATCCATAAGACTCAGGGCAGCGCCTGAATCCACATAGGCATCGACGGAAATGGATGATAATGAACAAATCAGAGTCACAGACAGAATGAACTTAGACTGTAAAGTACTAATGGCAACAGACTTATCAACCTTTTTTGTGCGTTTAGAGCATGCTGATATAACATGAGCTGAATCACCACAATAAAAGCACAACCCTTTTTTCCGCCTATACTTTTGCCGTTCACTTCTGGACTGAATTCTATCACATTGCATTATCTCAGGTGACGGTTCAGACGACACCGCCAAATGATGCACAGGTTTGCGCTCCCGTAAACGCCGATCAATCTGAACAGCCATAGTCATAGACTCATTCAGACCAGCAGGCGCAGGGAACCCCACCATAACATCTTTAATGGCCTCAGAAAGGCCATTTCTGAACTTTGCAGCCAGAGCGCACTCATTCCACTGAGTAAGCACCGACCACTTCCGAAATTTTTGACAATAAATTTCTGCTTCATCTTGCCCCTGAGAGAGGGCCAACAAAGCTTTTTCAGCCTGAATCTCTTGGTTAGGTTCCTCATAGAGCAAACCCAATGCCAGAAAAAACGCATCCGCATTAAGCAACGCAGGGTCCCCTGGTGCCAATGCAAATGCCCAATCCTGAGGGTCACCCCGCAGGAAAGATATAATTATCTTGACTTGCTGAGCAGGGTCTCCAGAGGAGCGAGATTTCAAAGAAAGAAACAACTTGCAATTGTTCCTAAAATTCAGAAAACGAGATCTATCTCCAGAAAAAAACTCTGGGACAGGAATTCTAGGTTCAGACATAGGAGCATGTACAACAAAATCCTGTATATTTTGAACCTTAGTGGCAAGATTATTCAGGCTGGAAGCCAAACTCTGGACGTCCATGATAAACAGCTGGGATCAGAGCCATTCAAAGATTAAGAGGAGGAGGAAGTAGCCAGGCTGCAATAAGGCTAGGCAGCAAACTCTGAGGGAAAGAGAAAGAAAAGAAAAAAAAAAAAAAAACTTCCTCAGACTACTTATCCTCCTACTTCAGCCAATACAATTAACACTTTGTGGGCCGGTTATACTGTCATGATCCCAATGGCAGGGGATCACTAAAGGACAAGCACAGATACAAACAAGCTCTAGGGCGATGGAACCTGAGCTGACCGCGACCCTGAACCTAACACACAAATAAAAGTAGCCGGGGAACGTGCCTACGATGATCCTAGACGTCTCGCTCCAGCCGAAGATCTAACTTCCCTTATTAGAAGAAACACAGACCTCTCTTGCCTCCAGAGAAATCCCCTACAGAAATAGCAGCCCCCCACATATAATGACGATGAAATGAGAGGAAAGCACATACGCAGTATGAAAACAGTTTCAGCAAAATGAGGCCCGCTAAAGCTAGATAGCAGAGGATACAAAAGTGAACTGCGCGGTCAGCGAAAAACCCTTCAAAAACCCATCCTGAAATTACTTGAACTCATGTGCCAACTCATGGTACATGAGGAGCAATTTCAGCCCACTAGAGCAACCAGCAGCAAGAATCACATATCTGCAGGCTGGACTAAAAACCAAATAAAGCAAAACACCAAAACAGGAAAATCCAAACTTAGCTTGACCAGAAGGTTCTAGGAGCAGGGAGCAGAGGTAACAAGACACACTGGATACATTGATAACCGGCGAGGAAATGCCAGCAAAGCCAGGTTAAATAGGAAACTCCCATATGCTGATGGAACAGGTGGAACCCAGAAACCCAGGAAAGACAAGTCACCCAGTACCATCAGTAACCACCAGAGGGAGCCCAAAAACAGAACTCACAACACTTCCCCCATCTAAAGGGGTTCATTATGAAGAATTATTGGACTGCAAAGGGCCCACATACTGTTCTGGCAGAGGGGCCTTCTTCTGCCTCTGTCGACCAATGCAGACATCAAAGGATTAAGTAAACTACTCGAAACCTTGGTACCCCATAAATACTCCGTACAGGTAGTAGTGCCACATCCTTCTCTATAATGGAACGGATGAATGAACGCAGGACACGTCCCAGGTGAAGACAATCTGGGCTCCATTTAGTGTCTGCCGGAGATATATGCTCAAGGCATAAATGACTGATAGAGGCCTGCGATGGATGGCGAACAGTGACGTCTGTCCCTCATAGGGGCCCACTGTAAAGAAAAAAAAAATTCTAAATGCCCGATTTACAACTAGCATGGAGATATACAAGCAACTATTCTTTCCTATACAGTAAATAAATTGTATGCGGCACTCACCGACCAAACAGAAGCCATAGGGGACACTCTTTTGGTCTCCTGGTGCACGTAGCTTAAACCCAATTCGATAGAGCCACTACAGCCAGAGACTTTGTCACATGCGAGGGGAGATTTTTTTGATAATGTAGTAAAATGCTACAATTTATTGTAAGTCGAAAAAGGTGCAACATGTCTGAAAGTGGAGCAGAAGGCAGAATATCTATTGAGCACTGTGCGAGACAATTTTTTTTTTATCTTCCTTGTGCCACGTGATGGCTGATGTACACACACAATATATTTTGCATCTGTAAGCTGTAACAAAATTTGGCAACTCATATTAGCCACAATACACATGATAAATGTGACGCAGGTGACATAGACCTAATTCAGACATCCATTTTCTGCCTATGTTTTCCATGGACAGAACACATTCCCAATAATTTATAGGGCTGGTGTTTACTTCTGGAACCAGAATCCGCAAAAGAGAAAAAAAAATTAGATTGTATAAATACCCAGGCCAAATCGTGGTGCTTAATGCAGCGGTCAGTAATGGGCAGCAGCATTTAAGGGGTTAACAGAAGCTAATGGCATTGTGAAGAGGCAGATGCTGGCTGTGTAACATGGCCGACATCTGACCTAAATGGCGTGGGCTCAACTCTTGAGCCTGCTCCACGCACGCTGTCCATGGAGGGTAATTTTATTGATTGGTATTTAACAAGTAGGACTTAATGAAAAGCCTCCTGGAGTAAGACGGGCCCACATTTTTAAGAGGCTTATGGCTCCTATTATGTTGGGTACATCTCTGTTTGCTACCTGGCTGCAATCACACATGTTGTTTGGAGAAGCTGAGTGAGTCTACTCGGCGCATTCTGTGATGCTGTAGATAAGCCCCCGAAGTATCCTGAAAGATGAGAAAAAGGAGGTTACATTATACTCACCCAGGGGCGGTCCCGCTGCGGTCCGGGTCCGATGGGCGTCGCGGTCCGGGGCCTCCTATCTTCTTACGATGACGTCCTCTTCTTGTCTTCACGCCGCAGCTCCGGTGCAGGCATACTTTGTCTGCCCTGTTGAGGGCAGAGCAAAGTACTGCAGTGTGCGGCATGAACACAAGAAGAGGACGCCATTGTAAGAAGATAGGAGGCCCCGGACCAGACCGGGACGCCCATCGGACCTGGACCGCCCCTGGGTGAGTATAATCTAACCTCTTTTTATCATCCTTCAGGATACATCGGGGGCTTACCTACAGCATTACAGAATGCTGTAGATAAGCCCCTGATGCCTGTGGCCGCAGCTCATCTTCAATTTTTGGGGTGACAGGTTCCCTTTACAGATTGGAAACAGGTGATTTGGAGTGATGAAGTGAAAGCCAATTGACTAGGCTCTGATAGGTGCAAATGGTTCTGAAAGAAACAAGGGAAAAAGGGGCTAACAGACTGAGAAATTGAAGGAAATGTCAAGTTCGGTGGAGGAAGCCTGATGGTATGGGGTTGTTTCACAGCCAGAAGCATTGGATACTTGACCAGGATCGATGGTGGTCTCAGTGCTGAGCTATATGTGAGTATCCTACAAGATAAGTTACTTCGTAAACTCAAGTACTATGGGTATGAAAAGGACGACATAATGTTCTGGCAGGACAACGACCAGAAGCATACGTCAAGATTGGTGAAGAAATGGTTAGATGTCAATGAAGTAGAGGTGTCGGATTGGCTTCCACAGTCCCCAGACCTCAACCCACTCAAACACTTGAGTAGAATTGAAGAAAAATCTGTATACATACCCAAGTGAGGCGAACAGTATGCAACAACTTTGGGAACGTATAAAAGAGACCTGGGATCAGATTTTAGTTTAGATATGTTTGAATCTGATAGACATCATGCCCAGAAGGATTCAGGCAGTGTTGAAAGCCAAAGGTGAATTTACAAATGTCTAACACAATAATATAAATGTAAATTTAGATTTTTAGGAGCAAAACAGTAACAATGCAATTAAATGACAAGAATCTGTATAACTAATTATATGCTAAATAGCTGCACGTCAAATTTATGTATGAGATGGCCAAGATGGTTGTCTATAAAATGATGGTAGTCTGATGTTCAAAGCTGTAGTGGATGGTGAGATATGGGGCCTGAAAGCCAAAAGGTCAAAATATATAACCTTTTACTCATCAGTGTAGTTTGAATAATACAAGTGAATATAAGAAACTCTGACACATCTGATCAGAGAAATAGGTTTCCTTCTTCATTTATGAGCCCCTTTTTGCTCTTTCCTCTGCCTCCTGAACTTTATCATATACTCAGAAATCTGCTAAAATATGTTGTGTTAAAAACAAAGCAGACTATCCGCTTACTGAGGAATTAAATTAAAGCCTAAAGAGAAACTGCTTCTGCTAAATAGCAATTGTTATGCTTACCTCAGAGCTGGATTCACAGCTACACTGCTGTATGTCATCCATGCTATGCATTTTATATCACTCCAGTGCTGGAATCACAACTACATTACTCAACAGTACTAAATATTGTCCTGCAATCTGCTACTACACAGAGACAAGATAGCAGGAATCCATTGGATCTCTGTGTACTTTGTATAGGAGACATCATAGCCACCATTCTTGACCTACTAGCTCAGAGATAAATGAAAATTGGAGACAGGAGTCTGGAAAGGAAAAATAGGTAAAACACACAATAAATACAGCCACGTGGTACTCTATGTGCCAGTTGTAGAGTGCCCACACAGGATGCAAGGAACCTTGCATCTCATTCTACTTGGTTCATTGCTTTGGCACCTTTGCTTTTGCCCTTCTGTATTTCGAAGTCAGCAGACGCCTATTGCTAATAACAATGAGAAGAGAGCCGCTATTGTGTGTGCACTCGTTAACGTCCCTTTGCAGCCTCCCCGGATGAACCTGGCTCATAGCAGAATGCATAGCACATGTGCGGAGTGGCTATTTTCGCCATAGGATAGCTGGTTACTAAGGACGGTTGTCTTAGAGCTCCAGACAAGGTCATGAGCTGTAGCTGGTAATTTATGGGCATCCCAAGCATTGATCCTCGTGTGAGCCGCTTAAATACAGGTATAGGTAATTGTGGCTCCAGCTGCACAATGTCAGCTGCTCCATTGTGCACTTAGAAAGATGAAAGGATGGCTATGCTGCAAAATGCACAGAGGATTCTCACTAAAATTGATATCAAGTGACTTTTTCCCTTTTGTGGTCATGCCTCCCCAACCACCCCCTCGTCAATAACCTTGAAATTCAACTTGCAATGCTTCCCACATCCCAATGCCTGCAGACATCCACGCTGGAGCTGCACGGAGCAGAGCGCCGGCTTTGATCTGCTGTGGCAGTGCGTGGCCAGCTGGCTGCGGTTAATCTGTTGCCCAGGGAACGACAAGTGAAGTGTATACTTCCTGATACGGCACAGGAGGCACTCCTGCGCCATCGCCACACGGCATCTCGCTGTGAGGAGCTCAAGTGCTGGAACTGCTATAGCGGCAGCACAGCTGGTGCCCATTAATGCTCCCTGTGTGACTGGAACAGGCAGCCAGCTCGAAAAAGCTCATTCTTTTCCATTGACAAACCAAGGGGCTTATTATTCCCCCAACCACCCCCCACCCCATCCTTTCCTGATAATGAGCAGCAAACCCCACGCTTGGCGGATTGAAATAGCAAAATGCAAAGGATTTCATGATTGCTTGATTTTTTTTTTCTTTCTCATCAGCAAAACACAACAATCACTAAAATGAGATGTGGAAGAATTTATAGCGGGAGGAAATTTGGAAACCGGGATTTAATGTGGATTATGTTTAGTGCACGGGGACCATTATTTACGCACTGCTGCTAATTCACATCATCAGGCCTCTTCCGAGCGCGAGATTCATACCTCTAATATGCATAGGAATTAAACACCTCATCCCAGAACGCTCCCTCCACCTCCCCGGGTAAAAATAACCTGGAAGACAGGGCCGTGACTTTACATAAAGATGGCAGCCTGGATGGGATTCGCTCCACTGAAGAAAAAGACTTATTCCTACCAGATCAATTTTCCTTTGGAACAAAATAATCTTAATTTTTTTTTTTTCAGGATGTTTCGTACTTTTATATTCAAAAGTTTTGGCCAATTTGGTCCAAAAGAAGCAAATATTAACTTTGATGATAGTGGTTACCTGGCTTTACCAACACAATACCATATAAACCCGCATTATTGCTGCACTGCCTGCTCCCTGTAATGCTGGTGGGTGTAGACCAACTGCGCCATAAGCCGAGCTTACCTTAGAGGGGAGTAACTAAGTGACTATACGGTATTCACTAGACCAGTGTTTCCCAAACTCCAGTCCTCACGGACCCCAACAGGTCATGTTTTCACGATTTCCTTAGTATTGCACAGGTGATGGAAGTATCAGGAGTTCTCTCACTTGTGCAGCACTATGGAAATCCTGAAACTATGACCTGTTGGGGTCCGTGAGGACTGGAGTTTGGGAAATACTGCACTAGACCCTCTGATGGCTTTGTTGCCGGTAGTCGCCAGGTACCACTCCAAGGCAGTCCACGTTTTCTTCACCAATTGATCGGAAGGTCAGAGGCATGGATGCGAGGTATAAAGGGGCGAAACAGAGGCGTAGTCAAGCAATCTAAAGTCGGGGGAGGCAGCACAGGATTAGTAAATGTAGCTGAGGTCAGGAGAAGAGAGGTCAGACAGGACAGGTAAACAAAGCGGGTCATTAACGGAAAGTGGAATATGGAGGCATGCATTAACAGGTTCTATCATGATAGGAACCAACATTTGGGTGTAAATGATAGGAGAAGCTGCCCAATAAAAGCCCTGCTAGCACAGGAAAGAGCTAATCTCTGCAGGACACGGCAGAGTTAAATTCCTGCAAAGACTGGCCATACCCCCCTAAGGCTAAATCAATGCCAAAGGCAGCAGTGCTGCAAGAGGCAGACTCAGCAAGACGGTCTGACGTGGGGAGAAACCGCACAGTGAGTAGAGGGGCCCTGAGGAGGCATGCGCTGTGACAAGCCCTTCATATTTCTGCCCTACCATTGCAAGTCCCAGGATTTCTAGCATTATTGTTTTTGTCAACAAGAAAGAGCAAGAAAAGCTGAGCAGCAACCGCAATTATATCACAACAGGTCCTAAAAACTGTGGATTCTGTTACTGCACCCATAAGGTTCATTCTTGGGTATTTAATTTTCGTCAGCCTTGAAGTTATGCAAATAGTGGAGGAAATAAGTACGGTATCAATAATCAGACAAGATTAATGAAAAGCTAATGATGAGGTTCATATTAGACCATAGACCATATTGGCCGCAAATAACACCCAATAAGGCTGGTGTACTTACTTCGAAAATGCATGTCAGAATTGCTCTATAATCCCGATAATAACATGAGCATTTTGAAGCTAGAGCAGCACTCTTACAATTTTCATTTCCTCGAATCAGGAAGGAAATATTATTAAAAGTATTGTACAAGCATTTTTTACATAAATTTCCATAATAAGTAATAATAAATAGCCCAGCATCAACAAGTCTAAAATATGTATTTAATAATGAATGCAATTTAGTAAAATAAAATCTGGGTGCCAGGTCTACTTTGAAGTGTACCGGTTATAATAAGAAATTTCTGATATTTCATAGCAAGGTTTCAAAAGTTTTGGTGGGTGTTTGGCTCGGTGCAGTGACCCCAACCAGCCTCCGATCACTAAAAAGAAGGACTGCAACACTACCTGAGGTTGACCTTGCCCTGTACTGGATTGCCTCATACCTTTCCGACAGCACATTTAGTGTTTCCCACTCCTACACTGCCTCCTCAACTCGCCCTCTCTCTGATGGAGTCCCTCAAGGCTCTGTCCTGGGGCCTCTACTTTTTTCCATCTAACCCCTTGGCCTAGGACAACTCATAAAGTCCCATGGCTTCCAGTACCACCTGTATGCGGACGACACTCAGATCTACCTCTCTGGCCCAGATGTCACCTCTCTGCTGTCCAGAATCCCGGAGTGTCTGTCAGCCATATCCTCCTTTTTCACCTCTCGCTTCCTAAAACTCAATGTAGACAAAACCAAACTCATCATCTGTTAGGGGTCGAGTTCCCGCCTCTGCACAGGGGGAATCTCGGGCCATCTCCGCTGCGGTCTCCCAATCTTCTCCTGCCGCAGTGGAGCCTGCTCAGCGGAGACGTCAGTCCCAGCGTCTCGCTCCGTCTGACTCTGTACAAAGAGTTACTGCTGCTTTTCCTGCTTCTGCCATTGAAGTCAGTGCTGGGCAGCCGCGAGCAGACGCTTCTGGGAATAAGTCCTGATTTTCTCGTTCTGAGCATGCCCAGAGTAAGATCTCTAAGTGGAGATCGAGGGTCACATGTTCAGATACTGCAGCTAAAGCCATTGGTCCTTCAGGAAGGTCTTGTAGGTGCTCAGGCTCTGTGGCAGCCTCTCATTGGTCCTTCTAGGAAGGTCCTGTACATGCTGCAACTATTTAAGGCTCGCATGGCCGCACGGCTATGCGGTAGTATCTTTCTAAGTTATGTGCTTTGCGCCAGTGTGGTCATGTAAGTTTGTGTTCAGGGACCCGGCTGAAATAAGCCCCTAGAATGCTGGCACCTCCGGCGAGGAGATTGTGTGTGTATGTATTCAGGGACCTGGCTGAAACAATCCCCTAGAATGCTGGCACCTCCGGCGAGGAGTTTTATGTGCATGCATGACCACTGACTGCTCTCAGTTGGGTAGTTAGCCTGTGCCTCTGTGAAGTCTAACAGGGCGCAGTGCTTTGATTTCACGGCTACTCTGTGAATTAACAGAGTTAGTTCATACCGCCATATAGTTCCGCCGTTTGCTAGCAGCAGGTTCTCCTGCACGGTGGACCCCGGGCTGCGAATGCATCTATTACAATAAAACATTTATATTTACTCGGTGCGTTCGGTTAGCCCTAACATTATCTTTCCTCCATTTTGCGTATCCCCCCTACTGGACCCGTCTATTATGGTAAACAGCATCACGCTCTCTCCCACACCTGAAATCCACTGCCTCATAGTAACTCCCGACTCTGCCCTTCAAACTGCACGTCCAAGCTCTTGCCACCTCCTGTCGCCCCAACTAAAAAATATTTCCAGAATTCGTCCCTTCCTCAGCCCTCAATCTACTAAAACTCTTGTGCATGCCCTCATCATCTCCCGCCTTGATTACTGCAATACCCTCCTGTGTAGCTTCCACTCCAGTCTGTCTTCAACTCGGCTGCCTGACCAATCCACCTCTCTCCTCGCTACTCCCCTGCTTCTCCCCTCTGAAAATCCCTCCACTGGCTCCCAATTCCCCAACTAATCCAGTTCAAAATACTAACACTGACCTACAAAGCCATCCACAACATGTCCCCTTCCTATATCTCTGAACTAATCTCCCAATATCTTCCCTCATGTAATCCTTCATACTCCCAAGACCTCCTGCTCTCCTCCACACTTATTCGTTCCTCACACAAACGCCTCCAAGATTTCTTCCAAATATCCCCCATCCTCTGGAATTCCATGCCTCAACACGTCCGATTATCCACCACCCTCAGATCCTTCAGAACAGAACCTGAAAACCCATCTCTTCAGGAAAGCTTACAGCCTGCAATAACCATTCTGCCACCTCACCACCACCCCCCGAGCTGCCGCCTCACCACCACCACCACATAAAACATAAGAATCCAAACTCAGAGGATTGACAGATGCAAATGATTTGTACCTCCTCAGTCAATAGAAGTTTGTAACCTTAGATTTTATCCCTCTATCTCTTTACAGAATCTATGTGAATACTAGAAGCACTTGCACTTTTTATCTACCTATACACATAGTTCTGGGTTGAATACGGTCTGATAGCAGTCTATAACTTTCTTGCTTTTCTCAATATCCACAAAGCTATAATATATTACTCTAACATTAGTGTCAGACTCTGTGTGTGATCAGCTGGCTACAAACTGGTAGTCCCTGCTTTTGTTTTTAATGTTTTTTTTTATCAATGTTTCTAGAAGTAATGCTGCCTGAAGAAGGAGCCTCTGTGCTCTGAAAGCTTGCAAACATATACTTTTTTTCTGGTTAGCCAATAAAGGTATCAGTCCGAGAATACTTTAGTCATCGTAGGGCAGAAAAGTATGTACATACATAATAGATATTTTAAAAATCTTTTTTATAAGTGCCTACTTTTACCGGAGACCGCATCTTAGGTAGTGTTGCAGTCTATTGATTTGAAGGTTTATGTATTTAATTCTTGGACACCTTGTGTGTACTAAAAAGGAGTAGAAGCACTCAGCTGAAATCTGCTCCTCTTTATTCTCGTTCAGTCCCACTTAGAGTCGGGGAAAGCGATGTATGGATTCATCGAAAGTCTAGGACACCAATGAGGACAGTGCTCAGCTCAGCGCTTCTACCCCTTCAGTTTAGCAATTTTTGAGGGTCTTTGAACCTAGTGATCAAAACTTCTTACAAGTCATGAAATAATATATTCCTTTCTCCAATGTTCTTCTGCCCCGCGGGTCATGACCCTTGCCTGACTCTTTGCGTTCTCTTCCAGCCACGTAGATCATGTGACCGCTGCAGCAAATCGGCTGCCACTGACTTGCCGCAGCTGTGAAGATCAGCTCGAACTGGAAGAGACAGTCTCTTAGCTCTCACTTCTGGCTCAGAAGGAATGTCATGTCTGCAATCAGTCAGTGGCTGTTGATTGACTGCAGCATGCTTTTGATGTCCCCAACCAAAAGAGGAAGGGAAGATACCGATGGGGGATACTATCAGGGTAGCAGATTAATAGCAGGAGTCCTAAATATCTTTTTTTATTTTTAGACCACTGGGGCCCATATGTACAATACATATTAGTACTGGACAAACTATTACTATTTTGTAAAGTGGTCTCATTTTTCATGCATTCAAGTTATGGCAGAAATTCGACCTATTTTCCATTTTGTTTTGTTATGCAGCCCTTGTATTGACTAAAACAAACAAACAAACAAACAACAAATACAACAAACAAACAAACAATTATAAAAAAAGGCAGGATAATCAGTGACCAAGTTTATTTTATATTTCATGTAATTAATAAGCTGAGGTTTCTGTTCTGTGCACAATGGAATGTTGTCTCCATTCCTAGCGGAGAGTCTAAGGGTGGTTTCACACTTGCGTTTTTGTTTGCAGCGTTTTTTTAAAAAAAAACGCATGCGTTTTTTTTTCCTATATTTAACATTGAAAACGCATGCGTTTTTTGTGTACGCGTTTGGTCGCGTTTTTTGACGCATGCGTTTTTTTACTGCATGCGTTCATTTTCTGAAATGCTACTTGTAGTATTTTTAGAAGCGTTTTTTGGACCAAAAAAAAACACATGCGTTTTCATGCGTTTTTTTTGGGTCAAAAAATACATTGGAGTCAATGGGGACGCATGCGTTTTTTGGTGCATGCGTTTTTTGCGGTAAAAAACGCATGCGTTTTTTTACTAAAAAACTATAAAACACACTGATATGCCACCCCCCAGCATAAAGGTGATAAAGGGAACCTAACCCTACCCCTAACCCAACCCCTAACCCTAAGGGATCCTAACCCTAACCCTACCCCTAACCCTACCCCTAACCCTAAGGGATCCTAACCCTAACCCTACCCCTAACCCTACCCCTAACCCTAAGGGATCCTAACCCTAACCCCTTTATGGTTAGGGTTAGGGGTAGGGTTAGGGGTAGGATCCCTTAGGGTTAGGGGTAGGGTTAGGAGTAGGGTTAGGATCCCTTAGGGTTAGGGGTAGGGTTAGGGGTAGGATCCCTTTTATTATTATTATTATTTATTTATATAGCACCATTGATTCCATGGTGCTGTACATGAGAAGGGGTTACATACAAGTTACAAATATCACATACAGTAAACAAACTAACAATGACGGACTGATACAGAGGGGCGAGGACCCTGCCCTTGCGGGCTTACATTCTACAGGATTATGGGGAAGGAGACAGTAGGTTGAGGGTTGCAGGATCTCCGGTGTTGGTGAGGCGGTAGCTCCGGTGTTGGTGAGGCGGTAGCTCCGGTGTTGGTGAGGCGGTAGCTTCGTTGGTGATGAGGCCCTTTAGGGTTAGGGTTATGATCCCTACCCCTAACCCTACCCCTAACCCTAACTATTTCTGTTTATAGTGGGTTTTTTACTTTATTTTGATGATTGGCAGTTGTCACACATTTTTCTGCATGCGTTTAAAAAACGCAAACGCATGAAAAAACGCATGTAAACGCGGTAAAACGCCGCGTTTTTTTCACCACATGCAAAAACGCATGCGTCAAAAAAACGCAGCGTTTACACGCGTTTTTTCACCATGCGTTTTTTACCGCAAAAACGCACCCGAAAAAACGCCAATGTGAAACCAGCCTAACATCCATGAACTAGCAGCAGCAAATTATTAGATTTTATAAGGCATTTGTCCTTGCATGCTTATCTGTAATGCTGAGATATGTGGTCATTGAGCACTTTTTTTTTTACTGTACACTTTTTATAGATCTAAAAAAAATAAAAAAGGTGCAATGTAGTGAGTTACTAAAACTGTTATATGAACAAGTCTCGGGTACAATTCCATAAAAGAGAATCGCCATTATCGCCAATAAACTGGGCTCTCTGCTGACACAATGATACAGAAGTGGAAAAATGGATCTACTTTTGCATAAAGGAAACTTGTTGTGTGCTCAAGATTCCGGTTAAATCTGTGATAAGAAGGGCGCTTCTTGGCCAAAAAAAACTCTTTGCTGAATTTTAGCATTTAAAGAAACTTGTCACTCTGGTACCTCCTCCTCCGAGGACAGTACAAACTGGTATCGGATGCACCCATTTTAAAACTCGATCTTTCGTGTAACGCATTTGAGAACATGCATTTTAACCACCTTGTAACGGCTCAAAAAAAAAAAATCTCGTTCAGCTATTCAAATAATATTTGCTTTTTTTGTGTGATTTTTTTCTGAATATTTTTATATTCCTTTTTTTGCTGATAGCACAGGAAACTAAAGAGAAAATTAAGAAATAAGTGTGTATTTCTCTTTTTTTAATTTTTTTTTCACAACCAGAATAGTAAAAAGAAACATTTAAACTATCTAATATATAAAGCTGAATGTGTGTGTGTGTGTGTGTGTGTGTGTGTGTGTGTGTGTGTGTGTGTGTGTGTGTATGTCCGGGATTGGCATCTGCACCGTCGCAGCTACAGCCACAAAATTTTGCACAGTCACACGTCTGGACCCCGAGAGCGTCATAGACTATGTTGTGAGGTGAAATTTTAACCCCGCGCTTTCCAATTCACCAAACAATTTTGCCCCTATCTACATAATGGGGAAAAGTGAAAGGAAAAGTGTTGGAGGCAAATTGACAGCTGCCAGATGTGAACAGGGGGGACTTAAAGAGTGAGAGCGATGGCGCCAAAGAGTATATACCGTACAGTTGCTAAGGTGGGGCCCCGACATGGGATACTCACCACACACCGGGATATGAACACACACACAAAATGCGCCACAAACTACCACGTGCTTGAACACATATACCACCCTCAGGACACATTTCACCACACATACACCAACCTCACCACAGAAAAGTCGAAACACAAAAGTCGCCGCTCAAAACTCGCCACGCGCAAAACTCGCCACATGCAAAAACTAGGCTTACGCAAAACTCGCCACAAGTGCAAAACTCATCTCATGGAAAACTCGCCACACGCAAAACTTGCACACGCGGAAAAATTGCCACATGCACAAAAGTTGCAACACATTCAAAAGTTGCCTCACACAAAACTTGCACATACTCAAAAGGCACCACATAAAACTCGCCATGCGCAAAACTCGCTGCACACAACTTGCTACACTAACCTGTCACATGCAACTTGACACACAAAAAGTTGCTACACGCATGTTGCCACACAAAACTCAACACACACAACTTGACAAACGAAACTCGCCCTAAAACACACACAAGTCTGGTATTATCCTTCAAAAATAAAAATCTGATTAATAAGCAGACAAACTACAAGAGCAACAAATGTACCATATAGGAAATATGGCAGCTGTCAGTCACATGACCTGTCTATTATGAGTATGTGTGAGCTAATATATACTGCCAGGGGGAGGGCTTCCTGTTGGCTGGGGATTTATCAGGCTGCCAATTTAGCTTACAAATACTGAGGTAAAAATACTGAGCAAATAACGTGTGAACGAGGTCTAATACAGGAGGAGATGACACACAGGTATATACTATATACAGGGGAGATGACACACAGATATATACTATATACAGGAGAGATGACACACAGGTATATACTATATAGAGGAGATGACATACAGGTACATACTTGTTGTGAATTCTGTGGTCAAGCTCCCTCCTGTGGTCATGAGTGGTACTTCGGCTGGTTCAGTCCATGAGCTTCCTCTGGTGGATGTGAGTGGGGCTGTGGCTTCTGAGTTTCCTTCCTCAGGTGACGAGGTTAAGTCGTTAGGTGCTGCTCTATTTAACTCCACCTAGTTCTTTGTTCCTGGCCTCCAGTCACTGTTCCAGTATTGGTCTTGCTCTCTCCTGGATCGTTCTTGTGGCCTGTCTGCCCTGCATAAGCTAAGTCCTGCTTGTGTTACTTTTGTTTGCTATTTTTTCTGTCCAGCTTGCTATATTGGTTTGTCTTGCTTGCTGGAAGCTCTGGGACGCAGAGGGAGCACCTCCGTACCGTTAGTCGGTGCGGAGGGTCTTTTTGCGCCCTCTGCGTGGTTGTTTGTAGGTTTTTGTGCTGACCGCAAAGCTATCTTTCCTATCCTCGGTCTATTCAGTAAGTCGGGCCTCACTTTGCTAAAATCTATTTCATCTCTGTGTTTGTATTTTCATCTTTACTCACAGTCATTATATGTGGGGGGCTGCCTTTTCCTTTGGGGAATTTCTCTGAGGCAAGGTAGGCTTATTTTCCTTTTTCAGGGCTAGCTAGTTTCTCAGGCTGTGCCCGAGGCGCCTAGGTCTGGTCAGGAGCGCTCCACGGCTACCTCTAGTGTGGTGTGATAGGATTAGGGATTGCGGTCAGCAGAGTTCCCACGTCTCAGAGCTCGTCCTATGTTATTAGTAACTATCAGGTCATTTTCAGTGCTCTTAACCACCAGGTCCATTGTGGTTCTAAATCACCAGTTCATAACACATACTATATACAGGAGGAGATGACATACAGGTATATACTATATACAGGAGGAGATGACACACAGGTATATGCTATATATAGAAGATGACATACAGGTATATACTATATACAGGAGGAGATGACACACAGATATATACTATATACAGGGGAGATGACACACAGGTATATACTATATACAGGAGGAGATGACATACAGGTACAGTGGGGCAAAAAAGTATTTAGTCAGTCAGCAATAGTGCAAGTTCCACCACTTAAAAAGATGAGAGGCGTCTGTAATTTACATCATAGGTAGACCTCAACTATGGGAGACAAACTGAGAAAAAAAAAATCCAGAAAATCACATTGTCTGTTTTTTTAACATTTTATTTGCATATTATGGTGGAAAATAAGTATTTGGTCAGAAACAAACAATCAAGATTTCTGGTTCTCACAGACCTGTAACTTCTTCTTTAAGAGTCTCCTCTATCCTCCACTCATTACCTGTAGTAATGGCACCTGTTTAAACTTGTTATCAGTATAAAAAGACACCTGTGCACACCCTCAAACAGTCTGACTCCAAACTCCACTATGGTGAAGACCAAAGAGCTGTCAAAGGACACCAGAAACAAAATTGTAGCCCTGCACCAGGCTGGGAAGACTGAATCTGCAATAGCCAACCAGCTTGGAGTGAAGAAATCAACAGTGGGAGCAATAATTAGAAAATGGAAGACATACAAGACCACTGATAATCTCCCTCTATCTGTGGCTCCACGCAAAATCCCACCCCGTGGGGTCAAAATGATCATAAGAACGGTGAGCAAAAATCCCAGAACCACGCGGGGGGACCTAGTGAATGAACTGCAGAGAGCTGGGACCAATGTAACAAGGCCTACCATAAGTAACACACTACGCCACCATGGACTCAGATCCTGCAGTGCCAGACGTGTCCCACTGCTTAAGCCAGTACATGTCCGGGCCCGTCTGAAGTTTGCTAGAGAGCATTTGGATGATCCAGAGGAGTTTTGGGAGAATGTCCTATGGTCTGATGAAACCAAACTGGAACTGTTTGGTAGAAACACAACTTGTCGTGTTTGGAGGAAAAAGAATACTGAGTTGCATCCATCAAACACCATACCTACTGTAAAGCATGGTGGTGGAAACATCATGCTTTGGGGCTGTTTCTCTGCAAAGGGGCCAGGACGACTGATCTGGGTACATGAAAGAATTAATGGGGCCATGTATCGTGAGATTTTGAGTGCAAACCTCCTTCCATCAGCAAGGGCATTGAAGATGAAACGTGGATGGGTCTTTCAACATGACAATGATCCAAAGCACACCGCCAGGGCAACAAAGGAGTGGCTTCGTAAGAAGCATTTCAAGGTCCTGGAGTGGCCTAGCCAGTCTCCAGATCTCAACCCTATAGAAAACCTTTGGAGGGAGTTGAAAGTCCGTGTTGCCAAGCGAAAAGCCAAAAACATCACTGCTCTAGAGGAGATCTGCATGGAGGAATGGGCCAACATACCAACAACAGTGTGTGGCAACCTTGTGAAGACTTACGGAAAACGTTTGACCTCTGTCATTGCCAACAAAGGATATATTACAAAGTATTGAGATGAAATTTTGTTTCTGACCAAATACTTATTTTCCACCATAATATGCAAATAAAATGTTAAAAAAACAGACAATGTGATTTTCTGGATTTTTTTTTTCTCAGTTTGTCTCCCATAGTTGAGGTCTACCTATGATGTAAATTACAGACGCCTCATCTTTTTAAGTGGTGGAACTTGCACTATTGCTGACTGACTAAATACTTTTTTGCCCCACTGTATATACTATATATAGGAGGAGATGACATACAGGTATATACAGGGGAGATGACAGCAGGTATATACTGTATACAGGAGATGACATACAGGTGTATACTGAGGTGAAAATGAGAGGTGTGAGGTGAAAATGAAAAGGTGTGAGTGCAAAATGAGAGGAGTGAGGGAAAATAGTGTAGTGATCGGAAAATGACAGATGTGAGGTCTAAATGACAAGTGTTAGGGGGGAATGAGAGGAGTGAGGGAGAAAATTAGAGATGTGAAGGAGAAAATGAGAGATATGAGGGGGAAAATGAAAGATGTGATTGGGAAAATGAAAGGCGTGATAGGAAAATAAGAGACGTGAGGTGCTATGACTAACCACAGATATTTACTATGCCCAGGCAACGCCGGGCTCTTCAGCTAGTTTTTATATATTTATTATTTTTGTTAACAGGGTTGGGTTAAAAACAGTGATTTTGACTGGCAGTGTCTCTTTTTCAGTTTTGTTTTACTTTGTTCTTTTTCTCGCTTTTTTTCATTTATTTCACACAAGGTTTCCCCTGCCCTTACCCCACAGGGTTTTAAAAGTCCTTTGGGGAGCATTTTAGCATATTAATAAATTCTGTAAGGTAGCAGCTGAATGAGTCCTGGATGGAGGAGTATATGTGTCACCAAAGTGCCTAACCTCAGTGATGCAAAACCCAGAGAGAAGGCTCCAGCACTGACAGTGCTGAGAGGATTATTAAATGGGCTCGGATTTTGAGTCTGGGTTTTAGGAGCAGCTGGGAGAGCTGGGTGGGACTGGCTGCTCCCATGTCTCCAATCTAGGCTTGGAAGCTGAAATAAAAGGGCAGCTCAGCTGTTCCATAGTTGCCTGGGAGTAGAGATTGAAAAACCTCTAGTATGCTAGTCAGACTACCAGAAGCTGACCAAGTGTAGATCCATTTTGATAAAAAAAAAAGTCCAGCTCACTGTAATGGACATCCTTAGGTGTTCGGAGCACAAGAAACGCTGTATCAAGGCGTGAACCAATCAAAAACAAGAGAGAATCAGCTCATCGAACTTGTGAACAAACTTCTTTCTTTATTCACCAAAAGTGCTCAGCAGAGGGTAAAACAGCATCAGCGTTGACATGAAATGCGAAAATTCCCTTTGCTCCTCTTACTTTGGTTTTTCCCCATCCTCCACTCCCTAGTGCATTGCTCTGTTATATGCAAGTGAATATTTGTATGCCTGGTATCTTCATTTGTCCCTGTTTGTGTTGCCTTGTTCCTCTGGTTAGTGTACTGCTGTGCATGGCTGCTCCCCTCTTCCCTGGCTTTTGAAGAGTGGTGTCATTTTTTGGATGAAGCAGTTCTTCTGGTTATGGTGATCACAGATCATAAGAATCGTATATATTTATAATCTGTGAAACGTCTTACGCCTCGGCATTGTTCTTCAGTAGGTTAAACCTTTTTGTCACATATAGGCCGGGGTAAAAAACATTAAAGGTACCTTCACACTGAGCAACTTTCTAACGAGAACGACAACGATCCGTGACGTTGCAGCGTCCTGGATAGCGATCTCGTTGTGTTTGACACGCAGCAGCGATTAGGATCCCGCTGTGACATCGCTGGTCGGAGCTAGAAGTTCAGAACTTTATTTGGTTGTCAGGTCGGCGTGATTCGTCATGTTTGACAGCAAAAGCAACGATGCCTGCAATAGTTTTTCATGGAGCTAACAACCAGCAAGAACGATAAGTACGTCACTGGATCGCTCCCGCATCGTTCAGCTGTTGCCGGTGTTTGACGTCTCCTAGCGACCTAAACAACGACGCTGCAGCGATCGGCTCGTTGTCTATATCGTTGCAGCGTCGCTTAATGTGATGGTACCTTAAGGCAGATGCCTTATCTTGTTGTTTTCCTGGGGATGGAAATAACTGTGAATTGGTACCTATTCTAAAAAAAAAAAAAAAAAAAAAAGAGGGTGGTTGCCGCATCTATATGCTCCGATCTTGAAAACAGAGGTTACTGACGCTCAGGGTGACGACACTGCTGCCTGTCTGTTAGTTACACTGTTTGTACCTGTGAATTTTCATCTAAGAATCCTTAGTGAACATCACGATTCGGTCTTGGTATCATGGTAACAAAGCCACCACTGATCTGAATACTCTGCGTTTTTGGTGGCCAGGGGTTCATCAGGATGTCTGGGAATATGTAGCCAAGGAATATGTAGCCACCTACAGTGTCTGTGCGCGTTCTAAGACTTCTCATACTCATCCGTCAGGGTCTCTCCAACCAATGGAGATTTCCAGTAGACCTTGGATTCACTTGTCGGTCAATTTTATCATGGATCTACCTGTGTCGACGGGGAATACTGAAATATTGGTGGTGGAGAATTGATTCCATAAGATGTCTCGTTTTATTGCATTACCAGCTTTACCGAATGCCAAGCCCATGGAGCAAATTTTCGTCAGGGAAAATTGTAAAATTACATGGGATCCAAACCGATCTTGTTTCTGACCAAGGGGTACAGTTTATTTCGAAGGTTTGTAGGACATTTTGCACTCGTTTGGGGATCCATCTGTCATTCTCTTCTGCATTTCACCTGAAGTCCAGTGGGCAAACTGAATGGGTTAACCAGAATCTGGAGACTTATCTTAGGTGTTTTGTGTCTGAGAATTAGGAGGATTGGGTTACCTACTTAGGCTGGGTTCCCATTGCGTTATGGGACCGCGTTAAACGGACAGCGTTGCACGGCGAAATTAACGCCGTGCAACGCGTCCGTTAACGCGCCCATTCACTCTAATGGGAACGCGCTACACTAGCGCGTGCCATGATCGGCACGCGCTAGCGACGCGCCGGAGATTCCTGGCGCGCCGCGGACGCTGCTTGCAGCGTCCGAGGCGCGCCCGCGGTCCGTTCCCCGCTCTCGCAGATCAGGGATCTGTGAGAGCGGGGACGTTACCGCGACCCCGACCGCAGCCCCATATAAAACATTGCGTTAGCGCAATCCGCTAGCGCTAAACGGATTGCACTAACGCAATGTGACCCTAGCCTTACCGTTAGCCAAATTCACAGTAAATAATTGTTGTTATGAGTCTACAGGTAAGTCCCCGTTTTTAAGGGTGTACGGGTTTCATCCTCCGTTCAGCTCATTTAATAACAATCACTTTTCTGGATTACCAGATGAACAAAGGTTTTGATCATCTATTACGTCCATGTGGCAAGGGGTTACGATTAATTTGAGGAAGATGGGGTCCAAATAAAAGAGTGTGGCTGATCGGAGATGTTTGGTGGGTCCGTGTTATGATCAGGTGGCCTTGGAGCAGCATGAAATGACCTTCGCTGGAGCAGTGGTAACTTTACTGACCGCAAACCCTGATCCTATCAACCCAACTAGAAGTAGCCGTGGGGTGTGCCTAACCAGACCTAGACACCTCGATATAGCCTAAGGACTAAATATTCCTAAAGATGGAAATAGGAAAACTCTCTTGCCTCAGAGTAGATCCCCAAAGGATAGGTAGCCCCCCACAAATAATGACTGTGAGTAGGAGAGGAAAAGACACACGCTGACAGAAAACAGGGATAAGCAAAGGAGGCCACTTCTACCTAGATAGGAAAGGATAGTACAGGATACTATGCGGTCAGCATAAAACACTACAAAATATCCACAGCAGAAAAATACAAAAACTCCACCACCTAACTAAAGATGTGGAGAGTATATCTGCGACTCCAGCGAATCCAACTAGACTGAGAAAAACATCAGGCACAGTCTAGCAGGAACAAATATAGAAACAAGAAAAGCACAGAAAATAAACACACAGCAGTGTGTCTAAAAAATGAAGCAAACGCTTATCTTAGCTGAATTGGCAGCAAGCAGGAGAGGCCAGGCAGAGGACCAACACTTCCAAAAGAACATTGACTACTGGCAAGGACTAATGAGTCCTGCACAGCTAAATACCCCAGTCAGAACTGCAATTAGCAGAAACACCTGTCAAAGACTGCTGCTCAGGAATAACTGCATTACCATCAACAACCACCGGAGGGAGCCCAAGAGCAGAATTCACAACAGGTCTGGCCTTGTGTGTTGGAGACTTGGTGTGGTTGTCTTCTAGGAACATTAAGTTGAAGGTTCCATTTTGGAAACTGGATCCCAGGTTTATCAGCCTTCAAAATCGTAGCCGTCGTCAGTCCCATAGCATTCTGCCTTGCTTTGCCACCTACCTTTATGATCCATAATGTGTATCATCGATCTCCTAAAAAAAAAAAAAAAATGTTGCGTCTTTTGTACCATCACCGCTGCCACCATCTCCTATCATTGTGGATGGAAACGTAGAATTTCAGACAGCAAAAATCATGGATTCTTGCTTAGTTCATAGGTCGCTTCAGGATCTGGTACATTGGATGGGATACGGTCCTGAGGAGAGGATATAGGTATCAGCTTCTGACATCCATGCAGCCAGACTGTTATGGTCTTTTCACGTAGAACATGTCTGGTTGGTGTACTGCGGTGCACGACTGCTCCCCTCTTATCTGGGTGACAGAAGAGTACAGACGGAGGGCGGATACAGGAGATAAGGCAAGGTATGTGGCCCTGCATCTTCCCCTTCACTTTCAAAAGTAATCCAGGGAATAGGGCAAGCTAGAATTCTCCCTATTGTTAGGGTCTAGGGAGTAGCCCCTAGTCCAGGGCAACCCAACAATCGAGTCATGACAGATGGTCTAAACACAACATAAGGAATGACGTTAAGACGCCTTCAGGAAGAAACATCACACCATTCCTACTCCTGAGATTATGGTGTGGGGTGGTAAAATGTAGCATAGCTGGACCTTTCTACCCTTCATTTCATGTAAACTAACAGCTCAGGGTTACATTGATTTGGTCCTATAACCAGCGGTACATCCATTTCTCCAAAGTGTCACAGGAGCTGTTTTTTCAACACAACGCCAGAAGACGTTGCTTGAGCTATTGCGAGCTGCCTTCATGACCAGGGTGGATAAAAATCAATGTTTTTTTTGAAAAAAATCAAAAAAATCGGATTTTTTTTTAATTTAAATCGGATTTTTTTGATTTAAATCGGATTTTTTTCAATAAACTGCTTTTTGAGGAAAATATTTTACCATCCAAAGGTTCTTCCATCATGAGATAAAGCAGAGTTGTTTAACTCAGTAGAATAAAGGCTGTATATGTGTAACATTCACAATGCCATGCTCTTCCAGAGGTTTCTGTAGGATTAGTGGGCAGTTTCTCTCCTATATTATCACAGACGATCGCTTTACTTATGCAGTTCTCAAAACTGAATTTGACTCCGCAGAGGTCCCAGCCTCTTCTTCACGGCATGACTCATCTTCATCACCGCACTTCTCATGATGTTGCCTCATTCGTGCCACCAGGCCTTGCATCTCTTTGTTGCATTGTTTGCATTTTGCACGCATGCCTGCCTTACCGATAGGCGAAGGAGCTTCATTAAAATATTCCCAACCTGGGTCTCTTTTACGGCCTGCTGCCATTATAAGGAAAGAATGTAATAAACCTCAGATCGTACACACAAACAGATCCAGACTTGTCTGTCTGTGGCTATGCTGCAGTATTGTGCTCAAAGGTTCACTTTCATTTTCTTGTCTGCTTGCCTTTCCTCCTCCTCACACTTAGGGTACCGTCACACTATAACATTTCGATCGCTACGACGGTACGATTCGTGACGTTCCAGCAATATCGTTACGATATCGCTGTGTCTGACAAGCAGCAGCGATCAGGGATCATGCTGAGAATCGTACGTCGTAGCAGATCGTATGGAACTTTCTTTCATCGCTGTCATCGCTAAATCGGTGTGTGTGACACCGATCTAGCGATCTAGCGATGCGATCCAGCGATGCGTTCGCTTGTAACCAGGGTAAACATCGGGTAACTAAGCGCAGGACCGCGCTTAGTTACCCGATGTTTACCCTGGTTACAAGCGTTAAACTAAAAAAAAACAAACAGCACATACTTACATTCTGGTGTCCGTCAGGTCCCTTGCCGTCTCTGCTTCCCGCACTGTGACTGCCGGCCGTAAAGTGAAAGCAGAGCACAGCGGCTGTGCTTTCACTTTCACTTTACGGCCGGCAGTCACTGAGTGCGGGAAGCAGACTGCAAGGGACCTGACGGACACCAGAATGTAAGTATGTGCTGTTTGTTTTTTTTTAGTTTAACGCTTGTAACCAGGGTAAACATCGGGTAACTAAGCGCGGTCCTGCGCTTAGTTACCCGATGTTTACCCTGGTTACCCAGGGACCTCGGCATCGTTGGTCGCTGGAGAGCTGTCTGTGTGACAGCTCCCCAGCGACCACACTACGATTTACCTACGATCACGGCCAGGTCATATCGCTGGTCGTGATCGTAGGTAAATCGTATAGTGTGACGGTACCCTTAGATTCACATTCTTCTTGTGTTGTGCAGATCTATTCCACTCCAATCAGAAACATATTGTCTAACTTCTTGGACTTGGCACTGAAGGGGTTGATTCTGTATTCATAGGTTTGTAGAACAATAGGATTAAGGTCTTTTTCTCAACTCTGTTCATGTTGTAACATTTTTACCCTGAAAAAGAGGCTGGGACCTCTGCGGAGTCAAATTCAGTTAGGTAGAAACTTTGATTTAAATCACTGATTTAAATCAAGCCTTACTGACTAGTGATTTAAATCGTGATTTAAATCAGTTAGATTTAAATCAAATCCACCCTGTTCATGACCTAAAGAGAGTTTCCAGACTTGCCACCTATGGAGCAAATCTAGGACATATTTTCTTTTTGCCTTTCCACTATTGAGATATTGCTAATTAAAGTACTAGTGTCACATGAATACCGCAACTTAGAGGGGCGAGAAGACCGCACTGTCTGATTTCACGATCTCCTGCACTGGTTAGAAGTATCCAATGTATTAAACAGTGTAGGTTTTTTCCTTGCTAGCAGTGCAAGGATTAATCTGTTCAGTTGAAGCTCTTGGAACTTTCCTACCTTAATTGTCTTGTCTGTTCAGTGTTGGCCACTACCCTCTACTATATATGCTCACTTCTGGCACTTGGGGTTGCCAGTGTTATTTCTCACTGCCTGGTTATGGAGAAGGAGGTGTAACTCGAGAATGGAGATGGAGTTTCGAGATTGTTCAGGAGATTATTGCCTGGAGTTTTGTTTGTGTGCACATCCTCATCCTCTCCTGTTTGGTTTCTCCTTTCTTTAACTCCCCTGCATCCCACTGTATTGTATGATATTTGTTTTGTTTGATTGGTATTCTAATTTATCCCTGTTAGTCTTGTTTTTCTGGTTAATGTGTTCCTATACACTTCTGCTTCCCACTATTCTGGGTGGGGGAGGGAATAGACCAGGTTCGATATAGGGGCATAGCAAGGCATGTGAACCCGAGGTCTCCACCTTCAGGAGTGATACGGGTGACAGGGACAGACTAGTGCATCCCTAGATCTAGGGACCTAGTTAGTCCCACCACCATTGTGACAACTAGCTCATCAGGTGCCAAATACTTTCGTAATATCTCCACAACAGGCAAAATTAAAAAAAAAATGTGTGTCCATTTCAATATGAAAAATGTGGTGACAGATACTCTTTAAGCCTAAAAAATATGAGTAGTAAGCTAAGTGTTGCATTTTCTATTATACTACACAATACGCATTGCTCTATGGGTTGATACTTCTTTTTACAATTACTTTTGGACAACCACTTTAAATCTTCCAGCATTTCTGGTAGGCGCATTGTTTGCACAGAGATTTGCAGGTTTTTCAGTGGTATATTCAATTATTGGAGTTAGTGGAGTTTTCCATCAGTTTTATACAGTGCCGTGTGAAAATATTCTGCCCCTAGAACTTTTCAACCTTCTCCCACATATGCTCCAAACAAAGATAAAAAATGTAAATTTTTGGTGAAGAATCAACAACAAGTGTGAAATTGAACGTAATTCATTGGTTATTTTAAATTTTTGTGGAAATTCAAAACCTGAAAAGTGGGGTGTGCAATATTATTCGGTCCCTTTACTTTCAGTGCAGCAAACTCACTCCAGAAGTTCATTGTGGATCTTTGAATGATCCAATGTTGTCCTAAATGCCTAATGATGGTAAATATAATCCACCTAGGTGTAATCAAGTCTCCGTATAAATGCACCTGCTCTGTGATAGTCTCAGGGTTCTGTTTGAAGCACAGAGAGCATCATGAAGACCAAGGAACACAAGAGGCAGGTCTGTGATACTGTTGTGGAGAAGTTTAAAGCCGGATTTGGATACAAAATGATTTCCAAAACTTTAAACATGCCAAGGAGCACTGTGCAAGCGATCATATTGAAATGAAAGGAGTATCATACCACTACCAAGACCCGGCCGTCTCTCTAAACTTTCATCTCAAACAAGGAGCAGACTGATCAGAGATGCAGCCAAGAGGCCTGTGATCACTCTGGATAAACTGCAGAGATCTACAGCTGAGGTGGTACAGCCTGTCCATAGGACAACAATCAGTCGTACACTGCACAAATCTGGCCTTTATGGAAGAGTGGCAAGAAGAAAGCCATTTCTCAAAGATATTCATAAAAAGTGTTGTTTAAAGTTTGCAACAAGCCACCTGGGAAACACACCAAACACGTGGAAGAAGGTGCTCTGGTCAGATGCCAAACGATATGTTTGGTGTAAAGGCAACACAACTCATCACCCTGAATACACCATCCCCACTGTCAAAAATGGTGGTGGCAGCATCATGGTTTGGGCCTGCTTTTCTTCAGCAGGGACAGGGAAGATGGTTAAAATTGATGGGAAGATGGATGGAGCCAAATACAGGACCATTCTTGAATAAAACCTGTTGGATTCTGCAAAAGACCTGAGACTGGCATGGAGATTTGTCTTCCAACAAGACAATGATCCCAAACATAAAGCAAAATCTACAATCGAATGGTTCACAAATAAACGTATCCAGGTGTTAGAATGGCCAAGTCAAAGTGCAGACGTCAATCCAGTCGAATCTGTGGAAAAAGCTGAAAACTGCTGTTCACAAATGATCTCCATCAAACCTCACTGAGCTCGAGCTGTTTGCCAAGGAAGAATGGGCAAGAATTTCAGTCTCTCGATATACAAAACTGATAAGAGACATACCCCAAGCGACTTTCAGCTGTAATCGCAGCACAAGGTGGCGCAACAAAGTATTAAGTTAAAGGGGCCGAATAATATTGCACGCCCCAATTTTCAGTTTTTGAATTTCCACAAAAATTTAAAATAACCAATAAATTTCGTTCAACTCCACAATTGTGTTCCACTTGTTGTTGATTCTTCACCAAAAATTTACATTTGGTATCTTTGTTTGAAGCATGATATGTGGGAGAAGGTTGAAAAGTTCCAGGGGGCCGAATACTTTCGCAAGGCACTGTATTGATGACCTGTCCTTAAGATAGTTCATCAATATAAGAGTGGTGGCGAGCCAACATCCGGCATTCCAACTGATCAACTGCTACAACCTCTTGCAGCAGCTAGTAAAACAGAGTATGGAGCTATTGTTTTTGGTTTTGAACAATGAAAAGTACAGTGGCTCAGTGGTTAGCATTGTTACTTTGCAGATATGGGGTCCTGGGTTCAAATCATACCAAAGGACAATATCTGCAATAAGTATTTATGAACACCCAAAGCCTGTTTAATTCTGGTCGCTGTTATGAAAGGCAATTCAGTACTACAATGGACATAGCGGTCAGAGCACATACAGTGACCTGACCATAACCCAAAATCATAGAACGAGCTCTGAGACGTGGGAACTCTGCAGACCGCAATCCCTAATCCTCTCCAAACAACACTAGAGGCAGCCGTGGATTGCGCCTAACTCTGCCTATGCAACTCGGCACAGCCTGAGAAACTAACTAGCCTGAAGATAGAAAATAAGCCTACCTTGCCTCAGAGAAATACCCCAAAGGAAAAGGCAGCCCCCCACATATAATGACTGTGAGTTAAGATGAAAAGACAAACGTAGAGATGAAATAGATTCAGCAAAGTGAGGCCCGACTTTCTTAACAGATCGAGGATAGAAAAGGTAACTTTGCGGTCTACACAAAACCCTAAAGAAAACCACGCAAAGGGGGCAAAAAGACCCTCCGTACCGAACTAACGGCACGGAGGTACACCCTTTGCGTCCCAGAGCTTCCAGCAACAAATTAGACAAGCTGGACAGAAAAAATAGCAAACAAATAGCAAAGAAGAACTTAGCTATGCAGAGCAGCAGGCCACAGGAATGATCCAGGGAAAAGCAAGTCCAACACTGGAACATTGACAGGAAGCCAGGATCAAAGCATTAGGTGGAGTTAAGTAGAGAAGCACCTAACGACCTCACCAGATCACCTGAGGGAGGAAACTCAGAAGCCGCAGTACCACTTCCCTCCACCAACAGAAGCTCACAGAGAGAATCAGCCGAAGTACCACTTGTGACCACAGGAGGGAGCTCTGCCACAGAATTCACAACAGTACCCCCCCACCCCTTGAGGAGGGGTCACCGAACCCTCACCAGAGCCCCCAGGCCGACCAGGATGAGCCACATGAAAGGCACGACCAGGATGAGCCACATGAAAGGCACGAACACGATCGGGAGCATGGACATCAGAGGCAAAAACCCAGGAATTATCTTCCTGAGCATAACCCTTCCATTTAACCAGATACTGGAGTTTCCGTCTAGAAACACGAGAATCCAAAATCTTCTCCACAATATACTCCAATTCCCCCTCCACCAAAACCGGGGCAGGAGGATCAACAGATGGAACCATAGGTGCCACGTATCTCCGCAACAATGACCTATGGAATACGTTATGTATGGAAAAAGAATCTGGAAGGGTCAGACGAAAAGACACAGGATTAAGAACCTCAGAAATCCTATACGGACCAATGAAACGAGGTTTAAACTTAGGAGAGGAAACCTTCATAGGAATATGACGAGACGACAACCAAACCAGATCCCCAACACGAAGTCGGGGACCCACACGGCGTCTGCGATTAGCGAAACGTTGAGCCTTCTCCTGGGACAAGGTCAAATTGTCCACTACATGAGTCCAAATCTGCTGCAACCTGTCCACCACAGTATCCACACCAGGACAGTCCGAAGACTCAACCTGTCCTGAAGAGAAACGAGGATGGAACCCAGAATTGCAGAAAAATGGCGAAACCAAGGTAGCCGAGCTGGCCCGATTATTAAGGGCGAACTCAGCCAAAGGCAAAAAGGACACCCAGTCATCCTGATCGGCAGAAACAAAGCATCTCAGATATGTTTCCAAGGTCTGATTGGTTCGTTCGGTCTGGCCATTAGTCTGAGGATGGAAAGCCGAGGAAAAAGACAAGTCAATGCCCATCCTACCACAAAAGGCTCGCCAAAACCTTGAAACAAACTGGGAACCTCTGTCAGAAACGATATTCTCTGGAATGCCATGTAAACGAACCACATGCTGGAAGAACAATGGCACCAAATCAGAGGAGGAAGGCAATTTAGACAAGGGTACCAGATGGACCATCTTAGAAAAGCGATCACAGACCACCCAAATGACTGACATCTTTTGAGAAACGGGAAGATCAGAAATAAAATCCATAGAGATATGTGTCCAAGGCCTCTTCGGGACCGGCAAGGGCAAAAGCACCCCACTGGCACGAGAACAGCAGGGCTTAGCCCGAGCACAAATCCCACAGGACTGCACAAAAACACGCACATCCCGCGACAGAGACGGCCACCAAAAGGATCTAGCCACCAACTCTCTGGTACCAAAGATTCCAGGATGACCAGCCAACACCGAACAATGAACCTCAGAGATAACATTATTGGTCCACCTATCAGGGACAAACAGTCTCTCCGCTGGACAACGATCAGGTTTATTAGCCTGAAATTTTTGCAGCACCCGCCGCAAATCAGGGGAGATGGCAGACACAATTACTCCTTCCTTGAGGATACCCGCCGGCTCAGACAAACCCGGAGAGTCGGGCACAAAACTCCTAGACAGAGCATCCGCCTTCACATTTTTAGAGCCCGGAAGGTACGAAATCACAAAGTCAAAACGGGCAAAAAAAAGCGACCAACGAGCCTGTCTAGGATTCAACCGCTTGGCAGACTCGAGATAAGTCAAGTTCTTATGATCAGTCAATACCACCACGCGATGCTTAGCTCCTTCAAGCCAATGACGCCACTCCTCGAATGCCCACTTCATGGCCAGCAACTCTCGGTTGCCCACATCATAATTTCGCTCAGCAGGCGAAAACTTCCTGGAAAAAAAAGCGCATGGTTTCATCACTGAGCAATCAGAACCTCTCTGCGACAAAACAGCCCCTGCTCCAATCTCAGAAGCATCAACCTCGACCTGGAACGGAAGAGAAACATCTGGTTGACACAACACAGGGGCAGAAGAAAAACGACGCTTCAAGTCTTGAAAAGCTTCCACAGCAGCAGAAGACCAATTGACCAAATCAGCACCCTTCTTGGTCAAATCGGTCAATGGTTTGGCAATACTAGAAAAATTGCAGATGAAGCGACGATAAAAATTAGCAAAGCCCAGGAACTTTTGCAGACTTTTCAGAGATGTCGGCTGAGTCCAATCATGGATGGCTTGGACCTTAACAGGATCCATCTCGATAGTAGAAGGGAAAAGATGAACCCCAAAAATTAAACCTTCTGCACACCAAAGAGACACTTTGATCCCTTCACAAACAAAGAATTAGCACGCAGGACCTGAAAAACTGTTCTGACCTGCTTCACATGAGACTCCCAATCATCCGAGAAGATCAAAATGTCATCCAAGTACACAATCAGGAATTTATCCAGGTACTCTCGGAAGATGTCATGCATAAAGGACTGAAACACTGATGGAGCATTGGCAAGTCCGAATGGCATCACTAGATACTCAAAATGACCCTCGGGCGTATTAAATGCAGTTTTCCATTCATCTCCTCGCCTGATTCGCACTAGATTATACGCACCACGAAGATCTATCTTGGTGAACCAACTAGCCCCCTTAATCCGAGCAAACAAATCAGATAACAATGGCAAGGGGTACTGAAATTTAACCGTGATCTTATTTAGAAGGCGGTAACCTATACAAGGTCTCAGCGAACCATCCTTCTTGGCTACAAAAAAGAACCCTGCTCCTAATGGTGACGATGAGGGGCGAATATGCCCCTTCTCCAGGGATTCCTTCACATAACTGCGCATAGCGGTGTGCTCAGGCACGGATAAATTAAACAGTCGACCTTTTGGGAATTTACTACCAGGAATCAAATTGATAGCACAATCACAATCCCTATGCGGAGGTAGGGCATCGGACTTCGCCTCATCAAATACATCCCGGTAATCAGACAAGAACTCTGGAACCTCAGAAGGGGTGGATGACGAAATAGTCAGAAATGGGACATCACCATGTACCCCTTGAAAACCCCAGCTGGACACCGACATGGACTTCCAATCTAATACTGGATTATGGGCTTGTAGCCATGGCAACCCCAACACGACCACATCATGCAGATTATGCAAGACCAGAAAGCGAATAACCTCCTGATGTGCAGGAGCCATGCACATGGTCAGCTGGGTCCAGTATTGAGGCTTATTCTTGGCCAAAGGCGTGGCATCAATTCCTCTCAATGGAATAGGACACTGCAAGGGCTCTAAGAGAAACCCACAACGCTTAGCATACTCCAAGTCCATCAAATTCAGGGCAGCGCCTGAATCCACAAATGCCATGACAGAATACGATGACAAAGAGCAGATCAAGGTAACGGACAGAAGAAATTTTGACTGTACCGTACCAATGGTGGCAGACCTAGCGAACCGCTTAGTGCGCTTAGGACAATCAGAGATAGCATGAGTGGAATCACCACAGTAGAAACACAGCCCATTCAGACGTCTGTGTTCTTGCCGTTTAACTCTGGTCAAAGTCCTATCGCACTGCATAGGCTCAGGTTTAAGCTCAGGTAATACCGCCAAATGGTGCACAGATTTACGCTCACGCAAGCGTCGACCGATCTGAATGGCCAAAGACATAGACTCATTCAAACCAGCAGGCATAGGAAATCCCACCATGACATCCTTAAGGGCTTCAGAGAGACCCTTTCTGAACATAGCTGCCAGCGCAGATTCATTCCATTGAGTGAGCACGGACCACTTTCTAAATTTCTGACAATATACCTCTATCTCATCCTGACCCTGACAAAGAACCAGCAAATTTTTCTCTGCCTGATCCACTGAATTAGGTTCATCGTACAGCAATCCGAGCGCCAGGAAAAACCCATCGATATTACTCAATGCAGGATCTCCTGGCGCAAGAGAAAATGCCCAGTCCTGAGGGTCGCCGCGCAAAAAAGAAATAACAATCAAAACCTGTTGAACTGGATCACCAGAGGAGCGACGTTTCAAGGCCAGAAATAATTTACAATTATTTTTGAAACTCAGAAACTTAGTTCTATCTCCAAAAAACAAATCAGGAATAGGAATTCTTGGTTCCAACATAGCTTTCTGATCAATAGTGTCTTGAATCTTTTGTACTCTTGCCGAGAGCTGATCCACAAATGAAGACAGACTTCTAATGTCCATCGCTACACCTGTGTACTGAACCACCCAAATGTCTAGGGGGAAAAAAAGGCAAAACACAGTGCAAAGAAAAAAAAAATGGTCTCAGAACTTCTTTTTTCCCTCTATTGAGAATCATTAGTACTTTTGGCTTCCTGCACTGTTATGAAAGGCAATTCAGTACTACAATGGACATAGCGGTCAGAGCACATACAGTGACCTGACAATAACCCAAAATCATAGAACGAGCTCTGAGACGTGGGAACTCTGCAGACCGCAATCCCTAATCCTCTCCAAACAACACTAGAGGCAGCCGTGGATTGCGCCTAACTCTGCCTATGCAACTCGGCACAGCCTGAGAAACTAACTAGCCTGAAGATAGAAAATAAGCCTACCTTGCCTCAGAGAAATACCCCAAAGGAAAAGGCAGCCCCCCACATATAATGACTGTGAGTTAAGATGAAAAGACAAACGTAGAGATGAAATAGATTCAGCAAAGTGAGGCCCGACTTTCTTAACAGATCGAGGATAGAAAAGGTAACTTTGCGGTCTACACAAAACCCTAAAGAAAACCACGCAAAGGGGGCAAAAAGACCCTCCGTACCGAACTAACGGCACGGAGGTACACCCTTTGCGTCCCAGAGCTTCCAGCAACAAATTAGACGAGCTGGACAGAAAAAATAGCAAACAAATAGCAAAGAAGAACTTAGCTATGCAGAGCAGCAGGCCACAGGAATGATCCAGGGAAAAGCAAGTCCAACACTGGAACATTGACAGGAAGCCAGGATCAAAGCATTAGGTGGAGTTAAGTAGAGAAGCACCTAACGACCTCACCAGATCACCTGAGGGAGGAAACTCAGAAGCCGCAGTACCACTTCCCACCACCAACAGAAGCTCACAGAGAGAATCAGCCGAAGTACCACTTGTGACCACAGGAGGGAGCTCTGCCACAGAATTCACAACAGGTCGCTCCGGAGATTATAACAACTGTAACAACTGATTGGTCAGACTGCCAGATGTCGAATCTCCACTAATCTTAAAACCCCACTGGCAAGAGGAAATTAACTTTATTCTTCCTGTTAGCGTTTGGGTTTCTGTCAACTATTTTTTTATTCCTTACGTCCATGGTGTTACAGCAATTCTGGGTACATGGGTACAATGCAATGTCCCCAGTCCACAAGATCCCCATCCTGGGGCCGATAGTTCCATTGCCCCCGTGCCTGGTGACATCCACAATCTTCGAACTTTTTAGTTCGCCCACAGCTTTTGTATCTCCTGCCGGTATAGTTGCCCATGCTACTCTAGACGATGGATATCACAACCGTAGCACGTGTATCCAACTCCAGCCAGCAACAACTCCTTCATTTCCTGTCATCGTCCTAAATACCCCCAAGCCGCCCCCAGAGCTAACTCTGCATTGGTGGAAGTATTTTCCTCAGGCCGAGCCCCATCACCTGGGACTCCCCTGTCATGACGGCTCCACAGAGTCTCCTATCCCCATCCACATAATGAGACTAGTCACGGGGAGAGCAATAGCTTGAGGCCCCTGAGACACTAACAAGAGTAATGAAATGATTGCTTTACCTGATTGCCAATCTCAGGTTTGCCCTTATGTATGTATAAGATCCAGCCCGAACGTCTTCTTATGCTTACTGTCACTGAATGGGAACATTGATTCTTGAGATCGACGTAACCAGTGCTCTGTGCTGAAAAAAGTCAGCATCCCTTAGAGCCGTGGATTATGCTCTACATATATTGGACCAATAGTCTTTAGAACAAGGCCAACTCCTCACAGCTCTCTATACACAGAGCGGTGACTGATCCCGGGCTGGTCCTACCCCTCTGACTACAACCAAAGCGTTTCTGGAATGGAATAAAGTGACAGCACCGGGCAAATTCAGAACACTATTAACATGAAGATTAACCCCCTATCTGCACGTTAATAGCGTTGTTCACATTACATATTCCATTTAACCCCATGTCCTTGCGATTTTCCATTTTTTGCACTTTCTTTCCTCCCCCTTTATTCCAAGAGCAATAACTTTTTTGGTTTTTCATCTCCATAGCCGTATGAGGGCTTGTTTTTGTGGGACAAGTTTTATTTTTGAATGATACCATCGGTTTTATCATGTGATGCACTGGAGAACTGGAAGAATTCAAAGTGCGTTGAAATGGCAAAATCAAGTGCAATTCTAGAATTGTTTTTTGTTTACCCTGTTCACTATATGGTAAAACTGACCCACCATTATTATTATTATTATTATTCTCCAGGTCAGTAGGGCTACGCAGATACCAAACATGTATAGGTTTTTATTATTTAAGAGGCAAAAAAAATTCAGAAATTTGTAAGAAAAACATTTTTTCTGCTTGTGTCACCATTTTCCGAGATTCAAAAAGTTTTCATTTTTTTGGGACATGGGGCTGTGTGAGGGCTTATTTTATTAACCTTGAGCAGACTTTTTTATTTATACCATTTTATTTATACCTGCAGAGTAGGAAAGAAGATGAAGTCCAGGAGAAGAAGGTTTAAACCAGCAGTCCCATCCTTTATCATGGGTAATGCACGCTCGCTGGGAAATAAGACGGATGAACTGCTAGCCCTGTGTAAAACCCAGACGGAGTTCAAGGAATGCACCACCACTAATCAGCTGCTCTCAGTGCCAGGAAGATGTAATCAGTAATCACAGCCAAATAGGACATCTCCGTTCACTGTGCGATGGCTTTTAGTTATTTTTTTTTTACACTGGGGTGTTCAGCTCTGCACACCGCTTACATCTGGCTACCGCCAATGTTGAACATAGCTGATCAGTGGGTAGCTGGTCATCAATATCTTAAAGGGAATCTGTCAAAAGGATTTTCCCCCAAAATTATTTATATGTGCATACATCCTACAAGCGACACGGAGTCAAGGTCCACAAAAACAAGTAGATTTATAAAATTTTGAAAGAATTTTGTAATAAACTATTTGATAAATCTACGTATTTTTGTGGACCTTGACGCTGTGTCGCTTGTAGGGTGTGTATATATATAAAATAGAGAAAAGAAAAACCACCAGCCCTCCTTGGCTTTTTTTCTCTATTTGATATATGGATGTTGTTGCATCCAGACTGATGTTGCACTCCTCCCATTGACCTTGCAGGTGGCGGTAATCAACTCTACCTGCCCATAAATTATAGGTTTAGCCCAGAGTGACATGTTTTGTCCAGAGTTGTAGGCTGGTGGCCCAAGAGTGGCATGTATGGTAGAGTAGGACCCATCAGAGGGAGATCACCTTGCCGTGGTTGATGGGCACACATGGATTGGCCAATTTATGCGCTAAGAATCTTCATTTCATCTTTAACTGTAAGTTTTATGAAAAAAAAATGTGCTGCTGTGTTCTTTTTTATCTATTTATCTATATGAGTGTCCAGCAATACTATTCTTAGTCTCTTTCCTAGTCACGGGCAATTTGCCATGATATATTAATATATTATTACAAGATGCATTTTGTTCTGTTGATATTGTTCTTATTTATATGTGAATGTAGCATTTTAAACAAAAGTCCAGCAAATGCAAATCCTTTACATAGTCAGTCTGTTCCTCAGAAATCAGAGTTTAAATTGATATACAGGCTCAAGAAATATTTGTAAATCTGAAGCCTCTGTCACTCCAGCTCTATTTCCCACCCAGCGCCACCTCTTCCTGCTTGATTAAACAAAGAGAGGGGGCACCACAATTTCTAAAGGGATCCAACCGGGTCTAATTACAATGTACCATTATACAAGAAGAAGAAAAGGAATAGACCATAAAAGGGGATCACCTAAGGCATGGATCACGTGAAAAATACATACATTTTTATTTCATACAAATATACAACAAGGACACAAAAAACCCACAGAGAACAAATATTAAAAACATTTAAAATCGGTCAACCATGTGACCTACAAACATGTAACCTAGGCCTATGATAGGGCCAAACCCCCTGAATATCCACTCCCCAGTCTATATAATATCACATATAAACAACACATATACGTGTAATAGTAGTAATTATAAATGTGATGTCTATGTGAACAGTACTCAGCACAATGGAAAGGTGAAAAAAGACCACAGGAAAAATCACATAGAGAGTTAGCAGCACCAGTAAATAGAAAAGTCTATAGAGGCATATGATAAAACACTTAAAGGGGGAACCAGTAGATAATACAATACAAACACGTATATCTATTGAATAGTGTACACGTGGTGTGAAAGCAGATCACGTCCATCAGCCTAAGTAAAGGCTGAATGTCAATTGACCCAATGACGCACAATGTACCCCCATTAGCGGCCTCAAACAATAGAAAATGCAAAGTTATCCAAAAGACTCTTGCTAACACATTACCAAGGCCACCAGGCCTAAATAGACATAAGGAGATCCGTAATTGCGTGGTAATAACCAGAGCTGCAGAGCGCACACAGAGCCACCTGGGGAGTGGGAGACAGGAGGTGTGCTGACCCGACGCGTGTCGCCACACACAGTAGCTTCGTCAGGGGTGTCTCTTGCTGGTAAGCTGTGTCCTTTTATATAAACCAATCACATACAAAGTAGCGGCAGCTGAGCTGCTTACCGGAGGAGGCATGGAAAGAGTCGACGCTGGATTCCCCTTCCCGGCGTCTAAAGAGTTCTACCAGCGCATGCGCACGAGTGCATCCCCCCTGCGCTGCGTCCTGGCCAGGTTGCCATGAGCGTGTAGCAACCCCCCGCCCACTTGATATCATCACAGCTGGGGCTTGGTTGTCATTGGGCATGTAACAGAAACTCCGCCCGCTTAGAGTCATCATAGCTAGAGCCGGGTTGCTATAGACACGCAGACGCTTGTCTGGCCTCTTCCTGCTTGACTCACAGCTCCTTTGCCAGAAATCACACAACGCAGAGGCTGTCGGTCAAGCAGGAGGACGTGGTGCTGGGCTGGAAATAGAGCTGGAGTGACAGAGGCTTCAGACCTACAAATAGATATTCAGCTTCATTTCCATATCAATGTATTGCTGGACTTGTCTTTGAAAGAGGTGTAATTGCAAATAAAAAGTTTTTTGGGGATGGTGAAATCCTGCTGAGAGATTTCTTTTTAGCGTAAAAAACAAACAAAAACAACCAACTCAAATGGTATCCCAGTAAAAGAAAACAATGAAGGCAGCGACTGTGGTCTATAGATCTACCTCCACTACACAATCTGCCGGAATATCTGGTGAAAAATGTTAAAATGATTGACGTCCTAATAACTGTGGGGACAAGAACAATGATAGGAATCCTACGACAACCCACAGAGTTTAGGTACGTGCTTGAGAAGATTGCTGAGAGGCAGTACGAGACTTCAGAGAACGAACAGCTATTCTTTGATTAAATCTTAAGAAAGTGTGTGAACCTTTAATGAATGATGTTCAATCAACCCGAAACAAGAAGAAAAACATAGGACCGATACATATTAGCCCCCAATGACAGCCCTTGAAATCCAAGTCTTACTAAAATATTCTACTCTCTTACTATAATTAATTTCTGCTTCTCAACAGGAGATGCCATCTCTATGATCTAGGCAATCTGGATTCCCATTAATTGGAGGAACAGGTCTGAATGAATTCCTGACATTGTTTTTCTGGAGAGCAAATTCTAACACTGTAATATAATTAGATTCAGCTAGATTTGAAGATTGAAATTACACGGGTGCTCTACGATATATTCAAGATGGGGGTGTAACGAGGCTTCAAAACCCAATGTATGCTTCACATCGCTAAATTTAGTCACCAAGATCATCCATACGGCTCTGAGCCGCGCTTACGGCGCGTTACCTCTACATACCTTGGCACAGTAGGTAGGCATCTTAAAAGTGAAAATAATAATAGAAAAAAAAAAACCTGCACAAAACCCTTTACTTCGCATTAGTACCCCTTTCCCGTTTCAAAATTTCTTTATTCTCGAGACAAATTTTCTCCATTCCAACCATTGACTTTGTAGATGAGCCCTTTGTGCAGCTCATTATATCAAATGCTTTTCAGAAATCCACTTAAATTATATCCATGGGTTCATCTTTTGTCTATCGGCTTGACAATATCTTCAAAGATCTCCAGTGGATATGTCAGTCGTGATCTCCTTTTTAGAAATTCCAACTTGTGCATTTCTGAATGTTTCAAAATTTTGATCCCTGTCAAGGTCTGTCCCTTCTTCCTCCCTCAACGTACAATATTATTAAGCCCATCCTTTCAGATTTCGCTGGACATTTTTTTTAGGCAGAGCCTGAGCTTTCGTCTCCTCAAAGAAAAGTATAATAAAGGGCTTGGGTTTTTTTTACCCCTAGAATCATAAGTTTCAGATTTCCCAAAATGGAAAAAAAAAGACAAAAAACAACAGAAATAGTGTGTTAATTTGCTTAAAAATTTGAAGCTGATTTCAGACTTTTTGCATTGCTGCCATTTGATATCGGAGGACCAATACCACCGATCATCATCATTTTTCTAGTTCATGACAGCTAATAACACATGCACAAAACATGAGGGTCATGTCAAACACCACTCATGGAAATGTGAAATCGTGAGACGATAGCGGACAAGGCCTTACAGCACAGTATTGTTCATCACCCGCCACCAGTTATTCCAGAAGTGTATATGCAAATTGCCTCTTCTGAGAAAAAGAGGACTTAAGGCCCCTTCACATTAAGCGACGTTGCAGCGATACCGACAACGATCCGGATCGCTGCAGCGTCGCTGTTTGGTCGCTGGAGAGCTGTCACACAGACCGCTCTCCAGCGACCAACGATGCCGGTAACCAGGGTAAACATCGGGTAACTAAGCGCAGGGCCGCGCTTAGTAACCCGATGTTTACCCTGGTTACCATGCTAAAAGTAAAAAAAAAACAAACACTAGATACTTACCTAACGCTGTCTGTCCTCCAGCGCTGCGCTCTGCTTCTCTGCTCTCCTCCTGTACTGGCTGTGAGCCGGAAAGCAGAGCGGTGACGTCACCGCTCTGCTTTCCGGCTCACAGCCAGTACAGGAGGAGTGCAGAGCACAGCGCTGGAGGACAGACGGCTGTAGGTAAGTATCTAGTGTTTGTTTTTTTTTTACTTTTAGCATGGTAACCAGGGTAAACATCGGGTTACTAAGCGCGGCCCTGCGCTTAGTTACCCGATGTTTACCCTGGTTACCAGTGAAGACATCGCTGGATCGGTGTCACACACGCCGATCCAGCGATGTCAGCAGGAGTCCAGCGACTAAATAAAGTTCTGGACTTTCTTCAGCGACCAACGATCTCCCAGCAGGGGCCTGATCGTTGGTCGCTGTCACACAGAACGATTTCATTAACGATATCGTTGCTACGTCACAAATAGCAACGATATCGTTAACAATATCGTTATGTGTGAAGGTACCTTTAAACTCTATAGCGCCACCTGTTGGAAGTAGCGATCCTACAAGTCACAATCAACCCTTTAATGAGTCGTGCAATATGACTAAGGGTACCGTCACACTATAACATTTCGATCGCTACGACGGTACGATTCGTGACGTTCCAGCGATATCGTTACGATATCGTTGTGTTTGACACGCAGCAGCGATCAGGGATCCTGCTGAGAATCGTACGTCGTAGCAGATCGTTTAGAACTTTCTTTCATCGCTGGATCTCCCGCTGTCATCGCTAGATCGGTGTGTGTGACACCGATCTAGCGATCTAGCGATGCGATCCAGCGATGCGTTCGCTTGTAACCAGGGTAAACATCGGGTAACTAAGCGCAGGACCGCGCTTAGTTACCCGATGTTTACCCTGGTTACAAGCGTTAAACTAAAAAAAAAAAAAACAGCACATACTTACATTCTGGTGTCCGTCAGGTCCCTTGCCGTCTGCTTCCCGCACTGTGACTGCCGGCCGTAAAGTGAAAGCAGAGCACAGCGGCTGTGCTTTCACTTTCACTTTTACGGCCGGCAGTCACTGAGTGCGGGAAGCAGACTGCAAGGGACCTGACGGACACCAGAATGTAAGTATGTGCTGTTTTTTTTTTTTTAGTTTAACGCTTGTAACCAGGGTAAACATCGGGTAACTAAGCGCGGTCCTGCGCTTAGTTACCCGATGTTTACCCTGGTTACCCAGGGACCTCGGCATCGTTGGTCGCTGGAGAGCTGTCTGTGTGACAGCTCCCCAGCGACCACACTACGATTTACCTACGATCACGGCCAGGTCATATCGCTGGTCGTGATCGTAGGTAAATCGTATAGTGTGACGGTACCCTTAGAATAAAAGCCAAATCAGTATCTCAATTCGCAGACACGGTGTTTCGGGCTGTTGGCCCTCATCAGTGCAAAGCATGAGAACTGATTTGGCTAGGTGAGAGGCTCTGGACTGGGGTCTAAGGGGTATCGTTTCTCCTTATGGAGAGTGACATACCATATCTGGCTTGTCAAGGTAAGGAGGCTTATTCGCCGTGCAATGATCCTCTGGGAAATTAAATATGCAAATTGCCTCTTCTGAGAAAAAGACGACTTAAACTCTATAGCGCCACCTGTTGGAAGTAGCGATCCTACAAGTCATAATCAACCCTTTAATGAGTCGTGCAATATGACTTAGGATAACAGCCAAATTAGTACCTCAATTCGCAGACACAGTATTTCCGAAGCTCTCACCTAGCCAAATCAGTTCTCATGCTTCGCACTGACGAGGGCCAACAGCCCGAAACACCGTATCTGCGAACTGAGATACTGATTAGGCTTTTAACCTAAGTCATATTGCACGACTCATTAAAGGGTTGATTATGACTTGTAGGATCGCTACTTCCAACAGGTGGCGCTATACAGTTTAAGTCCTCTTTTTCTCAGAAGAGGTAATTTGCATATTTAATTTCCCAGAGGAGCATTGCACGGCGAATAAGCCTCCTTACCTTGACAAGCCAGCTGGTATGTCACTCTCCATAAGGAGAAACGTTACCCCTTAGACTTCAGAAGTGTACTATGAGCTTTCTAAGGCCTCATTCAGACACTGTTTTTTTGTATATGTGCTATCAGTGTGTCTCACAAATAGCACTTGTACCTACTAAGGTATGTGCACACATTAAGAGTTTGCAGCAGGAATTTCTGTATCTTTTTAGCAGGAAAAGTCAATTTTTGCAGTGTTCTTTACATGCGTTTTTGTTCCACGTTTTTCCCCAATTAGGATGGGTGAAATCTGCAGCAGAAACTCTGAAACAATTGACCTGCTGTATATTTAAATCTGATGTAAATTTACAAGGAAATAATGAGCAACATGAGCATGAGACTTCAAGATTCTCGTTCATTTTACTGGAATTAAGAAGTCCTTCAGGTTTTGTAACAAATTTGCACAGAAAAAGAAGCATGACAAAAAATATGTACACAAAACCTAATACTAAATTGCGGAGAGGTATCCAATTTTGATCCAAGTGTCCGATCACAACCAGCAATGCAAATCTATGGGAAAAAAACAAACAAAAACAAAACAACAACAACAACAAAAAAAAAAAATCAGACAGCACTCAGATGCTGTACTTTTTTCATAACTGTCAAAAGACTTGCCATCACTTCCAATCAGGAATCAGATGTGGATAGGTGCTTACTAAGAGTACCCATCTCCATATATAACAACCAAATAAAATACAACTCTGGAGCGCTATAGCATGCAAACATGAAATATGTGAAATTTGAATAGCATTACTGCACCACAAAATATGAAAAATTGAGAAAGCTCAGCGCATAAATTGGCAAATCCACTTATACTCGACAGCCACGATAAGTCAATTCTCATTGCTGGGAACCTACCTAATGTTAATGTGATAGCTAATCTTAGCAAACATCTTCCCACATAAATGTATACTTCAGTTTAAGGCCTCTTTCACACTTCAGTCTTTTTGTTTCATTCAAAATCAATCGTTTTGTGAAGGCCTAAGGTTACTTTCACACTTGCGTTTTTCAGTTTCCGTCACAATCCGTCGTTTTTTGAGAATGCAGGATCCTGCAAAAAAATTTGCAATAGACTTGTATTAGCGACGGATTGTGACGGATGGCCATCCGTTTCATCCGTCGTGCACTGGATCCGTTGGAAAATAGCAGTCCGTCGTGCGGAGAAAACGTTCATAGGAACGTTTTTTTCTGCACGTCGGAAAATCGGTCAGCGATGCATCCTGCACTGCCCGTCGTCGGCTATAATGGAAGCCTATGGACGCAGGATCCATCGCTGACTGTCACACACTGGAATCCAGCGACGGATCCAGTTTTTCCCCTCTGAGCATGCCCGGAAGGATTTTCAAATCTGGAAAAAAGTCTCTCTCTCTCGTCTCCGGACATTTAATTCCCGGACTTTGTGGATAACGCATCCGTCATTACCCTGCATGCGTCACACACATTTTTCCCTATTTTTCGTGACTTCCATCGAAGTTGCTGCACAACGACAGACAGCAGAAAATGCAAGTGTGAAAGTAGCCTAAGAGAGAATTCATATTACTGCATATACTCAAGTACAAGCTGAGATTTTCAGCCCATTTTTTTAGGCTAAAACTGCCCCTCTCGGCTTATACTCGAGTCATTGTCCAAGGGGGTCAGTGGGGGAGGGGGAGCAGAAGGAGTGGTGGCTGTCGCATCATACTCACCTGCTCCAGGCGCGGTCTCTGCTTCTCAGATTGTCTCTTGATGCCGGCAGCTTGTTCCTGTGTCCAGCGGTCACGTGGTACAGCTCATTAAAGTAATGAATATGGATGCGACTCCACTCCCATAGGGGCAGAGCTCATATTCATTACTTTAATGAGCAGTACCATGTGACCGCTGAACACAGGAACAAGCTGCCAGCGCCGGAGAGACCATCAGAGAAGCAGAGACCGGCTGCGCCAGGAGGGTGATCCTTGCAATATTCACTTGTCCACGTTCCACAGCCGGGCTCCTTCTTCCGCGTCCTCTGGCTGTGATGTTCAGGTCAGAGGGCACGATAACATGAAAACCAGGGATTCAAGCTAAACCAGGGATTCAAGCTTCAGGAGGCTAATTTGCATATTCCAGGTGCCTTCTGGGAGAAGCGAAGTCTCCCTAAGCTAGAAGATCGTTGGGTACAGCCGGGACCAGCTGCTTCGAAAGCATCACCAAACCAGGGATTCAAGCTTCAGGAGGCTAATTTGCATATTCCAGGTGCCTTCTGGGAGAAGCGAAGTCTCCCTAAGCTAGAAGATCGTTGGGTACAGCCGGGACCAGCTGCTTCGAAAGCATCACCAAACCAGGGATTCAAGCTTCAGGAGGCTAATTTGCATATTCCAGGTGCCTTCTGGGAGAAGCGAAGTCTCCCTAAGCTAGAAGATCGTTGGGTACAGCCGGGACCAGCTGCTTCGAAAGCATCACCAAACCAGGGATTCAAGCTTCAGGAGGCTAATTTGCATATTCCAGGTGCCTTCTGGGAGAAGCGAAGTCTCCCTAAGCTAGAAGATCGTTGGGTACAGCCGGGACCAGCTGCTTCGAAAGCATCACCAAACCAAATTTTTGCCTGTAGGACATTATTGCAAGAGAGCTTGGCTGAGTAGATTACACAAGAAGGAAAACACACAGCAAGTCAGCAGGATCTAGGAGCAACATGGCAGATGTGACAACCTACATGGTGAGCTGCAGCATGTGCTACATGTTCACAGATCGACCAGAAGAAGAATCCAATTTCACCTGTCAGAAGTGTAGACTAGTGGCCCTTTTAGAAGAAAAGGTGCGGGGTCTGGAAGAAAGAATAGCAACTTTGAAACTCATCAAAGAGAATGAAGACTTTCTAGACAGAACAGAAGCATCTCTACTGGTCACAGAAGGTGCAAAAAGTGTCAGAGAACCTCCAAAAGCAGATGAGTGGAAGCATGTGACCAAAAGAAGCAAGAAGACCATGGAGAAATCACCAACCACACAACTGAAGAACCGATATCAAATCTTTGTAGAGGATGAAGATGGCACACCTAAGAATGAAGCAATACCAGCAAGCAAAAAAGAAAAGGGCACACAGCAACAAGTGACAGCAAAAAGTACAGCCAAGAAGCAACGAAGAGTGGTGGTGGTGGGAGACTCACTACTGAGAGGCACCGAAGCAGCCATCTGCAGACCGGACATAACTGCAAGAGAAGTATGCTGCCTTCCAGGTGCGATGATCAAGGATGTGACCGATAGGATACCAAAGCTCTTCAGCTCCAAGGACGTCCACCCATTTCTTCTGATACATGTTGGCACCAATGACACGGCAAGGAAGGACCTACCGACAATCTGCAAGGACTTTGAAGAGTTGGGGAAGAAAGTAAAGGAACTGGATGCACAGGTAGTTTTTTCTTCTATCCTTCCAGTAGACGGGCATGGCACCAGGAGATGGAACAGGATCCTTGATGCAAACAACTGGCTAAGACGATGGTGCAGACAACAAGGATTTGGATTCCTGGACCACGGTGTGAATTACTGGTATGATGGACTCCTCGCCAGAGACGGACTACACCTCAACAAACCTGGGAAACACACATTCGCCAGAAGACTCGCTACACTCATCAGGAGGGCGTTAAACTAGAAGAAGAGGGGACGGGAAGAAAAACATTAGACTCGAACAAAGACGACCCAGGAAAACATACTCAGAAGGGAGGTAAGAACATTTCTAAAACAATTCACAGTGAGGAGATTGGAACAAAACAAAATCCTCTAAACTGCATGCTCGCAAACGCCAGAAGCCTGACAAACAAGATGGAAGAACTAGAAGCAGAAATATCTACAGGTAACTTTGACATAGTGGGAATAACCGAGACATGGTTAGATGAAAGCTATGACTGGGCAGTTAACTTACAGGGTTATAGTCTGTTTAGAAAGGATCGTAAAAATCGGAGAGGAGGAGGGGTTTGTCTCTATGTAAAGTCTTGTCTAAAGTCCACTTTAAGGGAGGATATTAGCGAAGGGAATGAGGATGTCGAGTCCATATGGGTTGAAATTCATGGAGGGAAAAATGGTAACAAAATTCTCATTGGGGTCTGTTACAAACCCCCAAATATAACAGAAAGCATGGAAAGTCTACTTCTAAAGCAGATAGATGAAGCTGCAACCCATAATGAGGTCCTGGTTATGGGGGACTTTAACTACCCGGATATTAACTGGGAAACAGAAACCTGTGAAACCCATAAAGGCAACAGGTTTCTGCTAATAACCAAGAAAAATTATCTTTCACAATTGGTGCAGAATCCAACCAGAGGAGCAGCACTTTTAGACCTAATACTATCTAATAGACCTGACAGAATAACAAATCTGCAGGTGGTTGGGCATTTAGGAAATAGCGACCACAATATTGTGCAGTTTCACCTGTCTTTCACTAGGGGGACTTGTCAGGGAGTCACAAAAACATTGAACTTTAGGAAGGCAAAGTTTGAACAGCTTAGAGATGCCCTTAATCTGGTAGACTGGGACAATATCCTCAGAAATGAGAATACAGATAATAAATGGGAAATGTTTAAGAACATCCTAAATAGGCAGTGTAAGCGGTTTATACCTTGTGGGAATAAAAGGACTAGAAATAGGAAAAACCCAATGTGGCTAAACAAAGAAGTAAGACAGGCAATTAACAGTAAAAAGAAAGCATTTGCACTACTAAAGCAGGATGGCACCATTGAAGCTCTAAAAAACTATAGGGAGAAAAATACTTTATCTAAAAAACTAATTAAAGCTGCCAAAAAGGAAACAGAGAAGCACATTGCTAAGGAGAGTAAAACTAATCCCAAACTGTTCTTCAACTATATCAATAGTAAAAGAATAAAAACTGAAACTGTAGGCCCCTTAAAAAATAGTGAGGAAAGAATGGTTGTAGATGACGAGGAAAAAGCTAACATATTAAACACCTTCTTCTCCACGGTATTCACGGTGGAAAATGAAATGCTAGGTGAAATCCCAAGAAACAATGAAAACCCTATATTAAGGGTCACCAATCTAACCCAAGAAGAGGTGCGAAACCGGCTAAATAAGATTAAAATAGATAAATCTCCGGGTCCGGATGGCATACACCCACGAGTACTAAGAGAACTAAGTAATGTAATAGATAAACCATTATTTCTTATTTTTAGTGACTCTATAGCGACAGGGTCTGTTCCGCAGGACTGGCGCATAGCAAATGTGGTGCCAATATTCAAAAAGGGCTCTAAAAGTGAACCTGGAAATTATAGGCCAGTAAGTCTAACCTCTATTGTTGGTAAAATATTTGAAGGGTTTCTGAGGGATGTTATTCTGGATTATCTCAATGAGAATAACTGTTTAACTCCATATCAGCATGGGTTTATGAGAAATCGCTCCTGTCAAACCAATCTAATCAGTTTTTATGAAGAGGTAAGCTATAGACTGGACCACGGTGAGTCATTGGACGTGGTCTATCTCGATTTTTCCAAAGCGTTTGATACCGTGCCGCACAAGAGGTTGGTACACAAAATGAGAATGCTTGGTCTGGGGGAAAAGGTGTGTAAATGGGTTAGTAACTGGCTTAGTGATAGAAAGCAGAGGGTGGTTATAAATGGTATAGTCTCTAACTGGGTCGCTGTGACCAGTGGGGTACCGCAGGGGTCAGTATTGGGACCTGTTCTCTTCAACATATTCATTAATGATCTGGTAGAAGGTTTACACAGTAAAATATCGATATTTGCAGATGATACAAAACTATGTAAAGCAGTTAATACAAGAGAAGATAGTATTCTGCTACAGATGGATCTGGATAAGTTGGAAACTTGGGCTGAAAGGTGGCAGATGAGGTTTAACAATGATAAATGTAAGGTTATACACATGGGAAGAGGGAATCAATATCACCATTACACACTGAACGGGAAACCACTGGGTAAATCTGACAGGGAGAAGGACTTGGGGATCCTAGTTAATGATAAACTTACCTGGAGCAGCCAGTGCCAGGCAGCAGCTGCCAAGGCAAACAGGATCATGGGGTGCATTAAAAGAGGTCTGGATACACATGATGAGAGCATTATACTGCCCTAGTTAGACCGCACATGGAGTACTGTGTCCAGTTTTGGGCACCGGTGCTCAGGAAGGATATAATGGAACTAGAGAGAGTACAAAGGAGGGCAACAAAATTAATAAAGGGGATGGGAGAACTACAATACCCAGATAGATTAGCGAAATTAGGATTATTTAGTCTAGAAAAAAGACGACTGAGGGGCGATCTAATAACCATGTATAAGTATATAAGGGGACAATACAAATATGTCGCTGAGGATCTGTTTATACCAAGGAAGGTGACGGGCACAAGGGGGCATTCTTTGCGTCTGGAGGAGAGAAGGTTTTTCCACCAACATAGAAGAGGATTCTTTACTGTTAGGGCAGTGAGAATCTGGAATTGCTTGCCTGAGGAGGTGGTGATGGCGAACTCAGTCGAGGGGTTCAAGAGAGGCCTGGATGTCTTCCTGGAGCAGAACAATATTGTATCATACAATTATTAGGTTCTGTAGAAGGACGTAGATCTGGGTATTTATTATGATGGAATATAGGCTGAACTGGATGGACAAATGTCTTTTTTCGGCCTTACTAACTATGTTACTATGTTACTATGGTTAGTGCGCGCCCTCTGCCTGAACAGTCACTGCAGAGACCCGGAAGACACTGCGAGGCGGTGGAACGGGGACAGGTGAATATCGCAAATATGACAGTGTTGTGCCAATACCTTAGAAATCGCCTACTAGGGGCAGTTTTCCAAGTTACTCTTACAGAGCAGGCCTTTTCTCCTAACTTTGTGGACCTCTATAAGACTACTTATGTAAATACATATATATTCAGATGCAAGATGGTACCGATATGTCCTAGACTGAAGTAGAAGGGTGCTTGCTGGGATCAGTCCCGAATAATCAGAAATTCCGTTTTGAAGCCCCAGGGGAATGCCGATCTCTCCAATGCAGGTCTTCCCTAAGTCCATAGAGAACAGCCCCAAGATGCTGAGGACTTGGTTGTCCTCACCAAGTCGGCTCATGTCAAGACAAACAAAGAGTCCCAGAAACACCAACAACAGATCCAGAGTTGCACCGCTCTTTCCAGACTTTCTCCAAGGATGTGCAGCTTCCCTTCCACTCGGACTCACCTTTGACGCCTTCCAACCACCAAAACCCCCCGCGCTCCAACTCCGACCTTTCGCTGCTGCCCTCTTCTGGCCAGATCATATATTACATCTCCAACAATACAGAAAACTGTGATTAACCCTTACACTATGACCAAACTTTGACATTTACCTGACTGATGAAAGGTGCACCGATTTTCTTATACAAGAAAAAGCACTGACAATGGAACAATCCTATCATTTTGAGCAGACTTTGATCAGAGTTTGGTCCGAGTGTCATCAGTTTTTCTCGTAAGTGGAGAAAAAGAAAAAAAAAAAGTTTCTCCACTTTCTCCTTTGTCATCCGAGTGCAGTAAGATTTTTTCAAGGATCCATATACTGGCTTTGCAGACTTTGATCCGACACTCAGATCAAAATCGGACTATGTCTCTGAGATATTTTGCAGACTGCTCGGTCTGTGAAAAACACGGATAGCACTCATACGTGAAAAATAAATGTCTGAATGAGGCCTAATACAGCGGAAAAGATCATTAAAATTTGCTCAAGCGGTTTCAGTGTTCTCCTTTTTTTTCCAATCCCCCAAAAAAGAAAATTTCTTTCTTATTTTCCCAGGTGACACCAGCAAAGCATTTTATAATCGTAAAAAATCACAGATGTTCGCATACATTTGTGCATAAAGCATTAAAAAAGAAACTGTAATGCGCTGCGGAATATGTTGGCGCTATATAAAGATTATTATTATTATTATTATGCATTAGGGAATGCCTCTAAAACAGGGACCCATAATACACTTGACATGGAGCATATGGTGAGCAGTTAGGTATAGAAAATAGTGTCAAACAAGAAAAAGGGGTAAACTTATTATAGCAGACCTAATGTCTATTTGAAAATTCCTGCGATTCCCTTTTGGACACTTGTTATGATTCCCTTTTGGATGCGTCCTCGGAAGAAGCAAGGCTAAACGTGCGTCGGGGTGAGGGGACCCAATGCCTGACATTCCTGGTGCTTTGATGAACATTGCAATACTAGGTAACGTACTATTAACTAGATTATTCTGTCTTTTGGTTCAACAGCATATCCATTATAATGGAGGGCGATTTTGAGTAGTAACTAGTGTCTAAACGGGAATCGCAGGAATTTTCAGATAGACACTGGGTCTGCTATAAAGAGATTATCCCTTTTCTTGTTTGACACTATGTTATACACCTGACTGCTCACCATATGCTCCATGTCAGGCGTATTTAGTGCCCCTGTTTTATAGGCATTCCCGAATACATACACACGTGGTCAAAATTGTTGGTACCCCTCGTTTAATAACAGAAAAACCCACAATGGTCACAGAAATAACTTGAATCTGACAAAAGTAAAAATAAATTTAAAAAAATCTATGAAAATGAATAAATGAAACCATGCTTCCACAAAATAAATAAAAAAAAAAAAAAAAACTCATGAAATAGGCCTGGACAGAAATGATGGGACCTCTGAAAATAATGTGACAAAAACGATATGGTAAATCAAGGAGTGTCCATCTTGGAATCAGTGAGAGGGCCTGTATATAGGCTAAAGATATTCACTGTTCTATTTGGTGACATGGTGTATCACACTCAACATGGACCAGTGGAAGCGAAGGAAAGAGTTGTCTCAGGAAATTGTAGACAAACATGTTAAAGGTAAAAGTTATAAGATCATCTCCAAGCAGCTTGATGTTCCTGTGACTACAGTTGCACATGTTATTCAGAAATTTAAGCTCCATGGGACTGCAGCCAACCTCCCTGGACGTGGCCGCAGGAGGAAAATTGATGATAAATCAAAGAGACGGATAATACGAATGGTAACAAAAGAGCCCAGAAAAACTTCTAAACAGATTAAAGGTGAACTTCAAGCTCAAGGAACATCAGTGTCAGATCGCAGCATCCGTCGTTGTATGAGCCAAAGTGGACTTCATGGGAGACGACAAAGGAGCGCACCATTGTTGAAAAAAAAATCATAAGCCAGGCTAGAATTTGCCAAACTAAATGCTGACAAGCCACAAAGCTTCTGGGAGAATGTTCTATGGACCGATGAGACAAAAATTGAATTTTTTGGCAAGGCACATTAGCTCTATGTTCACAGATGGAAAAATTAAGCATATCTAGAAAAGAACACTGTCCCTACTGTGAAACATGGAGGAGGCTCTGTTATGTTCTGGGGCTGCTTTGCTTCATCTGGCACAGGGTGTCTAGAATCTCTGCAAGGTACAATGAAATCTCAAGACTACCAAGGGATTCTAGAGAGAAATGTGCTGCCCAGTGTCAGAAAGCTTGGTCTCAGTCGCAGGTCATGGGTCTTGCAACAGGATAATAACCCAAAACACACAGTTAAAAAAAACACCCAAGAATGGCTAAGAGGAAAACATTGGACTATTCTAAATCTTTCTTTGGAAAGAGCTGAAACGCGCCGTCTGGAAAAGGCAATCTTCAAACACAAGACAACTGGAGCAGTTTGCTCTTGAGGAGTGGGTCAAAATACCTGTCGAGAGGTGCAGAAGTCTCATTGACAGTTACAGGAATCGTTTGATTGCAGTGATTGCCTCAAAAGGTTGTGCAACAAAATATTAAGGTAAGGGTACCATCATTTCTGCCCAGGCCTATTTCATGAGTGGTTTTTTTTTTAATTCTGTGGAAGCATGGTTGAAAAGCAATGTCTGACTTTCATTTGTTCATTTTCATAGATTTTTTATTTATTACTTTTGTCAGATTCAAGTTATTTCTGTGACCATTGTGGGTTTTTCTGTCATTAAACGAGGGGTATCAACAATTTTGACCATGTGTGTATCTTTTTATTTTTTTTTTTTTATACATGTTTCAATAAACTGTTTTGTATTTTATTTGTTATGTATCTCTTCAGTATTTGAGTTTTACTAAAAGACTTTGCTGTCAGGTAGAGCATGTACTAATTTAAAGAAGTGAAAAGATCGGATGCACAATCTATTGGTAAAATCTCCAAAATATGACAACCATTTAATAAACCAGCAGCTAAAGACACTCATCTTTGAAGGAGCAGAGTAAGCCTACAATTTCCAAAGATAATAACACGGCGGTCTATTGTACAAGTTTCAAAAGTACTAACCTGTATCTTATATAATGAAGGCCTTTAGTTGTCTTCTATTTTGAACAAATCAATACCATGTCCCTACTATTTCCATGAAAAAAAAATATTTTGGAGTGAAATCTAGAATTCTAGGTTAGATATGTCACATCAACATACTTTTTAATAAAATAGTTGTCATATAATATTGAACTGGGGCTCCGTGGCCAGACGGCATCGGCTGCTGATCAATTATTTCCTTTCTTCTGCATCCATCAAAGAAAATCTTTTCTTGGCACCCAGATGTTTTCAATTTGGAGGAAACAATTATCCAAAACGACAGCTTGAAATCAATCTGACCCAACTTTTAGCACCCAGATATAAATGGCACCAGGAGTGTATAGCAGCCGCTCTCCACCCCACCTGCTGAAGTAGCATGGACATTTGCCAAGCTTGCTTTCTGAGGGTCTATCAGCAGTCAGCCGAACACACGGCTATCCAATGTCTATGGCTAACTTTGTGCCGAATGTACTAAAAGTATTGGCCATTATTCATTTTAGAAATCTGGTGCATCTTTGGCAATCAAAAAAAAAATATATTGAAAATTTTCGACATTTTACACCATTCCCTACTGGAGTGAATTTGAGACATTTTGTACAAAAAAAAAAAAAAAACAGATCATAAATCTGGCTTAAACCGTATTTGAAAAATAGCAAAAAGTTGGCAGAAAAAAAACAAACAAAAAAAAAAAAAAAAAACAGGTGTCAAAATTGATAATTTTGTTTACAACAAAAATTGGCCACAAGACCCTTCATGTCTTTGTAGAAAGTTAACAAGATCTGCGATGTCCTTCAGCAGTTTCATGGTTTCGCTGTTGCAACATTATACAAACCCTGCCAATGTCAACTGTGACATTTTCTTTTAATTGTTTTATATTTAAAAAAACTAACTTTGGGGCTGTCATATTGGAGATATGTATTCTTCCTCCATTGTTTGTATGTGCAGGGTCTGTGCGTTTGATGGGAAATGCAAACAGTGGGAGTTAATGGACAATGTACTGCACTTACTGCCACAAGCCTCTGGTCATTAACGGACAGGTCACTCTTGTCCAATAGACTAGCTTCACCTGACCCAAGATCATGCGCATGCGCAGTCATTCCCTGGGGCGACGCATGCACAGTAAAGTCCTGCTGACATTACTAAAGTAGGACTGTTGATCTGCGCATTCGCCACCCCAAGGAATGACAGTTTGTGCGCGAGATCTCAGGCAGGGAGGGCAGGTTAGTCAGTGACCAAGGGGGTGGTGGTGGGTGGAGAAAAAGAGAGGCAGCAGAGATGAAGTTGAAGCGCAGTGTTCACCCCTTGCACTAGACACTCATTAGCCGAAAATTTCAGCAGGGGATTTTGAAAACAAAACAAAACAGAAAATTGATTTTCTACAACAAAAGAAAAGCCTTTACCGTACATTACAGCAACTTTGCCGATACGACAATAGATTGGGGTTGAGTAAAATCATCTGACCGGTTCCCTTTAAGGGCAGGAACGTTACAATAATACAATTCGGCAGCTATAATGAATCCACACAAATGTTAACAAAAATGGATGAAATATTTAAAATCTGGATATTGCATCAGAGACACATAAAAAATAAATGAAGACAAGAATTTTCTCAGTGAAGGAACGCTTTACTACATGTTGTGAATAATCCGTACCCGGTAAACATCTGAAAAGTACAATTTCACAGCCATGAAAAAAACAGGACTTTTTTTTGTGATTCTCCTAGTTCGAGGCCTCGTCTGAGTCTCATTGTTTAATTTCCTAAATACTCCATTCTGGAATGATCTACAGTCCTTTTGGCATTTCACCTTCCTCAACTGAATAATTTATCCTCGTCGGTGGGATATTAAATCCGGCCTGCCTCATGAATACTGAGGTGAAATTTTCTTTCAGGCTGTTGGCAAAATTGACCTCATCTGTCACAAAACTTCTCCTGCACTCGCTAGGGCCATCTCGCTTCTTGTCTACGCCAAGAGTTTCCTCGTCATTATGCAGTGGCTAGTCTATGCGCTCACATAACCTCAACGGAAAGAAAAGGGATAAAAACCCATTAAAAGCTCAAAGAGAATTTTAGATATTGCAAATCGTGGCGGCATATAAAAATACAGCAACGCAAGAAGGAAAAAGAAAAGGCCTAGAAGAAAAATATTACTATCTAATCTTCGGACACTAGTGATTACGGTAATCCTATAACGACCAGGAAATTTTTCATTTTTTTCCCACTTTCAATTCTTTTTCTCCTTCTAAGAGTAATAACCTTTTTTATTTTTTCCATTAGACAGATGTATGAGGGCTTGTTTTGCTTGACCCCATTCATTCTAACAAATAATTCACTGAAAAAACGGGAAAAAAAATCCAAATGAGATGAAAAAAAGAAAAAAAATAGCAATTCCAACATGTTTTTTGGGGGGAGGGGGATGCGTTTGTTTTTGCGACATTCTTCATGCAGTAACATTGACCTGGAATAAGGATTCTGCAGGTCAGTATGATTACGGTGATACAATAATTTAAAAAAATTATAAGTTATTTTTATTTACGCGATGAAAAAAAAAATTAAGAACTCGGCTCCTCAGCCCCCTCCACACATGTAACAACTTTTCAAAGACATTACCGTATATACTCGTGCATAAGCTGAGATTTTCAGCACATTTTTTTGTGCTGAAAATGCTCCCCCGGCTTATACACGAGTCATGGTCCAGAAAGCCGGCGGGGGAGGGGGAGCGGCGGAGCAGCGGCAGGAGCCGGCTAACAGAAGACATCATACTCACCCTCCTCACGCCGTCACTGCATCTCCGTCCCGGCAGCTCTTCCTGTGCTGAGCGCTCACGTGGTACCGCTCATTAAGGTAATGAATATGCATGCCTCTCCACTCCCATAGGTGTGGAGCGCATATTCATTACCTTAATGAACGGTACCACGTGACCACTCTGCACAGGCAGAGTTGCTGCGCCGGGATAGCGGGTGATACAGCTACAGCACAAGGAGAGTGAGTAGGACGGGGGACTTGAGCCATGCATAATATGGGAGGGGGGGGGGGAAAGCCATGCGGGACTGGGGAAGCCACATACAAAGACAGGTTGGGGGGAGCCACATACCAGGACAGTGACAGGAGGAGCCACACATACCAGGATAGCGACAGGGGGAGCCACGCATACCAGGACAGCGACGGGGGGGGGGGGGGGGAGGGAAGGTGTTCATGCATAGCAGGACAGGGATGAGGGGACAATGCATACCTGGCTTATACGCAAGTCAATAAGCTTACACAGTTTTCCGGGGCAAAATTAGGTGCCTCGGCTTATACTCAAGTCGGCTTATACTCCAGTATGTACGGTAATTCACTTCCTACTGTGGGAAGGGATTAAGGTATCCGGGTGAAGAACAGTCTGGGCAATGTGGCTTGGTCAGACAATTTAGGTGATAATGGAAAATAATGAGAAGGAAGCAGAGCTGGCCAGGGAGTAGAGCTGGAGTGACAGAGGCTACAGATCTATCATAGCCCTTCAGCCCCATTTGAATATCAATTCAAATGCAGATTTCTTAGTAATGGGAGAAACGGACTGGTCATGTAAAGGTATTGCTGGACTTTTCTTTGAATGAGCTACATGTGCATTGAGGGTTGTAGTCCTCTGGGGCCGCATTTTTATGTCTTAGAAACCCAAAGCTTTTGCAAACCTGAAATGAGGCCAAAATAAATATCCATTTGTAAAATTAATTCCCCTGAAATGTACAAACATTCTTCTTTTTTTTAGATCTGTGTTTGAGTCAATTAGCAGCACTGTAGGGCTTCAAAAATCTGGGTAATAAATGATGAGTTGCATTTCTCTAGTAACGCCTGCTGTGTTAAAATGAATTCAAATCTGCCAAAAAATAAAATAAAATTTCACCTCTATTGTGTTATAATTCCTGTGAAGCACTCAAATGTTTAACAAACTTCCTGATGTGAAGCTAGTCTCTACTCAGGACAAGCCATGTGGCTGGATTGTCAAGAGGTCAGATGTCAAAAGAAAAAGAGAGTACATAATAGACAGCAGGGGTGAGAGGAAAGTGCAGTCAGGAAACAGTCCAAGTTCAATATCCCAAGAAGGTAGCCGATTATGACAAACTAGATGGTGGCCCGATTCTAACGCATCGGGTATTCTAGAATATGCATGTCCACGTAGTATATTGCCCAGCCACGTAGTATATTGCCCAGCCACGTAGTATATTGCCCAGCCACGTAGTATATTGCCCAGTCACGTAGTATATTGCCCAGTCACGTAGTATATTGCCCAGTCACGTAGTATATTGCCCAGTCACGTAGTATATTGCCCAGTCACGTAGTATATTGCCCAGTCGCGTAGTATATTGCCCAGTCGCGTAGTATATTGCCCAGTCGCGTAGTATATTGCCCAGTCACGTAGTATATTGCCCAGCCACGTAGTATATTGCCCAGCCACGTAGTATATTGCCCAGTCACGTAGTATATTGCCCAGTCACGTAGTATATTGCCCAGTCACGTAGTATATTGCCCAGCCACAGAGTATATTGCCCAGTCACGCAGTATATTGCCCAGCCACAGAGTATATTGCCCAGTCACGTAGTATATTGCCCAGCCACAGAGTATATTGCCCAGCCAAATAGTATATTGCCCAGCCACATAGTATATTGCCCAGTCACGTATTATACATTGCCCAGCCACGTAGTATATTGCCCAGTAACGTAGTAAATTGCACAGCCACGTAGTATATTGCCCAGCCACGTAGTATATTGCACAGCCACATAGTATATTGCCCAGCCACGTAGTATATTGCCCAGTCACGTAGTATATTGCCCAGCCACGTAGTATATTGCCCAGCCACGTACTATATTGCCCAGCCACGTAGTATATTGCCCAGCCACGTAGTATATTGCCCAGTCACGTAGTATATTGCCCAGCCACGTAGTATATTGCCCAGCCACATAGTATATTGCCCAGCCACATAGTATATTGCCCAGCCACATAGTATATTGCCCAGCCACATAGTATATTGCCTAGCCACATAGTATATTGCCCAGCCACATAGTATATTGCACAGCCACATAGTATATTGCACAGCGACGTAGTATATTGCACAGCGACGTAGTATACAGCACAGAGCCATGTAGTATACAGACTTGAAATAAAAAATAAACATACTCACCCTCCGTTGAAGTCCTGGCACCTGCGTGCGGTGCAGGCGGCAGCTTCCGGTCCCAGGGTTGGTATGGGCGAAGGACCTGAGATGACGTCGCGGTCACATGACCGTGATATCATGTCAGGTCTTTCTCACAGGACCTGTGATGACGTTGCGGTCACATGACCGTGATATCATGTCAGGTCTTTCTCACAGGACCTGTGATGACATTGCGGTCACATGACTGTGATATCATGTCAGGTCTTTCTCACAGGACCTGTGATGACGTTGCGGTCACATGACTGTGATATCATGTCAGGTCCTTGTCGCATACCATTCTTGCTACCGAAACCTGCCGTTTGCATGGAGCGGTCACCGGAGCGTCGCGAGGATTGGTAAAGGCGCCGGAATGTGAGTATATGATGATTTTTTTTATTTTTAACATTAGATCTTTTTACTATTGAGGCTGTATAGGCAGCATCAATAGTAAAAAAGTTGGTCACACAGGGTTAATAGCAGCGTTAATGAAGTGCGTTACACCGCGGCATAACGCGGTCCATTAGCGCTGCCATTAACCCTGTGTGAGGGCTAACTGGAGGGGAGTACGGAGCGGGCACTGACTGTGGGGAGGAAGGAGCGGCCATGTTGCCACTGGACTGCGCCCATCGCTGATTGGTCGTGGCAATGGTCGTGGGCGTTTTGCCACGACCAATCAGCGACTTGGATTCCATGACAGACAGAGGCCACGACTAATGAATATCCGTGACAGACAGAAGGACAGACAGAAAGACGGAAGTGACCCTTAGACAATTATATAGTAGAAGGGGATAAACAGATAGTCAAGACAAATGCTAGGTCGAGAAGCAAAGATCAGAGTACCAGACAAGGAGCACAGAGCAAGCACACACCTCATGAGCAAAGCTACAATTGGCAGCAATAAAAAACAGAGAGCTGGTTAAATAGCCAGGTAATTACTCTGGACAATAGACACATGGATGAAGCCTTGGCGCACTATGGTCCTGATTGGATGGCTAAACTGTCACTACAGACACTGACAGCTCAGAAAGCTCCAGCATCCGATTGGACGGCTGAAATGTCCATCACCAAACTGACAGCTTAGAACGTCCCATTCCTAAATTGGATGGCAGTACTGTCATTCACTGCATCCAGACACTCAAACAGGAGGAATTGTGACAGTATCCACTTTTCTAGGGGGGCTACCGGACCCCATGTTTCCCTGGAACCTATGATAGAGGGCCCTGAACAGACGATCAGCCTTCGCGGAATGAGCCAGAACCAAGGATCTCTCTTTTGGCTCCTATCCCCGCCAATGAACAAGATATTGAAGGGAATTTCAGACCCTCCGAGAATCCACCATCCTCTGCACCTCGTAGAGGTAGACAATACAGAAGGAACAGATTCTTTAAACAGGGACTTGTGAAAAACATTCAAAATACAAAGTGAGGGAGGAAGCTTTAATCTAAAAGGAAATTGGGTTGATTGCCTCCAGAATTTCATATGGGCCAAAAAATCTAGGAACTAAATCCTTACGCCTAATATTTTTTTATAACAACCACACCTTATCATCTACCCTGAAGATAGAACCGGCTGAACATTTCCTATCAGTCTTCTGTTTTTGGTGTTGCTGAGCAATCCCGATATTCTTTTGGACCTCACTTCAAACATTCCAAAGTTTTTGTATGACAACCTCTACTCCATGACACCCAGAACTCTGAGGGGTGCAGTTTGTAAAATTTGGTCACCTAACAAGGGTTCTGCCGTCCTGGCACCTCAGGGGCTCTGCCAAAGTGACATGACACCTGTAACCATAACAGCAAAATCTGCACTCCAATATGGCACACTTTCCCTTCTGAGCTTTGCACTGTGCCTGAAAAAGTAGTTTCCGACCACATATTGGCTAACTCAGGAGAAATTTTATATTTTCACGGCACTATGTAATAAAATTCTGTGACAAAACTGAGTTCAGAATGCTCACCACCCCGCTAGATAAATTCCCTGAGGGGTGTAGTTTCCAAATTGGGGTCCCTTTTGAGGGGTTTCAACTGTTTAGGCACATCAGGGGCTCTGCAAACGTGACATGGAGTCTGATCTCGATTCCAGCCAATTTTACGCTCCAAAAGTAAAATGGTGCTCTTTCCAATCCGAGCCCTGCCATGTGTCCAAGCAATGGTTTTCCACCACATACAGGGTATCGGTGTTCTTAGGAGAAATTGCACATCACATTTTTAAAGGTCCATGTTCACCTGTAACTCTTATGAAAATGAAAGAGTTGGGGCTAGAGAAACATTTTTGTGGTATAAATCAAAATTTTCACTTAATCCTTCCACATTGCTTTAATTTCTGTGAAGCACCTGAAGGATAATAGGCTTCTTCAATGGGGTTTTCAGCACTTTGAGGGGAGCAGTTTTTAAAATGGTGTCACTTTTGAGTATTTTTTGCCACATAGCTCCCTCAAAGCCACTTCCAATGCTGCATAGGGACAAACTACTACCCATGCACAATCTTTTCACCCATAGAAGCACAAGAGGTGCCATTTTTAGTACTGCATTAGCGTTACAAGTTTTGACCCTGCAAATGTTGCATTGCCGCAAGTAGGGCTGAGGAGTCGGTAAGCCAAACCTCGACTCCTCAATTTCCATGATGCCGACTCCACCAAAATGGGCTCTGTGACACAACACTCCGGGATCGCCTTTGCTGGGGTCAAAGGCCACGTGGTTTGTGCATTGAATCTGAGGCGTACAGCAGGTTTTCTGAGCAGGCTGACCTCAGGTCAGATTTATTAACATGAAAGCAACATAGATAAACCAAAACATAAAAATAAATCCTAGCCTGTCCGGCGCTAACTAAACCAACACGTTGCTATCTCAACAACTGGGGGGCTTCTCCCACCCAGATAACATCACACAATTCTTGAGCAGAGCTCTCACTCACGTTTGTCTCACACAGACAGGCAATCTGTGTGCCCCAGGCTGACGCTGGAAACCCCCAGCTGGTCATCTTTTATTCCTGCACTTGTTAACCCATTAGCATCCTGAAGATACTGAGTGGCCTAATTCACATAGGACAAATACCTGGGCGAGATATACCTGCCCCCAACTACCACACCGACATGAGTCTTGTCACCGACTCCACTGCCCTGACCGTAAGTGCCAAATAAGTGGGCATTCCCTAACACTTAGGCTATGTGCACACTTTGCAGATTCCACTGCGGATTTTTCCGCAGCGGAATTGCAAAATCCGCAGTGAAAACCCATCGCGGTTTTTACTGCGGATTTATCGCGGTTTTTACTGCGTTTCCTTCTGCGGATTTTCAACTGCAGTTTTCTATTGGAGCAGCTGAAAATCCGCAGAAAAGAAGTGACATGCTGCGGAATGTAATCCGCAGCGTTTCCGCGCGGATTTTTCTGCAGCATGTGCACAGCGTTTTTTGTTTCCCATAGGTTTACATTGAAATGTAAACTCATGGGAAACTGCTGCGGATCCGCAGCGGTCAAATCCGCTGCGGATCCGCAGCAAAATCCGCAAAGTGTGAATATAGCCTTAAAGAGGTTTTACAGGAAAGTGAACCCTAAATGTACTAAGATAACTTAAAATAACAAAAAGAGCAAATACTCGCCCTACCCAAGTTTAGCGCTGGCTCATAGATGCTGCTCCGGTGTCTGTGTTTTGGCTGCTGTGGTGCCATCACTTTGACTGCACACATCACCGCTGTAGCCAGTCACTGAGATAGGTGGCATCTACCTCGAGACAGATGCTGAGCTCAGTGATTTTATACAGAGGTGATGTTGTGTGTTGTTGACGTCATGTCACCGCTGCAGCCGAAACCCCAAGGCCCAGACAGTGGGGGAGAGCTGGCGCTGGAACCAGGACGGATAAGTAGTTGCTCTGATTGCGATTTTAGGTATTTTATAATGCTTGGGGTCAACTTTCCTGGAAGTGGAAACCCCATTTAAAGAGAATCTGTCAGTAGGATCATCCACCACAGCCATCTGATTCCAGAGAAATCCACATGTAAATAATCTATTAAGATCTATGGGCCGGACAGAGATCTCCTAGAAAATCTGTTGTTTAGCTGGATCAAAACCGCTGACAGACCCCCTTAAATCACGCACCGCTTTTTACAGATTCAGGATTTGCTCACATATACATTTTTTGGAATAATCCAAATGAATACTATTCATCATCTGCAGTTTCATTACGATGTAAATTAGATGGACTTACTCTTGCTGTAGCAGGTTGCGAGCACATTTCTGTCTGCTGGGCTCGCGCAGATTTGCCAGATTTCCTCCGCATGGTGCAATAGCACATTCTTATTGATGATATTATTCTCATCGTCAAAGTCTATAACGTGAATCTAGACATATGGAAGAATATATTCATGAGACCCCCTCCATTAGGGAAAAAAAAATTAAAAATACAAAAACAGATGAACAAAGAAACAGAATTCATTAATGTATCCCAAATGGAAAAGCGATGAAAATGTAGTAACTTATACATAAACATTAAGAACGGGAGAAAAACAACTCTTAAATACGTCAAATTACCCAATAGTTAGAAATGGGGAAAAAAATGAGGGTAAATTTACAATGTTTAGTTGATAATAATAATCAGTTGTATAATAAATGTTAAATAATAACAATAGAAACTCAATAAATTTCTCTGAGGGTTTAAAGCAAATGATGACGAATGTTTATGCCAAGACTAATCCACTATCAAAACATTTCTTTCCCCAAATTTTAATGACTTTGGTGCCCACTTGTACAATACCTGTGGTTACTCGTATGACGTAGTGAATGGGGACAGGTGAAAACATTGATCGGCTACAAAGATTGCATCAGATTAAATACTAAACCTGAAAACTATGCAATCTAGTTTAATGAGACATGTGCAGGGAGGGGGAGGAGGTGAGCTGTGACCATCCCCTATTGTAAATGATGGATCTTGTGTTATCTAAGTAGGTGTCATCTTCATTTGTCACCCTGACTATGGTAATGATGAGATGATTCCTGAGAAGGGATCTCTAGAGAGAGAAAGCCCCTACACACCTTAGATAGCTATTGGCTGTACGATGTTTGGCCACTCGTTTCTCCACCAGCTTTCCCGCCTGACTCCTACATAGAGGAACCCTCACTCTTCCGAGTGCTCCTGTGTTCTCTATTAGAGAGTCACTGCCAGATATATCCACCAACGGCTTATATCTTAAAGAACAGAAGAATAGAAGGTTTGGCAGACCGAAATCGGACATAGTTGGGGGTCCCCATAAACATCAGCCTGTTGGCTGAACTTGTCGATATTGGTGTGTTCGGTCGACATTATTCTAATGTGTATAAGCTCCTTTAAATCGAGAATTAGTAGCCAGAGTTAAGATTTTCGATTTTTTTAAATTATTATTAATGTTATTAAAATAGCTGGTAATATGGAAAGATAAAAAATAATGAGGTTACTGAATAAAACTTGGATTAAATAGGTTAATTTTTGATAACATATGCCTTTTAGGCCAGTCTGCTCAAAATATCAGGTTTTTGTGTGTAAATATTGGGAAAGAAGTAACTGGCAACGTTTCATCCAGTGCCATCCTATTGTGTTCCCAGCAGTAAGCTGGGAAGAGGAGTCTCAGTCACTTATCTACATCACTTCATAGAAATACCATACTAGTACTACAACAGGCATATTAACGGAGGAACACTGGACTGAATGTTCACCCATCAGCAAGGCTTTGTTTTTGGTCACCAATTAATGGCTGGTAAGTAAGTAAAAAAGACAATTCAAGAATGGCCATTATCGGACGTCGCTTGTTTATTAGATGTCTAAGGCTAACTTTACAATCCATAAAAGTACCGGTCTAGCACCGGTCGTGGAGATGTAAATGTAATAATTGCCACCTAGAAATATATTATTTAGATAACTGACCTGGTTATCAAACCGGAGAGATTGTGTCCCAACTAGAAATCGGATGGCATCTGTTTCTGCAGTCTGGGCAGTGAGCGCTCGAGCCTGAAAAAACAAGAAAGGAAGACTAAAATAAAAGCAAAAGTAGAAGGACGGCACATTAAACCCAAATCTGGTAAAAACATCACTTGTGTGATTTAGACTGTGATCACAGAGTAGCGAGTAGAGCCGTTTTACAGGGAACACTTTGGCGGACCTGGAGTGATGGGGCACAAGCGGCATCAATGGGGTCTGTCATGTAACCGTTTGGGCATTTCTGTTCGGTTTTGCAATGCTTGAGGTCATGTGTAAGTCCCTTTTGCAGGGCGCTGCGGTATTTCTATTATCAGAAACACAATGATTAAATCCTCTGCAATAAATAAATAAGTAGCAGAGCATGAAAATAATATACGGTAATTAGTTAACATGTTTAGGACCATCCCAATTACGGTCACTCTCTCTTATCTGGTACGTGCGATAGTCCTCGAGCAGCTCGAAATATACTAACCTCTAATAAGGTTTTGCATCCCTGAAAATGCTTTACTTGTTCAGGGGTACATTTCAAATTTTGGCAGCAATATAGCACATTGCACTGGATCCTGTAGGATTTTCTTGTATTTTTTTTTTTGCTGAATTAGAGCTATAAAAAAGTGTCTGGGTGAGATATTACATCTCTCTAAATGCAGCACAGCAGAGCGCGACCGTGTAAGACACCGACCTTACTGTAGAGAGATATGAAGTCATGCCGCATGAAGGAAGGAGATAGTTCGACAGCTTACGATTTCAATGGAGAAGGAATAGCTCATAATAAAAAAAACAAAACAAAAACGTAAAGCAAAGCATTTCCGAACTTCCTCAATACTAGATTATATGATCTTCAAAGGCGAGGCCGTATTTTAATGACCTTGGGCTGAGCGAACGCTAAGGCTAAGTGCACACATTACAGAATTGCCGCGGAAATATCCACGGCAATTCCGCAACTCCTGCCGCGGACATATCGCATGCGGAATTGGCATGCGTTTTCCCGCTAAACACTAGTGTTTAAAAGCGTTTTTAGCTTGCAGAATGTTAGCGTTTTCCAAGCGATCTGTAGCATCGCTTGGAAAACTGATTGACAGGTTGGTCACACTTGTCAAACGTAGTGTTTGACAAGTGTGACCAACTTTTTACTATTGATGCAGCCTATGCAGCCTCAATAGTAAAAAGATAGAACGTTAAAAATAATTTAAAAAATAAAAAATCAATTGCTATGTTATTGAAAATAAAAAGTTATTGAAACTAAAAAATAAAAAATCATGATATTCTCACCTTCCGGCGTCCCCGGCAGTCTTCCCGCTCTTTGCGATGCTCCGGTCCCAATAATGCATTGCGGCAATGACCCCAGATGACGAAGCGGTATCGCGAGACCTCTAAGTCATCACAGATCATTTTAGCAATGCATTATTGGGAACGGGAGCATTGCGAGGAGAGGGAAGGTGAGAATATCACGATTTTTTATTTTAATTTTTTTAACAATTATATGGTTCCCAGGGCCTGGAGGAAAGTCTCCTCTTCTCCACCCTGGGTACCAATCGCACATAATCCGCTTACTTTCTGTATGGTGGGCATAGCCCCATGCGGAAAGTAAGCGGATCAGTGCATTCCTATGTGTGCGGAATCCCCGCGATTCCACAAAAAAAAAAATAATGAATATGCTGCGTTTTTTTCCAGAATGCGATTCCGCTGCGGAAAAAAATGCAAAACGCAAAAAATTGCGGATTGCATTCTAATAATAGGATGCTTAATGTGTGCGTTTTTTTCGCGGTTTTATCGTGTTTTTATAGCGAAAAACCGCAAAAAAAACGTGAAAAATCCTGAACGTGTGCACACAGCCTAAATCTGTACCACCGTCATACATCCTCAGACATTTGCCTCACCCGTTCCAATCTCGACAGATTTGGGTTTTTGCTAAGAAAACTGCTCAGCCTGCAGCGTTCTATTAAAGACTGATTAACCCCGTTTTAATTGCTACTTGAAGCAAATATATGGAACTTGGCATCAATATAAAAAGAAACAACTTCCACATTACTGATGATATTTCTAAAATTAAAGATTTCGGCATAGGAAAATATAATCACAGGATGCAGGGTTTTCTCAGCTCTCTAGAGAGTTACTTCCAATTTAATACTTCGCTTTGTAGTGAGTTTTTTTTCTTTTTTCGGTTAATTAAACATTTCTATAAAACATCCGCCAAACTGATCTCACTCCTCCCCCATCACGCCTCCGTTATACATTACAAATTATGCTTGTGTCATGTACCGCTACTGAGTGAGAAATACACATGTGGTGAAGGGGGAATAAAAGGGTTTGTATCAAGATAGTACTGTGTCGCCTATGTGTTTCTATATTCATATAAGAACAAGCCATTTTTTGTGCATATACGTGGTATCATTTATATATTATTGTGCCTTAAGGACGTCTTTATATGCTGATTTACTATGGGACCAGCAGTGTTGTTGTTTGTGTTTTAACATGTTTTCATTGTGTTCACTGTCTTTTTCAATACATTTTGCATTTTTGTAACTTGATTATATTTCGGGACTGCACTCTATATGCATGGTTCTTTCTCTTGCTCTCCTAGTACATTTTGCTGCTGCACCCCTGCTCATATTTACCTCATAGGTTGTGATTGGTTTCTTCCCCATTGGTAGTGCCCCCTGGCTCTCTTTTTTCTCTTTGTGATTGCCTATCTATATGTTTGGCATCTCCATGAAGTCCCATAGACCAGGGGTGTCAAACTGCATTCCTCGAGGGCTGCAAACAGGTCATGTTTTCAGGATTTCCTTGCATTGCACAGGTGATAATTTAATCACCTGCAGAGAATGATTCCAGCACCTTGTGCAATGCTAAGGAAATCTTGAAAACACGCATGGTTTGAGGCCCTCGAGGAATGCAGTTTGACACCCGTGCCATAGACCTTAAACTGAGCGGAATGCATGACCACCTCTCCAACCAAACGCAAGATAGGTGACCCCAGTTGTCATAATCATGAGGGTCCTAGAGGCAACAGCTTCAGCAATAATATATTTTCCACCTATCGAGGACAGGTGATATGTATACACTATTGCCAGCTCCCCTGCATGGTTCCCTCTCCTCCTCCATGCAGGGACGCTGGCAGGGCCGGATTTAGGAGGTGGGTGGCCCGCCGCCCATTTTGGAGGGAGGCCCATTTTTCAAGGTGCTGCAATATGTAATGCAAAAACACAAAATGAAACGAACGCAAGTTTATTTACAAAAATCGTTTACACAGAGTAATTCAAGAAAAATCATTCATTTTTTACAATCCGGGCACTTTCCTTGATTTTTGTGCTGCAAAATCACTAATGATGTCACTAAAGTCCAATTCACGCAGTATATCTGACCCGGTCAACCCTTGAAGTCCTGAAAGGGCGTTAAAGATTAAAATATGTACATATGCATGTATGTATATTGTAGAAATTTGGGCTATCTATATCAAAGACTGCTGCTGGGCTCTATATCTCAGAGGCTTCTGCTGGGCTGTATAAGTATGAGGGGCTTCTGCTGGGCTGTATATATATATATGAGGAGCTTCTGCTGGGTTGTATATATATGAGGGACATTTGGTGGGCTGTATATATATGAGGGGCTTCTGCTGGGCTGTGTATATCAGAGGCTGTTTACCTGTATATATCAAAGGCTGTTGCTGTGCTGGCTGTATATGTATGGGAGGCTTCTGCTGGTCTGTATATGTATGAGAGGCTTCTGCTGGGCTGTATATGAGGGGCTTCTGCTGGGCTCTATATGTATGAGAGGCTTCTGCTGGGCTATATATATATGAGGGGCTTCTGCTGGGCTCTATATGTCAGAGGCTTCTGCTGGGCTGTGTATGTATGAGAGGCTTTTGCTGGGCTGTATATATATGAGTGGCTTCTGCTGGGCTGTATATGTATGAGGGGCTTCTGCTGGGCTGTATATGTATGAGAGGCTTCTGCTGGGCTGTATATGTATGAGAGGCTACTGCTGGGCTTTATATGTATGAGAGGCTTCTGCTGGGCTGTATATGTATGCAGGGCTTCTGCTGGGCTCTATATGTATTAGAGGCTTCTGCTGGGCTGTATTTGTATGAGAGACCTCTGCTGGGCTGTATATGTATGAGGGGCTTCTGCTGAGCTGTATATATATGTATATCTATCTATCTATCTATCGATAAATAGATAGATAGATAGGGCTGTTGCTGGGCTGTATATATTAGAAGCTGCTGTTGGGCTGTATATATATGAGGGGCTGCTGCCGGGCTGTACATATCAGAGGCGGTATACAGAATAGAGGCTGAGGGGCTGTATAAAGTGTATACACAGCAATATACTGTAAACAGGTCCACACTGTATACATACAGTATACACAGACACACTGTAATGCAGGATATAGTGTGGACGTGTATATACAGGTCCTTCTCAAAAAATTAGCATATAGTGTTAAATTTCATTATTTACCATAATGTAATGATTACAATTTAACTTTCATATATTATAGATTCATTATCCACCAACTGAAATTTGTCAGGTCTTTTATTGTTTTAATACTGATGATTTTGGCATACAACTCCTGATAACCCAAAAAACCTGTCTCAATAAATTAGCATATTTCACCCATCCAATCAAATAAAAGTGTTTTTTAATAACAAACAAAAAAACCAACAAATAATAATGTTCAGTTATGCACTCAATACTTGGTCGGGAATCCTTTGGCAGAAATGACTGGTTCAATGCGGCGTGGCATGGAGGCAATCAGCCTGTGACACTGCTGAGATGTTATGGAGGCCCAGGATGCTTCAATAGCAGCCTTAAGCTCATCCAGAGTGTTGGGTCTTGCGTCTCTCAACTTTCTCTTCACAATATCCCACAGATTCTCTATGGGGTTCAGGTCAGGAGAGTTGGCAGGCCAATTGAGCACAGTAATACCATGGTCCGTAAACCATTTACCAGTGGTTTTGGCACTGTGAGCAGGTGCCAGGTCGTGCTGAAAAATGAAATCTTCATCTCCATAAAGCATTTCAGCCGATGGAAGCATGAAGTGCTCCAAAATCTCCTGATAGCTAGCTGCATTGACCCTGCCCTTGATGAAACACAGTGGACCAACACCAGCAGCTGACATGGCACCCCACACCATCACTGACTGTGGGTACTTGACACTGGACTTCAGGCATTTTGGCATTTCCTTCTCCCCAGTCTTCCTCCAGACTCTGGCACCTTGATTTCCGAATGACATGCAAAATTTGCTTTCATCAGAAAAAAGTACTTGGGACCACTTAGCAACAGTCCAGTGCTGCTTCTCTGTAGCTCAAAAGTGGCTTTACCTGGGGAATGCGGCACCTGTAGCCCATTTCCTGCACACGCCTGTGCACGGTGGCTCTGGATGTTTCCACACCAGACTCAGTCCACTGCTTCCTCAGGTTCCCCAAGGTCTGGAATCGGTCCTTCTCCACAATCTTCCTCAGGGTCCGGTCTCCTCTTCTCGTTGTACAGCGTTTTCTGCCACATTGTTTCCTTCCAACAGACTTACCATTGAGGTGCCTTGATACAGCACTCTGGGAACAGCCTATTTGTTGAGAAATTTCTTTCTGGGTCTTACCCTCTTGCTTGAGGGTGTCAATGATGGCCTTCTTGACATCTGTCAGGTCGCTAGTCTTACCCATGATGGGGGTTTTGAGTAATGACCCAGGCAGGGAGTTTATAAAAGCCTCAGGTATCTTTTGCATGTGTTTAGAGTTAATTAGTTGATTCAGAAGATTAGGGTAATAGGTCGTTTAGAGAACCTTTTCTTGATATGCTAATTTATTGAGACAGGTTTTTTGGGTTATCAGGAGTTGTATGCCAACCACTTCACCTCTGGAACTTCAGTGACTGAAGATCCAGAGTGAAGTCCTGCCGCGCTCTGCGGTGGAGAATCCGCTTCTCGCACCGACATCATGGCTCTGCCTCCTTCCTCGAAGGTAGCTGAACAAACTCTCATCTGATCTAATCCGAGGGAGCGATCATATAGCTAAATAGGTAGCGCCTAGAAGCTCCTGTTGGGATCGGAGAAGGCTGCCGCATGCCATAAGCTAAGCATTAGTTACAGGGAGGGTACTAAGGAAGTCTGGCTAGGCTAGCCAGGTCAGTGGATGCTGACGCAGGTCAGGTGCCATGACTCTGCCGCTCTGCGCCAGCCAGTGAGATGTAGGACCGTAGCCAGGTCCCTAAACTTTCAATAGTTTCTCTTTTGTTAAATATTCCTTATCATTAGAAATGGTTCAAAGCAAAGAGACGTGTATTTTACATGTTTTGAGATATTTATCTCTATATTGGTGGGAGGCCCCCGCTTGGTGGGTGGCCCAGGGCCCGGGCCCCTTGAGCCCACCCTTAAATCCGGGCCTGGACGCTGGCATACTCATGCAACAGAGTGGTCCCCTTCTGCTGGCATGTCTTGCGCACGCTGCACTTCTGGCAGCACGCCTAGTGTTCGCGCAAGTGCGTTTCACCCTTCTTAAAAGGGGCAGCGCATATATAGTGAAATGCCCTCAGCCTATTGCCGAGAGACATTTCGCATAATTGGTTAACCCGCAAGACAGCTCCAAGACAATTGCTGAGAGTCATCCTGTATAAAAGACTCCCTCTATCTTAGGGAGGTGCTGAAGCAACAGCATTATTTAGTATGTAGTATCCCCTACTAGCGAGTTGTTAGGTCCTCTGGTCCTGGTGTGGCCAGGTCCTGAAACAGAATCCTTTGTACCGGTGTGGCCAGTTTCCTGAACATTGTTCCTTGGACCTGGTGCAGCCTGTCCTGTTGCCAAACTGCCCAGGTCTCGGGGTAGCCAGGTCCTGAACTCCTGGCTCTGGTGCGGCCAGCGTCCTGTACATTTCAAAAACCTGACCTGCACATCCAAACATAAACTCAGTGTGAACAGGTGCTGAACCTAGAGTCGCCAACTCGTATATAGTTAAGTAAATAAGGCAGCACACTGCAGCGCAAGAACATACAAACTTGAAATAGGAAATTTGAACTGCATTACTGCACTTGAAATATGAAAAATGAGAGCGTTTAGCGCATTGGATGTGCAGGTCAGGTTTTTGAAATGTATTCTCTAGCCTTCTGATCGTGCACTCCACCTCCTAGCCTACAGGTGTTTTAATTACAGCAGGTCCAATACCCCTTCATAGAGAGAGAATTTTAGTCTAGGAAGGTTCCACATGTACCCATTCAGATGGAGACGTTTATTCTCAGCGAAGTAAGGCAAGCGTAGGACCTGGTATAAGAGAGATGCCGTAAAGGGGCTACCAGGTACATATAAAATTGGCCATTTTTATGCGCTAAACGCTCTCATTTTTCATATTTCTAGTGCAGTAATGCAGTTCAAATTTCCTATTTCAAGTTTGTATGTTCTAGCGCTGCAGTGTGCTGCCTTATTTACTTAACTATATACGAGTTGGCGACTCTAGGTTCAGCACCTGTTCACACTGAGTTTATGTTTGGATGTGCAGGTCAGGTTTTTGAAATGTATTCTCTAGCCTTCTGATCGTGCACTCCGCCTCCTAGCCTACAGGTGTTTTAATTACAGCAGGTCCAATACCCCTCCATAGAGAGAGAGAATTTTAGTCTAGGAAGAGGTTTCACATGTACCCATCCAGATGGAGACGTTTATTCTCAGCGAGTTAAGGCAAGCGTAGGACCTGGTATAAGAGAGATGCCGTAAAGGGGCTACCAGGTACACATAAAATTGGCCATTTTTATGCGCTAAACGCTCTCATTTTTCATATTTCAAGTGCAGTAATGCAGTTCAAATTTCCTATTTCAAGTTTGTATGTTCTAGTGCTGCAGTGTGCTGCCTTATTTACTTAACTATATACGAGTTGGCGACTCTAGGTTCAGCACCTGTTCACACTGAGTTTATGTTTGGATGTGCAGGTCAGGTTTTTGAAATGTATTCTCTAGCCTTCTGATCGTGCACTCCGCCTCCTAGCCTACAGGTGTTTTAATTACAGCAGGTCCAATACCCCTCCATAGAGAGAGATAATTTTAGTCTAGGAAGAGGTTTCACATGTACCCATTCAGATGGAGACGTTTATTCTCAGCGAGGTAAGGCAAGCGTAGGACCTGGTATAAGAGAGATGCCGTAAAGGGGCTACCAGGTACACATAAAATTGGCCATTTTTATACGCTAAACGCTCTCATTTTTCATATTTCTAGTGCAGTAATGCAGTTCAAATTTCCTATTTCAAGTTTGTATGTTCTAGCGCTGTAGCGTCCTGTACATTGTCCCCTGGTCCAGCCAGTCCCGTTCCCAAACTCCCCTGGTTCTGGTGTGGCCAGTGCCCAGAACACTGTACCCTGGCCTGGTAGGACATTTCTGTTCCCGAACTCCCCTGGTCTTGGAGATGCGACCAGCTCCTGAACATTGTCCCCTGGTACTGGTGAGGTCAGTCCTGTTCCCGAACCCCCCTGGTATTGGTGGTGCAGCCTCTCCTGAACATTGTCCCCTGGTCTAGGCGTGTCCAGTATCAGGACATTGTCCCTATCTGAATCTTTGTGTCAGCAACGTTTTGCAGTGAACTCAAACTTATTCTGTTTGTCTGAACGGAGCCCTATTTCAGGGTCAGTGTACTTGACACCCTGGGGTCAGCAGCTGCAGTACCGGGTTCTGCCTAGGAGTGGTACCTGGTGGCTACTTGCTGCACAAGCCTGACCTCACCACTAGAGGTTCCAGTGAACACCAAGTAGCCAATTAGTCATGCCTCTTCCTTGGCAGATCCGGCCCTGTGGGACAGCGGGTTCACTAATCCACGTGAGCCACTGCTGGACGTAACATACCGTATATTGTTGGTGAGCTATCCCCTATTAAAGGGTTTGATTATATTAGCCAAATTATACTGACATGAGTGAACATACCTTTTAAAAAGTAGGAAAAGGTCTATCAAGCCAAAACAGGAGCAACTGCCCTTACTAATTTCTTACAGGCCAGAACCCCAAACCTATGATGTTCCAGAAGCAGCAGGAGTGATCAAATGGAAAAGAAAAACTAGTCCTCTTTGTTTGTATCGCTCCTCAATAGTGGACACACAGTGACTCAAACACAGAGATTTTGGCCCCGATTCATCCAGACCATTGATTTTCTCACAAGTCTTGATGAAGGGGCGAGAAGTAATCAGATGCTCCTGATTATCTAAGAGGCAAATGCCTCTTAATGAATCAGGAACATTTGACGAGGGGGTGAGCCTCGACAAAAATCTTACTTCAATCAGGGACAGCAGTAAGGAAGGATCAGTTTGTCATGAATTGCAAGGTCAAGCCCCTGTCCCACCCTAGCTTGACCCATTTTGTTGGAGCTGGAAAAAATTGTCGTAAAAACGGCAAAAGTTGCAATTGAGCGAAGCAGCATTTTCCAGGTAATTTATTCCAGGATTCTAGTGTACTTGATTTGCTCGATCGGCGCCATAGACTTTATACAGTTGTGGCCAAAAGTATTGACACCCCTGCAATTCTGTCAGATAATACTCAGTTTCTTCCTGAAAGTGATTGCAATCACAAATTCTTTGGTATCATTATCTTCATTTAAATTTGTCTTAAATGAAAAAACACAAAAGAGAATGAAGCAAAAAGCAAAACATTGATCATTTCACACAAAACTCAAAAAATGGGCCAGACAAAAGTATTGGCACCCTCAGCCTAATACTTGGTTGCACAACCTTTAGCCAAAATAACTGCGACCAACCGCTTCCGATAACCATCAATGAGTTTCTTACAATGCTCTGCTGGAATTTTAGACCATTCTTCTTTGGCAAACTGCTCCAGGTCCCTGATATTTGAAGGGTGCCTTCTCCAAACTCCCATTTTTAGATCTCTCCATGGGTCTTCTATGGGATTCAGGTCTGGACTCATTGCTGGCCACCTTAGAAGTCTCCAGTGCTTTCTCTCAAACCATTTTCTAGTGCTTTTTGAAGTGTGTTTTGGGTCATT